>NW_026517325.1:0-361756 GCF_026319265.1 Colletotrichum chrysophilum | reverse complement strand
CTTCCCCCACAAAGCGACCACTCCAGGCGGCCCCCTCATCTTTTGAGGCGGAGGAAGAGTTTTGGTGAGTCTTTTATTCGCGTTGGTCCCCTTCCCCCCCCCCCCCCCCCCCCCCCCCCCTTGCCCCCTCATTTTAGCTTTCAAGTTGATGGATTTCAAAGAAGGTGATAGTGTGGCTATAAGTGAAATTATTAATAGTCAAGCTGAAGTAGCTAATGTTCTCTAGACAAGAAATAAGGCCATCATCTGCAACGAGAAGCTCAGCGCTGTGGACAGCGGGATGGACGACAGGGACGACAGGGACGATAAGGAGCCTTGGAGAATATGTTACTTTCGCTACTTGTTCAATTGCTAAATTCAGTCTCAGGAGACTCCCGCAAAGCCGGCACACGCTACCTTTGGCGCCCACAGGACAGGTTAGGCATCCGCAACATGGCTTGAACTCGCCTACGGCAATGATATTACACGTCTTATCGAGCTCTACCAAGCCGTCAAGGCGACACCTTCCCTGGAGGCCGTCAGCAAATTTCTCGAGAAAATCATAAAGGAGACAAACTTCTTACGTCCTGTCATTCCCCAATTGCAGCATTGTAGTGGAAAAGCCTCGGCAGCTAATCTGTGGGGTTTGGAGTATCCAAAAGAGAATATACACCATCAATATCTAAGACAACACGGATCCTCACTATCCTCCTGGATTTTCGCAAAGGGTGTAGGAGAAATCAGATTGGTGGCCACTGTGCACCGTTAAGACCGGCCGGGATCCTTACCTACGGACTGGTCACGTCATCGAGCTCCAACTTTTCGATTTGTTTGCGATCAAAATCCACCATAACTTCATGTTCTCCTGCGAGGTTCTCCAAAACGGGGTATCTTTCCTCAAAGCCGACGTTATGTGACGAACTTCCAGTGGCATCCAGCCCACACTAGCTCTCGCGTAGTCTCACATCGCAGGGCATTCTTGGAGATGAAAGCGAAGGTAAACGAAGACGCCGTACTCAAGCTGTCGAAGGCCACGGGCCAGAGCGAAGACGAATGCAAGGATTTCCCCTGAAAAAGGTACCTGGCATCCCCTTCGTCGTGTCAACCCAGAGGAGCTGGACGTGGGTGTCGGCGCCATCAGATTGTCAAGAGCACTGCGGTCATTGTCACTTGAAAAAAAGGGGAGGGGGTACGGACGTCAGCGGCGACCAGGTGGGCTCCTATTTGACAAGTACGCAAAGGGGTTTGGCGAATATATTAATCGTGGAATATGGAGCATCTATGGCTTAGTGATAAGGGGGAGGTCGAATGACTTCATCCACTCATCTTGTGTTTGATCTTTGTGGCCTTGCACTAGTTACGGATTTTAAATAACCCCACCCGACGCACTTGACGCACGACGCACATTCCAGACGGACTAGAATAATCAGACTGTATATATTACAGATGAGAAACACTGGAGTTGAGAAATGGTGAAAGCAGAACTTCCAATCTGTATTGTGACATAGGTATCTTAACTTAACAGGCTTGCTTAATTCCGGTCATCGCGCAGCCCCTCGTATTTCATCATGCGTCGGGAAAGCGATAAACCGAGCTCGTTGCTGTTGAGTTCAGAATCAGACCTGGGCGCTTTAAATGACACTTAGAGATATCCCGATGAAGTGATAGCCAGCATGCTTGAGAGCCTATGGCCATCCCACGATAAGTATTAAATGTTGAACGTGTTCCTATGCTTCTGCAAATGAAGACCCGAAACCAGCGGAAGGGGTGGTTGGTAACTGAAGAGACTATATCAAGGTCTAGTTGAACAACTTAGGGGCCATGTAATTCGCGTGAAACTTAGGTGTTGTCCAGCACTTCTCTGCACGGACTGTGCGAATACACCGAGAGGGAATCGAAGCGATAGCAGTGGGTTCATGACTGGGTACTGCTTCGTACCTCATAGATCATAGGCACTTGGGCATTCCATCTCACTGAGCGCTGGCATCAACACCCAAGAGGAGACTAGCGGATTCACGACAGGACGTGTAGGACACGATCGCTTGCACCATCATATATTCTATGGCGCCATGCATTGCTGTGCCTGTAAGTTTAGGTTGTATATAACTTACGTTTGTTCCGCCTCGAGCCAATAACGGAAACAAATCCGGCTCTCGCACTGTGGAAGTTCATCTCCGCCCCTCTGAGAGGTATGCTTATCTGGCTGAAGCCTATGTGATGAGCTTTTGCGGAGAACCACGCATGAAAATCTTTAAACACTGCCAGCTTATTCTTGTTGTAATATTTAACGACCTGTAGTGAATATACAAGACAGCGAAGGACACATGTTGCGTGGCCCACATTCCCATAGTGTCACGCGGAATCCAGGAATACTTTAGGTTGTTAGGTCGTGATTACTAGTCCGCTTTTGTCTAGAATTCTACTAAAGAGGTGCCCAGATGCCAGAGATTTGGCTTGGGACCGCTCATGTATCAAGAATCAGTCGCGGTTTATAGCGATTTTATATGCCGGTTGTATTGATGGCGCCAGGTATATCGAGCCCAGGTAAGCATTTATCAGCCTCCCTTCGCAAAGAATGTCTGAACTACACTATAGTTAACTATTCAAGTGAGACGCGAGGATTTCAGTGAAAAGTATCACCAATCGACAGTTGAGAAGATATTGTTGCTTCGTAGTTGTAGCATGTAGCCTGTCCATTCTTGTAAATCTCCTTGGGATTATACTGAGTTAAACATCGCCACTTCACCTTTTGTCGGGGGCTTATTCATCACTAATCAGAATCACCTTAGACATGAAGGACGCCGACAAGATCTGGATTGATGTCATGACAAATCATCGCAGCCTTGGACAATTGAGGATGGGGATAAGCATTGAAAAACCGCATGGCTTCAGATGTCAATCTCTCGGGCTCAACTTCTGCGATTGCTCAAATTCATCCCAGTCAAAGAAATATGATTTATATAGTTTGAGTTGAACTTCTAGCACTGCTCCTCGTGAAGACATCCGCCAACATCAGATGCCGATACTTCCCAGACTTGATTAAAGTTATGCGTTTGTTGAATTTGGAATCTTGAAATTTCACAGATAGGACCAGAAGCCAACATAGTCACATCGGAACTCGTAGCAAGAGTCTCACTTACGCTTCCAACGGCGTCAACCACTGGCCAACCGCACGCGCACTCCCCCGCAAAGATCGCCTAACCAAACAGAGCCCTTCCCATAAATCCCAAACCTTTGGCCCGACCCCAAAGACACATCAAATTTGCATAGAGAATGACTGAGAGAGTGTCCGACACCAATTGCTTCTATGCAGCTCACCCAAAAGGGGCGTGGCATCCATCCCACTCTCACCTCCCCTCCCCTCAAAAAGGGAACATGACATCAAATATCGATGCGGCTTACCTTCCAATAATTGATTGACCCTCCGCCAAGCACTGAATCCGAGCCCGACCCAACAACGTGAAGCCCGGCCAGCAGTGCAAAAGCCCCGATGTTGCATCCCCATCCCGCCCCCGCTCGACTTACACGAGGTGACATCGCTCCGACCGGCGGCCAACGCACCACCTGGTCTGGGAGCATCCACGACAGACAGCGGATGAGCATATTTTTCGATGCGGTGATCGAGATGCGGTGCTTCGATGAACTTCGAGAGCGTAATGCTGGTTTGCCTGCGTCCAGGCAATGGGAAATACGCCAGACAGAACCTCCTCCTGCCAATTACGTAAAGTGCTCACCATATTGGAATGCCTAGAAAGGAGATTGCTACCAAGAGAGGAGAAGAGCTTCAACATGAGGAAGGCGCATATGCTGTGAACCTACTCTTCTTTCCCATCTGGGAAGGCTGTCGATGGTTTCTGGGGAAGGAAGCCTGGCCGCTGGGGCAAGTGGCCGACCCTCCTTCGTTTGAATAAATGAACCAGACGCCCAGGAAGAGATTTCAGGCACAATGAAGATAGTACCAGGATATTTCGTGTCATTATTCCATTAGTCTCAGAGCCTCGTGCCCGGACCCCAATCTCTGCCCTCATCTAGGTATATACAAGAATATGATTATGGTCTACTACTGCTGGTGGCTCCCATGACAAGGGGCTGCCGTAAGACCTGTTGTTGCTTAAGAATTATCCCTCCTTCCCAATGCCGTAAATCGCCTAAAATCGCCTAAATCGCCACTCGACCGTGAGCCTCCGCCATTTTCCGTCGTTAAAGAGTGTATTGGGTATATGCCATATCCGTGATGCTGTCGTAGCCGTGGTATATCATTGGAATTAATCATAAAGGTCATTTGTTGAATAAAATGCTCTCCTCAATCGCCTTTCGGCATGAGGAGTGCGTATATAGAATTGAAAGGAATAGAAGGCAGAATTGGCTCATCTGAAGCTCAAGCTCGTCCAACTCAGAGCAGAGCAACGGCGCCGAAGAGACCAGCCAAGAAGGCCGCGGCGGGGGCCTTCTGGGCGTTGGCAGCAGCCGTCGGAACAACCAAGGGTGCAGTAGACGCGACGGTAGTTCCTGGAAGAGTGACAGCGCTGGTGGTCGGGACGATGACGGTTGAGGGGGCCTGGGTCAGAGTCTGGTGGACAGTGCCGGAGACAGTAACATAAACCCAGGACTTCTGAGTGACGACCGACTCGCCGCCGACGGTGACGGGGACCGTGACATCAACGTGCTTCGTCTTGGTCTCGGGGTAGACCTCAGTGATGGTCTTGACGGCCGTCACGTAGATCTTCTTGGTGTCCGTGCTGGTCACCCAGATGGTCTCGCCGTGCTCAATGGTCTTGTAGGTGGTCTCAGGCTTTGTTATTGTCTCGTAGACCTCAGTTTCAACATGCTTGGTGGTCTTGAGAGTGGTGTAGACATCCACCGTGGTCTGAGCCTTGGTCACGATGGTGCTCGTGGTGGTGTAGACAATTGTCTGGGTGTGGCCATCAACAACCTTGGTCTCAGTGACAGGACACAAGCTGGTTATTGTGACATAATCCACCTCCTTCTCCGTCTTGGTCACGTCTGGGAGCTTCTCAGTCTCGTAGACCTTGGTGGGAACCTCGGTGACGATCGTGGAGAGCTCGGTGGTGGTGACGGTATAAGTGTGTCCTTCCTCAGTGATGGTCTTGGTCTATCGAGCTGTCAGCAAAGTTCAAGGAGGCTTATAGAGTTGATTTGACATACCACAGGGCAGTAAGACGTAATTGTAGTTAATTCCTTGTCCTTCCCCCCAGAACGTTAGCAAGGGGCTCGAAGTTGTGCTTGCACTAAGTAGGTAGCCGTATTGGGCTTATCTGGCACTTACAGTGGCGGTGACGACGGCAGTAGGACCGGGAATAGTCTCGTAGACCTTGGTAGGGACCTTCTCGGTGATGGTGCTCAGCTCAGTCACGGTTGTGACGTAAGTGTGCCCATCCCCAGTCACAGTCTTAGTGATTGGACAGTATGATGTATACGTAGTCCAGGAGACATCTGTTTCGGTGGCGTAGTCGGTAGGGCCCGGGACGGTCTCGATGATCACAGTTGGGACCTTTGTGACGATGGTCGAAGTCACGGTCTCGGTTTCATAGTATGTGGTTCCGGGACCGTAGTGGGTCTTGGTCGTAGGACACAAAGTTGTAATTGTTGTCTCGGTCACCGTCGTGATCGTCTTCGTCTTGTCCTTGCCGTGGTCATGGTCGTCGCCGGTGGCGATGGCGGTGGCAGCCAGGGCCAGGAGGGCAGAAGTGTACTTCATGGTTGCGGGTGGGGCGGGTTGGGGTTGAGAGTAATCAACGAGAGATACTCCTTGAAACGATGGTTGGAAGAAGCAAGAGCTGCGACTTGAGCGAGAGTCTCTTAAGTAACCTTAACGACTGAGTTACTTGATAGCACAACGAGGTGGTTGGCTAGGAGATGGAGAGAGGCTGGACAGAGCTGCAAGAGGATGGAGAGTCAAGACGGAAATGGTCGAGGAAAGCAGGATGGCTGGTATGCTTATATCTTGAGAAGGACCAGAAGGCCGGTCTGCCCGGGCCTTCTACTTCCTACCTGCAGACGAGCAGGAAAGGATGTGAGAAAATGCGGAGGTCGCGATGACATCTTCCGGTCGACCAACAGGTCTCGTCGATCTCCACAGCGGCTTGCATTGGTCTTGGGCCATGTGGACAGCAGACAGGCCACGGTCTGACCCATGAAAGAGACGATGGGTGGAGGGACAGGGAATAGTTGCCAAGTCTGTGATACGAGGAAAGGCGATCTTGGAGATGCAGACCAGCAGTGGGAGAGAGTCTAGAGCTCCATGCGTAGCTGGAGAGGGGCCTCGTTGCGTGAGTTATGCAGAGATGCCCATGGTGTGAACAGATGAACGAAACAGTCTCGGCCGAATGGCGACACAGTTGGATTGACCAACACGCAGAACACAAGCCATACGCCATCCGGTGTGCGTAGCGCCACTGCAAGTAAGAGAAGAGGCTGGACGACGACAACAAGGCTTGACAAGGTTCAGCATTACCCATGTCAGATTGACAGTCAGACTGGTAGCTTGTTCGATGGCAACAGCGAATGAGAGAGTCCGAGGTAGCTGAACAGGGCCGATGGCGTCGGATTTGCAGACTCTAGGCAGACCGCCCTGGCCCCTGTCAATGATGCCGCCTAGGCGTTGAGGCGGACGCGATGCTCGAACGTGCAGGTCTCCTTGACTGGCCGCTTGTTGTCGGGCACGGCCGGCCTTCACAATGACACACAACTGCGTATGTGTAGTTAATATAATTGTCTCTTATGTGGTGAGCTTTCCAGGGTCACTCAGCCCAATCGTGGTCATAGGAATCGCTGCAGGCTGCGACAGAGAGGCAATGCTGCTTTGCCAGGGCTTTTTGCTAACTCTGTCTGACTAGCAAGCTGAATATGCTGGCAAGGCAGCACTGCAGAAGCGTGACGGTGATGTTTGCCAGCGATCACCATGCCCCTCCTTGTCACCATCGAGTCTGTCATTCTAATGGCAATCGTTATTCGTGGGCTACAGCCTTAGCTCCCCACGGATCCAAGTCGTCGAAATGAAATTGACGCTTTGGGGACGCGGCTCATCCGTATTTTTGATAGCATTCAACCGAAGCTGTCAATCTTTTCTAGCTGCATATGTCTGTTGGACTTGCCATCTGGATATGAGGCAGTTGGAGTGAGGTACAAAGATTTCCGTCGTTGGACAGAGAACCGTGCTTGATGTGTGTACAGGAGGGCTCGTGTCCAGGTCGTGGCACTTGGCCAAGGATCTGCAGCTCACGGGAGCCGACCAATGAAGAAACGCATGATGCTGCAGTCTAAAATCCTTGGTGCACAGGAACGCGTCCAACCAGTGAGGTGAACCAGGAGCGGACGAGGTACAAAACTTGATTTGGTGTGGGCGCCAAACTTTGTGGACGAGCCGCGAACATGGTGACCAGGCCAGCGGCGGATAGCACCTAGAGTCCGGCAGTCAACGGAGGCTCCAAGTTGTGCTTCCCATCCCACTTCGGGTCCCCAGATGTGGCTGGTGATGTCAGCTTGGAGATGGGTGAGATGACAGTCGAAGGCTTTCCGACCAAACGCAGCCAAGACTGGCGCACTCGCGTGTGATCCGATAATCCGACGCGTCTGTCGGTTGATATGCGAATTCTCGGCAGAGTTCAGAAGTGCCGTCGTTGCCCGAGCATCATCAGCGATCGCCCTGGCTTTCGCAGTTTTCCGCGAGGCATGCTTGGTCGCCCGAGCTAGCCTGGCCGCCGGGATTGATGTGGTGTTTGCTAACAGGAACTTGCCAATAGCTCGCCGGATGATAGTCCCGGTAGGGCAGCTAAGGCAAGGACCCAAAAAGCCGGCGACTGTGAAGTGGGCAGATGGGGCCTGGCGGACGGAACGCGCCATGCTGGATCGGGAATATCGGGCGTATGTTGGTCGACGAGCTTTAGAAAAATGGATGACTCGACTGGTGAGATGCTGGAGCTCGATTGCGGCCAGCGCACGAAAGGGTTGTCGCGGCAGAGCTCTCGAGTCCTTGCAAGTTGCACGAATAAGCTGCGGGTTGGTGGCACCACAACATGGTGCTGATGTTCAAGGCGAGGTGCGCGGCCTAGGCTGCTGACGGTCAGCGAACAGGGAGAACCTTGAGTCTTCGGCCTCGCATGTCATGCCTTTTCGTCTCGTGAGGCCTGCGTGTTTGCGGCGCCGTTTCTGCGGTTACTCCGCGGGCGGTGCTCTTATGATCTCTTGAAGTTGCGCAGCGTTTGTGCCCGCTTCGAGGCCTGCATTGTCTTAGTTGCGCACTTGAATATGTTGTCCACGGCAAGGCTCAACACCCGAATGTTCCGATCTCACATCCGGAGGGCACTTGACAAGACTGCGGTGGCATATTGGCTAGTTGGTCGAGACCATCGACAGAGTCAGTTGTTGTGACCAAGTCTCTCCGAATAGGAAGGGCGACAGCACGCATGGCGGGGCGGGGCGGCGTGGCAGACTTTGAGCGGGCTTTCGATGGCTGGTGCGATGATGGCTTCGTCGGGAACGGCACAGATGCCTAGGGCAAGGTAGGATCAGGAAATGGCTGCAGGTTGGATATGCGGAGGACGACGCCGGGCAAGGGGACAAGGGCGGGCAATGTGGGTTGTGGCGCCTACGGTTGTCGGTGTGGGCGTGATGGTGTGCGTGGGAAGACAGACTGGAGGTGTGGGGAAGACATGGAATATTGGAACCAAGGCGGGAATAGCCTGTAAGAAGTGACGAACAGGCCGGAGAGAAACCTGGGAAAGCTGGAGCGAACGAACCAGAAGGGCGGGAACTGCGAGAATGAGGAGAGAATACCACGGCGGGAGGAGAGGGGCAGAGGAACAGAGGACGTGGGTAAGAGAGAGAGGTTGAGCTGAGCGAGGTGGTGGTTGCCATCTCAACCATGCATCCTGCTGTCCCGGTTCTCATGCGACATCCATCCCATCTCATGCTTTCCCGACCTCTCTCTGTGTGTTGTGTGTGCATCATTTGGCTACCTAGTCTTTTCGGCCCCCAAAGACCAGCAGTTCGCCCGTTGACCGCACTCTGCAGTGTGAAGGAAAAGCATCTGGACTCCAGACGCCTTTTATGCAAGCCACATGCAAATCGAACAAGATGTGCTTTTCCTGCCATGCACAACGCACTGGGCTGCATGTCCAAATTGCTTATACGAGCAACAGACCTGGGGCGAACAGAGGAAACAAAACGTCTTGTGGACAGAATAAGCATTAGACTCGGCGGGGATTACTGGCGGGGGATTTGCACCTAACTGTCACCGCAGATCGTGATGGCCCTCGAATGCCCCATCACCATTCCCATAGCGTATCCATAGCCCCATAGCCCCTCTCGGCACAAGGCCCCTCGCCCCAAACTCCAACCTCTTTAGCGTTCCAAACTCTACATTATCGTGGTATGGTGCACCAACTTCAGCGCCCGACTCCTTCTTACCAGCCACGACACAGTTTATTCCGATGTTTCTCGAAGACTACCGTGAAAAGTGCGTGGCATCTGCCATGAGCAGCCACACCTCGTGTTTCCGACCTGTAGCGCCATCGTGCCTAAGCCCGAGTACTGTGCGCCAGTGCACCGACCTTACTTTAATCTGTGTCTGTGCGCTGAGGTGGGTCCGGTGATAGGTACGTACTCTTTCCTCTTCGCTTCTTTCCATGGAAGTGCTCTGTTCCCTGCTCAACCTCTGCTCTTCCACTTCCCGTGCCGCTTCCTCTCGGATCACCTCTTCTCGCCTTGCGTCATCGCCAACACTTCGCCTATTAGCTGCCTTCGGTTTGCTTTTGCTTGGGAAAGCCAATAACGCCAGTCATAGAAAATCCCTCACCGAGGCACATCAATCCTACCTGTTGACTAATTGGATCCAGACGCTGGCCAAGGAAGCCAACAGCTGCATCAATGACAGGAATCTCATGCCTTCATTGTTGAATGCAGGTCTGACTCCCAACCATTTTTCTTTTCGAGCCACTAGTTCGCTCAGTCAGCTTAGACACAGCCTGTTTCCCCCGCGAGCCTTGCAGCTGCTCCCCGCGCTTGACTCAGTCCTGACCTCTCCTCCCGGGTAATGTCTCGTGGGCTGCGTTCTCGATCAGCCAGGCCGACTTTGCCTTGGGGCTGTCTGTGATTGTCTTTTTTCCATCAGGAGGATCGCCACGAAACAGCCCGAGAGCCCCAGTCGGCTTATGGGCTCTCAACCAAACATCGGCTGCAGCGGACGCATGATCCTCGCCGGGTTCCAAGACCTGTGTTCAGTGATTCCGATGTCCCGCCTTTCCCGCTCACTTGATCCACTTTGGCGACTCCTTCATCCCCACGGCGCCTCTTACTGGCATTGGAACTAATACTTGTCATATCAGGAAACCTTTAACGCTCGTCGAGATACGGCATAGGTTGATCATCTAGTTCCACTTCTTCATGGACCGCGTTCTTGATCAGTTCGGTTTCGGCACATCTTGGCAGGAACATCGGCGATGGTCTTCGTTTCTTAGAGCCTCGTTCGATTAACACGTTCATCGGTGGAGATTGGTATGTGACGGGCTGTGATAAATGCAAGACATTGCATTGCCTGCTTCTATGGCGCATGTCTCAACGACCCCCTCTTACGGGCTCGTGAAGATCGACGGTGATGGGGAGAGAAGACGAGGAAGCCGTCGTCTCTGCCGGAGAACAGCTGCATAGTGTAGACTCAAACAGACTTGATCAAGGGCCATGGACTTATAGAGGCGAGTCGGCGTCATTTGGAAGATACCTTTGGAAATAACGATGGTGAAGTAACAACTCAGCCCCTTACAGAACTGAAATGATATCATGAGAGCTTTGCGATTTCACACCCTTGTGAGTCCTTTACCGTTTAAGGCATTTGAGGCTACCCGATCTCACCGAAGCGGCAAGCAGATAAAAGATTGCCACCCATAACCGTGAGTCAAGGGTTCTTAGGTCTGATCCATCAACTAGAAATCTCTGAAAGATCTTCACAAAGCTTGAAAGCATTTGAATAGTTACCACGATTCTAATGGACTGTGAGTGACTTCGTTTGCCATGTAACAATCAACGCAAGTGAAGATATAGGAAAATATCTCTGAACTGAAGCTCGTGCTCTACTTCAAATTCCACTTTGAAGTATGATCATCCCGCGCACTAGAGCCTTGCCACAATGGGGCACCACTGAAGCAGGAAAGATGACCTTCAGCCATCAGCAAGTTTATGAATTGTTCCAAATCGTATCTCTTTGAAACATGAACAAGATCAGAGCCAATATGATTCGAATCAGGCCAATTCAATCTCTAGCCTTATGAGTCGCGGACACGTTTGTAGTCCGTCACAAGTAGAACGTAAAATATGCTTCATCATCAGCTGAGCACAACGGCTGCCTCTGCCATCGGTCAGCATTTCTGTTGGCCGCTTATTCGTACCTATCACGCTGAATAGTAAACGTTGCCATTTGGTGATGAAGTCAAATATGATCTCGGACAAAACCTCTTAGTGGTTGATCCAGTTTCAAGATACGATCGACTGAAGCACGACTGTTTAAAGAGGGAGAGACGACATTGCGCTGTGGCTCAAATCTGATTGAGCTCGCTTATACGCGGAACGACCACTTGGAGAGAAGCAATGCGGTAAATGAACTACTACAGGTGGTGCGAAGATACGGAATATGATCATAATGCTTACTGCTATGGCACAGGGGCAATACTAATTTTTCGCCATGTTGCATCTTACTTGAACACTACCGCTGCGGCTGCCAGTGCAAGCGGTAAAATTGGACGAAACTCCCCGGAAGCTCAATTATGATCAATGCTCCTCATACAAGCGCCGCAAGATATGACATGCGGCCAGGATTGCGGACATCCCGGGAGTGTCGAACTCCGTCTTTGTCGAACCCCGGCGGCCCCATGCGGAGCCGAGGTCCGAAAGTCGTGCGGAGATTAGCGGCAAATAGTGGGGCTACCGAGGCACTCAGACTCGGGGCCAGACTAACACGCTTCTTTACTAAACCACTGCGCAACCTCTCTTTGAAAAAATTCTGTTGCTACGAAGTCATTTGCATTTCCTCACAAATTCTTCGAAAAATGGCACGCCTTCCTTATCCCGAACCCCAAGCCAAGGGCCTCAACGTCCTCAAGCAATTCGCCCACACCCCGGCCACGGCGAAGCACTGGGGCAGCATCGGCGCAGCTCAATTCAAAGACCTGGCACTCTCCAACAAGAACCGAGAATTATCGATTCTTCTCAGCACGTCAAAGTTCAGGTCGTCATACGAATTTTCGCACCATGTCCCGGTGTCGACCAAGGAGGGGGTGACTGATGCGCAGCGCGAGGTTCTCGCTCAGGCAGGGAAACAGAAGGGCTTCTTAGCAGGGAAGGATGGCTCTGGGCAATTGAAAGATCTGTTCACGCAGAAGGAGAGAACGCTGCTGGTGTTCCTTGAAGCTGTCATCGAGGGTCCTGAGGTGGATGACAAGGTGTTTGCGGGCGCAAAGGCCGAGCTTTCGGATCGTGAGATTGTGGAGCTGATCACCCTTCAGGTAAGGTTCCAGCTTCCATCTGTCACAGGTTCGTACTGACTTATCAGGGCTTCTACTACACTTGCTCGCGTATGACAACTGTTTTGAATATCGAATTAGATAGCTTTGCAAAGCCGGCTAAGCTATGACATGACGTAAGAAATATTCGTGAAGATTGAGATCGAGAGGCGAGATGTGGTTACATCAAGGCAGTGTTATTGGACCTTAAGTTGGATATCTCAAGATGATTCGATTCGTCACCATCAGCTTCAAAGAGTTTAGGACAACTCTCATCTAACAAATGCGCATTCAACATCTACCTTTTAGGCCCAGCCGCATCCAGTTTGTGGAGGTTTGTGCCACCCTATGAAAACTCTGTTTATACTTTGGTAGATGCCTTCTAAGCATCGTGATGCTGCTGATGATGATCAGGAATAACAGGTACTAGTTCAGTGTTCAGTCCCGTGGCCAGTATTGAGGTTTGAGAGGCGTCGAACTAGTGGGTGAAATGCAGTTTTCATTATTTCAATGATTGGAGCTATTCTGAATGAACCATAGTGCGAGCATTTCTTCCACTAAACAGGCTCATATGCATGTACATTTCGAACAACTGGCCATCGTTCACCAACTAACGGTGTTCCAGCTTATGATTGATCTCCAGTTGGTTGAAGACGGCACTCGGAGAAGGATCACTAGTGCTCTGCGATCCTCAGGAGCTTAGTAGCCTTACATCGTAGATACCGAGGGTCGGCTGAGCCTTCTTGAGGAGTCCATAAAGGAGGATGCATTCTCTTGGCTTTTTGAGCTAGCAGCGTTTTTCTCGAGACCCATCCCTTATGCTATGATTCCCTTGCACATTGCCTGTGGCCGCAGTGAGTGTGTCGAAGTCGTGCGGCAGGGAACAGTTGCGGCTGCACAAATGCAGCGCCACCGAATCCAAGAAAGGACTCTAACCCATTTTCACAATCGCTTGCAGTCGTCAAGCCCCTTGTTGAGGCTGGGGAGATGGGGCTTTGGGGAGGAGCTTCACAGATTCCATGACGTATTCGTACTCATAATAGCACCATATGAATGAATATCAGCGGAGTGCTTTCACTGGATTTGCCTACTGTGTACCCCCTTGTAGGATGGGCCATGAAACTTCCTCAACTTGCACGAATATCGACCTCGTGAGTTCAATCTTGAGCTGCTCATCATGCAGATTTCTTACCTGCATGACCAATACTGGCGCCTCACACAGTCACGAGATGTGTACTCTCGCACTCAACAGAGACACGCACTCTCTTGTCTTGTTCTTCTCGAGTCCTTGGGACTTGGGAACACCCCTGCTTTCACAGTCCGCATACCGACAGATAAAGACTCACGGACTTTTGCCAAAACACTTCGTGACGCCTACCAACAGACCCTCACTCGATTCGGAAGGTTCTTTCAAACGTATGTTAAATTACAAGAGCTGACAGTCTACCGAGTGGCACTACACGACATCAGTGTGCCCAACCTCGACAGCTTGCCAACCACCAAAGCTCTCGTCAAGAATGCCGTCCGCGATGAGGCGCTCACGGCGGCCTTGGGAAACCCAGAACACATGTGTTGGTCATGCTACAACTGCCTCTTTGGTCTCTACGAAAACTTATTTGTCAGAATCGAAAAGCGTGACGGTCGGATACGTGTACCGAGGCACGCTTTGATGATCCGATGGGAGACAAGGCCAATCACAAACGCGCTTCTCATCAGTCTTGCATCCATAGGTGCCATCTTTCTGGCCGAGTCTGCCCATATTGTCCTCGATTTGTAACAAAAGCCGGTGTAACTGCGCTTAAATCGAGGCAAATATCATGTCCTCAAGAAGAAATAGCAGCTAAGCAGCGTCACAACAAATGACGGGGAGGGCATCATGTACGATAGCCTACGCGAGGACGGGGGTTAGACTGTATTTTCGAGGAGCGGGCAAGATTATCTACGCTGATGCACGATTTACGAAGCAGAAGCGGGTGTTGACTCAAGCGGGTAACATAGAAGGAAGATGAGGATCACTCCTTTACTGTTTCATAGACTATAGCATGTAAAGTCTTGAAGGATACGATAGAGAACCCGATGAACGCATTTCGGCGCATTTTCTTTTTTTTGTAGATGACAGCATTTTGATCCCAAATGATAACATCTCTCCAGTCATCGACTTTACTGGCGAACGCTTTGTGAATGTGAAGGTCCCAACAAACCGTGCTTAGGTACAATTCCTAAATCACACGCCCGCCCACGACAGCGCTACTGAATTTAGAAGATACAATGAATTGCATACAATTTATTTAAACGTACTCATAAGTGAAAAAGGGGTGACATTCAATCGCTGCTTTTATACATAGACACTGTCTGCTACTTTATCTATTTATAGAGCCAACGTCGGCAGCACCGAGAACGATTCAGGCCAAACCCATATTTTAAGCTATCACAGCATGAAGGGATCATGCATCATTGATTGCGTCTAGTATACCTTCGCCAACATCCCGAAGTGCAGAAAGCTGCTCTAGATTATATAGCTTGGCTATCGCAAGGAAAGACGCATGCGACACCGAGTGGGTGTGCTTCACGCATCGCCGCGGCCAACTCCGGTGGCATGCCAGGGTTTTTTCCCAGCAACTTGTAGGCATACTATACTTTTAGACTGGCCGATGAGGGCAAGGTGGCACTCGCTATGAAGGTGAGCAAGGATAACTCCAGGTGCGCTTTGGTAGGCTCGTAGGCCTCATCGGCAAGTCCATGTAACGTTTAGTCTCAAAACAGCCCCTGAGATTTTTGGAAAGCTTTGGCAACAATCGTTCTTGAATCGCTCCCTCAACCTCCAGATATGTGCCAGTATCTAGAAATGTCAAAGGGTGCCTGATACACGCCGCAACTGCAATGGTTAAGCTAACGAGCACTCGTCACAGTTCGTCAACAATGTGTTAACGAAGTATGAATAATCTGAAGAGGGAGACGAGCAGAAACAATCGTTACCGAAATAGTGTCAAATACCTGTTATCATCGTAACGGCGTCACGAACTTCTCGTAAGGCTCTCAAGTACTCTGGGAACATGCTTCGGCTGATACGGCGAATTGGCTGGTTGACGAGGGGATCTCATGGCTGCTGGACGATACTTTTTATGCCAGAGGTGCTGGCAGTGACTGGAAATGTGCAGTCAGTCTCTCTAGCCTCGTTTATGTCAAGATATAAAGAGATAGCGAAACGTTCATGAAGCTTTCAAGCAGGCACCAATGCAGCTCTGGCTCGTCTAAGTCGTTTCTCCGAGGAAGCCAAAGAAGATGTTTCAAGCTCAGCGAGCATTCGAGAACGAATCTGGGTCAAACCTCAAACGGACGGCTTTCCTCTCTGTTCGTCATCTCTAGTATTATTCGTATATACGCTTCATTATTCACGGCCGTCTCTCATGACTTTATCATAGGCAGCTCATCAACTCCCACACGCCCCTGCAGACTCTCTCCCACCACATCTCCTTCATCCCTAACCCCCTCTCATCAAACAACCAAGTCCTCAACCTCTGTAAGTCCCACCAGTCCCTCTCATCCACAACTCGCCCCAAGTCCCCATCATCAAACGCTATGCCTCTCCATAGCAGCACGCCCAAGACCTGTGCCCATTTCGCCCTCTTTGAAATGTCCTCGTCGCCAACCGCTCTCCCAACTACCTCCCAAAAGAGGTCTCTCAGTTCTCTGGCTTCGGGGTAATATTCAAATCTACTCCTGCCAGTCTCCTCATCAATAATAACATCTTCCCCGAGAATCTCTTCAAGCCCGTACATCCCCACCCCAAAAGGCAGCCACTCCGCCTCTGCCCAGTCAATAAGCCCAACCACACCTCCATCGTCCTTCACCATGATGTTGTCAGACACGAGATCGCCATGGGTGACAACCCACCCAAGCCCCTCAACCTCATCCATCTCCCTCATAACCCTCCTCACAACACCCCTCAACTCTCTCGGCAGCCCCTTTGCCATAACATCCAACCTCCACCGCAAGCTCCCACCAATCTTCCCCTTCGCCACCGCCGCCGCATCCCTCCTCCCCCTCCACGAATCCGCAAACATCCCCGCGAGATCCTTCACAACCCTTCTCCGCATTTCCCGCTTCAAACCATTATCCCGCCTCCTCAACTCCGTAAGAGAAACACCACCGACCCGTTCAACAACATACCCAACCAACTCCCCCTCAACGACACCCAGCTCCTCCACAACCGGCACCCCAACCCCTCCCCCCAGAATCTTCCTCGCCTCCCCGCACATCCCGACGTCGATACCATGCTTCCTCGGCCTGAACTGCACCAACCTCTCATCGCCAACCTCGCACCCCGAATCCCGCCTCTCCTCTCCCCCTAAAGGAACAAGCAGGAGCGTATAAGAACAATACCCCTGAAACGGCGCGACCACAACCTCGCACGCGGGAAACAGCCCCCTCGCTAACTCGTGCATCCGCGGCACCGCCTCCTCCGCGCTCAACCCGCACCGCGCAAGGAACGCAGCGACCTTGCGCGTCTCGTCGGCACCGACGTCAATAGCAGTCGTCATATTACGGCAGTCGCAGGTGCGCGCGCTGCATTTCGGGGTGGTGGTTCTCACTCATCAAAAGAACCAGGTGATGATGGATGAGGTGAGGTTTTTTAAGGTTTTTGGATTCCTTTCCCTCAGCCGCGTCCCGAAAGGAGGGTGTGGTCTAACTAGGTTCACATGACACCATCAGCAATCAGCTCCAACGCCGACCGACGTCTGCAGGTTGGAAGGGTGAGTGAGGGGGGGCGCGGCCGGACCGGGGCGGCTCACTTCACCCGACCACACCACTTCAACGACACCCGCACGTGGGGTTGATGACATGTCATCCGCCGTCGCCTGGTCTGGATTCATCATGCAGCGTCTTGGATTAGCACTCAGATAGCTCCCTCAGTCACTGGCGAGATCACGCGTGGAACAAGCTGCATTGTGAAATGGTAAGTTTGAATTACTACCAATGTCTTCTCTTGACTTGGGGCTTTAGAAAAATGTTCTAGAAGACAAATGATGTTGGTTTGGAAAAAGAAGAATCCCCACCGAAGAAGAGAAGAAGAAAATAAAAAAAGAACAATTCCGTGTTTATGCCCGTTTCCTTTACTCCATGCGAAGGGTATATAATTGATGCGCAACCCTACGGATGCGCATGCATGCTTGTTTGACGGAGCCTGCTTCTATCCATCGTACACTTTTGACGGCTTTTCAGGAAGGTGGGCGGCTCGGATTAGCGTCGTCGGTGGCGGCAGCCTCAACTCGGCTTGCGCCGGCGTGACTTGTCCATGCATCCTGTCCTCGGGAGACGCAGCTCTTGCTCTCGTCAAGCCCTGTAGGACGTCGAAGTTGCCGATTGGAATTCGGTGTCGATAATTCCACCCAAACGCCTCGTGCCCACGTCCTCGCCGACTTGACCCGGCACTGCCTGGCGTCCGACTCTATGCTTTTCGGCCGTTACTGATATTCGTTACACGCGCATTACAGCGCACTCATCGCCCGACAAGGCGAGTCGTCTATTTGCGGGCCTTGCGGTCCAGCTCGACCTTGCTGTACCACGCAGCACCGAGCATCGTCATGAGCATGCCGGTGCCGTTGAAGAGGTGGATCTCGACGCTGTCGAAAGCGACAATGCCGAGGAGGACAGTGAGGCACTGCTTGAGGTTACCGCAGACACTGATGGTCAGGGCACCAGCGACCTTGTTCGTCTGGAAAGAGGCGACGTTGAGGGCGAACGCGAGAGCGCCGTTGCCAGCGATGGCGATGAACGTAGCAAAGCCGAGCTCGCCTCCAACGACCATATCGCGAAGCTTGGTCAGCTCGCCGGCGGCCACGGCACAGGCCAGGGACTGCATAGCCGCGAAAGGCGACATGCGCAGCAGCACCTCCATGGCGGGCAGGGCCAGGGGGCCGGTCATAATGCGGTTAGTCGCAACGGTCTGTGGAAGTGTTCGTCAGCGCCTCATTTCATGCATGAAAATAAACTGTAAATGGGCTGAAGGTTTGGCCATCGGGTTTCAGAGGCGGCGGGGACGACGGGTCCAATTGGAACAGCCACTCTCCGCGCACGACTCGACAACTCAAAAAGCTCGGATGATGGGCGGGTGATTGGCGAACCAAAATTAACATACCTTAACCGCAGCAAGCATGACACCAGCAAAGGTGAGCAGGAATCCAAGATCGGTGAAGGTGTACTCGCCGACCGTCGTCAGGGCGGCACCGATCATGACGGGAACAAGAGTGAGATAGGTCATGTTCTCGTAGGTACGGCCAAAGATCGTGCGGTAGATACCGACAGTGAAGACCGGGACGGTGGTTCTGAGGACCTGGTAGAATGCTACCGAGACCATGGCACTGTTCAGGTGAGTTAGCATGATGCTTGCATGAAGGCTTGGCCCCGCCTCATCCGGAGGCGGAACCAGCGGGATCCCGCGAGACGCCGCGCGGCGTGCCCGGTAGGAATCTGGATGCTTACAGCGAAAGGTTGGAGACGGCGATGTTGGTGGTGAAGAGGAGAGAAAACGCCAGGAGGATGAGGTTCTCCCGACGTCCCAGGTGGGACATGGTGAAGTAGCCTCCCTTCAACAGACCGAAGCATCCCAAGCTCGCGCACGTGGCGTGGATGCAAGTGAGAAGCCATGGGAAGGGGAACTGGGCAGAAAGTCAGTGAATGCCTTTTTGTGAGAGTTGGTGAATGATGCATCTCATCTTGGCAGAGCTCCCGCCCGCGGAAGCTTTGCCAAGACTGAGAGGGAATCGAGGAAGCCACGTACGAATCCTAGGACCAGCTTGTTGTAGAGAGTCAAAATCAAGCTGAAGAAAAAGTAGGCGCACAACCAGGCGTACTTGACATTTGGCGAGATGGTGTACTCGACAGGGTTGTTGTTGTTGGTCTTGTCTTCTTGTGCCTGCTGTTCGGTAGCAGGGCTTGGGGCGGCCTCGAGATCGTAGCTCTCCTCGACGCGCTTCTCATCGCCGTTGAGGAGACCATGGCCCTCCTCACTCCGCCGGGCCTCGCTCTTGAAGTTGTCGGCCATTTCTTCGGTGTGTTTTTCAGTTGCTCGTAAAAGTCGAGAGAGTTGGATCGTTTCTCGTTCGTCGGAAGGTCGAAATGTTATTTTGTTTATAGGCCGTGTGTCCGCCGCAAAGTGCTAAACCCTGGCTGCGAAGGGGGTGGTAATGGCTGACGACTGTCCAAGTTTCACGACGCAGATCGGTCCCGGGCGTGGGGAGTTTGGCGTTCAAAACGGGCGTGCGTGAGTTGTCGAGCTTAAAAAATCGGACCAACAAGCGACGAGTGGAAGAAATGACTGTGAGTTGTATCTGTCGAAAATGCCGGAAAGGGAGGAAAAAAAAAAAAAAAAAAAAAAAGAGGAGGTCCAAACGAGAGGCAGAGCGTCGGGAGGGTGAGTGAGCTCGAGGGGGTGAAGGAGGAAAAATAAGAGCCGATCGGGAGCTGCAGGTGCAGAGTGCAGGCAGGTAGGTAGATAGGTAGGTAGGCAGGTTGCTGACGGGAGACAGGAGGCGAGGGTGACAGCAAAGGGTGTTTGTTCAGTGGAACAGGGACAAATGAACCCAAGACTTCGGATCGCGGCGTTGCAAGGCAGTACCTAAATCCGATGCACCAATGTTAATGTCGAAACCCAGGAGAAGGAAGAGCCTGGGAGCAGGGGGGGTGGGCAAAAATAAGGATTAGGAGGGAAGGACAGGAACGACAAAAAACGTGTGGAGAGAGAAGGACCGGAGTGGCAGAGCAGCAGAGAAAGCAACGGTAGAAAAAGTGAGTGGGAATTGAAGTGGGAAAAAGAAGAGGGGCCCCGACGAGGGTGCTGGTCACGACGTGGGTTGGTTTGCTTGGTGGTGGTTCCCTGGTGGAGGCACCGTGGGCGAGAGAGGGGAGGGGGGGGAAGGACAAGAAGAGGAACGAGAGGAAGCCGAGATACTCAAACGGGCATCTTTCTCGCTTCCGTGCTTGGCATCAATGACGTTTCGGCTGGCGGCATTTGCCTCTGGCTCCTTGCTGCCGCTCTGCTCTGCTCTGGTCTGTCTTTCAGTCGCTCCCTGTACTTGGCTGTCCGTAAGTACGAAAGGTACGGTGCTTTTCTGGTGGTGACTGTCACCAGATCACTGCATGGCAATTTCTACGGCTCATCTCGACGGCAGAAAGAGCAAATTACAAGCACACGTAGGCTCAAACCCGGCCCCGCGACGATAGGCCAGCTAAGGTAGGGGTAAGGTGGTGAATCAAACCTCATAAACTGCTGCTCTCGTGCCTTACTTCCGTTGACTTACGTGGAGAGGGAGGATGAGCACACGCGGACGACGTACGCAGCAATAGCCCAGCCACAGACTCAGAGTCAGGTCAACTCAACCCGATGGGTTAGAGATGGTCACAGATGAGCAGCATCACGGCTCGCCGGCCATCAAGCTCCAGGGGACGCGGCGTTTGGGGGTTATTACGCCGCAAACTCTGGCCGTCTGCTCCAGTCTCGATGCTTCAACATCATCCGAATAGCCGTAGTCTTGAAGCTACCGGCCATGCTATGAGGCCTTTTGGGGGGTGATGCGGATGCCGAGAGCGCGTGTATGTGTGTGTGATGTACATTGAGCTACCTGCTACCCATCTTACCCGCCGTTACTGGCTTGAAGCAGAAGCTGCCGCCCGCCGTTTGAGCCGTTGGATCTGATTGCAGCGCGCACTCTACCTCGAAAAGGCCCGTACGATATCCGTAAATGCCTTAATTACTCTGCGTCCGTCGTGCTGCTTGCTTGCTGTTTGAAGTTTCCCGTCCCAACTCGCCAGCCGCCCCGCGTCCAGAAGGGCCGTCCTCCGATAAATAAAGGCGGCGGGCCTTCACTCTACCGTGGGCACCACTGCTGCCACTGTCATCATCTATCCTCATCTCTGGTCTTGCACTGACGACAGCGCGTGCGGTGGAGGATGCCCCTCTGGCAGGTCTGGGACAGAGTGCTGGAGGAGCAGATGTGGCACTGGCATGGACTGGCACTGACGGCAATGCGCGGTAAGTAGCGAGCGGTGGGCGGGCTCTCTTGTCGATTCCATGGGCTTGGCTCCGCCAGAAAGGTACTTGGCCCTGGTCTCCGTCCGAACTGAGCTTGTCTTGGGAGGGCCCCTTGGCAGCCGCGTAAGCCTGGGCCCTGATTCATCCTGGTGCGACCGGATGGCAGGGGCTTACTGGTAGCGAAACGGGGCCAGTTAATAAGGAGATGGGGTCAGATACAGTGTTTTTTTAGGTGCCATCGCGGGATGGGAAAGTGGGAGGGCCGGGGTTGGGGCACACAATCACCGCTCCCAGACCGGGGTTGAAGGGTGGTGATGGGCGAAGAAAAGGAACATGATGATGCCGTCTAGAACTCTGGATGGACCGGAGTGATTGGGATGATTCTGAGATGAGGCCCTGCCTACCTGGGGGTACGTATACACAGAACGGAGTCCAAGCAGTGTTTAGATAATCGTCGATACGTACCGTTTTAATCGGTCTAGATTCTCAACTCTGAGACGGCGGACGGCGAACGGCACGCGCCCACCAACGTTTATTTTTTGTGGGCCTGCCAGGTGCGTTTCCAGAAATTCCAGGTCCTTCCGGTCTGGGATTCGACAACTGGGGCAGCAATCATTCTGGCGAAAAAGCTGCTTACATGATGCCAACTTTGGATCGAGGACGTCACAGTCTACAGCACAGCCAGTCACAAATAGGAGCTTCACTGGCTCATCAAGGCAGAGGCGGCGGAAACAGTGGGGGCAGAGCGAACCACCCGCCAAGGGGCGCGTGGGTAAAAGAGTCATTATCACTGGCCGATCTCATTTAAATGCGGCTCTGGGCATGGACAAGCATTCAAGCAGCAATTGCCAGGACAGCTTGATAGATTGATAGCGGAAAGCAACGAATATTGAGCTGAAGCTGCTGTCGAGCTGTTTCCTGTCGCCTGTGAACGAGTATTCGTGTAATTCGTGTACGGTGCCGAAACCGGCAAAAGGGACGCTAGTTCCTGGGACGGTTGCTTACTTGCGACGGAAAGTAAGGCACGTTAGCTCGAGTCTAGAGCCCTCTCAGGTATGTGCCAACGGTACCTTGATAAGCTTTGCAGACAGGTCAGGTAGGGCAACGCGCGCCTCGCTCTCGTGAGCGCCTGAAGCCTCGGGGGATGGGATGGCAATGCACAGGAAAACAATCCACACAGACACAGATAGACGGGCAGCCGACAAAGCCGAAGGTCTGGCGATGCCCAGAAATTCCATCCTTTTTTGGGTTTGGCTCCCTCCCTTGGCCTTGGGCGCCTTGGGGGGTGGTCGGTGGTTGGGGGTGGGTGTCAGCTCGGTTCTTGGGAAGGAGGAGCGGAACTCTGGGACTTTGGGTGGAAGCAAGGAGGAGACGGGCGATAGAATAGGGGAAGCCAAGGCCAGGCAGGCGGAAGCCCTTGGGCAGGTCCCCGTCGTTAACTGGAGTGCTGTATCAGTGGGATGCGACTGGCTCGGGACATGCAGGGCGGAAATGACGACAAGCCGACGCTGGATTGGCGGGTGAATGTCACTGGCTCGTTCGCCGTGGGCTTCTTGGGCTTCTGCAGGGTGCTGCGCCGTAGGAGTGGGAAGGGATGGGACGGGACGGTGGAGACACGGCTGGCGGAATCTCGCTGACCACCGCCGACGGGCACCTTCTGTGGTTGTCTGTCTATCTGGAGCCCGTTGCCATTCCAGGTAGATTTGCACAACGAAACCGCGGTGGAGATACTTGTGTCGCTCATAATTACATCTTGCGGATACACGGCGGCAAGGTAAGAAAGAGACACTTTTTTGCTGATACAGATGCAGATACAGATCCAGTAGTTGAGACAACAACACTGGCCACAACAGCACATGTGCGATACCACGATGCCCCACGAAGTAAGGTATCTTAGCCCTGCTATGCAGTAGCCTGTAGGCCTGGCATGGCCTCGCCTCGCACGACACCGCATCTCAGTCTCAGACATCAAGCCACCAACGCGTCCCTTGGGTTACCTTAATCCAACGGCTTGAGTCGAGTCGAGTCGCGGCGCGGGGTCTGTCATTCATTGCCATGGCTGCCAAAGCTACGAGGTGGCACACTTGCTGCAGCGAAAGACAGTGTCAGCCGGACCACGCTGCAGACCGAAACTGACATGGCACTGCGTATCGCGATACCAAGCGTCCAAGCCGGCACAGGACGGCAACTCTGATATCTTGGGTTCACCACCTTTTGGGGCCATCCATCCCTCCGCCAGGCCAATCGAAGGACGCCGGCCCTTGTCAGCCTCTGCTTGCCAGCGGAACTCCCTCCCAAGCTGTAAGATGATCAACCGGGCACCCCCAATCCAACGACCCCGACCGGACCCAGTAGGCTATTCTTCATACGCGGGTTGTTGTGAATGTGAGCCGCTGAGACGCTTGTTTGCGTGGCCTAGAAGATGATTCTCAGTGTCGCGACGCTCTAAAAAAGGTTGATCGCTGTGCGTACGTCAGCAGTTATCTTGGGTTCTCTCTCTCTCCGCAAGGGCGGATACACTAGGTAATTAGATGCTCGACGCTAGGCAAGATGCGAATAGCTAAGGTAGGTATCCTGACCATCGACCGTTGATATTGATGAGGCCAGTGCATCGCAATGCCGAACATCTCTCGCCCGCTGTAAACTCCGTCTTGTTGCCCAGCTCCATGCATTCATTGTCGAGCCCGCCAGTCCCGACGTCCCGCAACGCCACGCTGCGCCGTCGGTGCCCCTAATTGCTCGGTCTGCACCTGCGCATCACTGCACCTCACCTGCACCTAAACTTGAGCTGCGCCTGCGCTGCCCTCCCTCCCGTCTCCCGCATCCTCCGCCCCTTTGTGTGGGCTTTTAGTGCTGTCTTCCATTCCCTTGAGTTGTCTTCTCTCGGTCGGTACCTGGCCTAAGTATCGGGCTAGCTACAGCACCTTTAGACTCCCTCCTGGGAGCGTGTGACCGTCTCTCCCTTTCTGCAACTGACTGGCCACAACCACCATCTTGGCCCGCTGCACCCGTCATCCCAAGACATTTGCTGAGAGGGGTCTTCCTTCTTCGGTGCTCACCCTCCCTTTCTGCCCGTGTACCTTTTTTGGTGGTGGTGGTGGTATTCTTCTTTTTTTATTTTCCTGCCTGCATCATCCAATCCAATCTGAGTTGAATGAAGTGGTGCATCCGGCCCACACCGAGTCCAGTCTAGCCCCAATTTCCCTCCCATCCTCTTCGCATTTCTTTCCCCGGACTCTGCAGGAATATCGACTCTCGCCAAATCATCCAGTGCGGCTCAATTACAGGCCTGCCACTCAGCTGTGTCTTTCCCGCCGACGCCTGACCGCCTTGCCCGCACCTGTCCGCTTACCCCTTGCGCTGTGGTTGAAGTCTCCGTACCTCCTTTGCTCCATTCTCTCCTGCGGAAGAAGCCCAAGACAGGCCTAGACGATATCAAAGACACGGCACGACAGAGACAGACCTGCACTGACTGGAGACCACGAGGCGACCGTGACCCAGCGGTGGTGCGAGTGCGAGGTCACTTCGCCGACCCGCGAAAAAAATAGGAGACCTGTCAGCGATCTTCGGATCCCAGGTCCTTGCCTCCTCTCACAGACAAGCTCTTGGGAATACTCCGTGTGTTTTCTTGGCATTTTGGCATTTTGGACACTACAGCGGCAGGGCGAGCTGCTCGCTGCTTCCCCGTCGGCCAAATTCTTTGCCACAACCTGGAAGCATTTCTTCCACTATTTTTTTCTACCTTTTTCTTCCCCTTCCCCCCCTTGAACGACGACGCCGACGACATCTTCGACCGAGTGCATCCACTTCTTTTTCCTGCTCTCGTTACCGTCCGCTCTTTTGGTTCGCTACGCTTTTTATAATACCCGACCGCACTTTCGTCATCGTTGCCCACGTCGCCCTCGTCGTCGCCGCTACCGCTTCGCCCCTCGTCACGACGCCTACTTCGACCTCGCGCGCGCGCCTCACCACCCCCAAGATTGCCCAACCTGGATCTCAAGCCGATCCGGCAGCTAAATGAAACCCGCTTCGGCCCAATGTTGATGCAACTAAAAGGCCGCAGACTCGTTCTGCTGGCAGGCTTCATTGTCGTCCTCTTCCTCCTCATCTTCTCCCAGTCCACCGTCCCGGAGAGCCTGAACTGGGTAAGTTGTTTCCTTGTCGTTACTTCAAAGTTCTTTGTCCTTTTGATCGACGTCGCAAGTCCGTGATCTGCTGGGGCAGCATTCTTGGAGAGAGGAATCCCCCCACGTGCCGACTTGGGGCTGAAACGTCGACCGAACTCCTTCCTACGGATCTCTGAGACACCCGCCGTGACTTGACACTGACGTTTGCTTCTCCAGCCCGACCTTTCAGCTTCGCTGCCCAGCGTCACCGGCAGCAAATCATCCGCCCCCTCGGGCAAGAAGGGCAAGGACGAGTCTCCCGGCGTCGGCCGTTTCCACTTCCTCATCGCCGCAAGCGCCCCGAACCTGCAATTCTGCCGCGCCCTCGTTTCCTCGACTGTCAACCGCTTCGGCGCCCCGACCATCGTGGGATGGAACGGCACTGGTGAGAACGATGCTGCTCTGTCGCACTTGGCCAAGATTCGCGTCGTCACCAGGTACCTCGAGGATCTCCCCGAATCCTCCAACGATGACCTCTTCATGATGATCGACGGATACGATGTCCTTCTGCAGTTCGGTCCCGATGTCATGATTGAGCGGTACTTCAAGGCGTCGGCGTTGGAGGATGAACGCATTATCCAGCAGCTGGGACCCGAGAAGGCCGCCAGCCTCGCTGGACCCCTTGGACGACACATTTTCTTCGGCGCCGACAAGGTTTGCTGGCCGGTGGACTGGCGCCGACCCGCGTGCTGGGCTGTTCCGCCCGTCCCCAACATGGACGGCAGAGAGTTCGGCCCATTGACCAACACCGGCGACATGGTTTTCAACCACCCGAGATGGCTGAACAGCGGCACCATCATGGGCCCGATCAAGGAGCTTCGCGAGTTCTTCCGCGCTACCCTGGACCTCATCAACGAAGTGTACGACCCAGAGTACGAGTTTAGAGAGAGCGACCAGTTCTACATGAGCGATGTTTGGGGTCTGCAGGAGCTTGAGCGTATTGAGATGCAAAAGGAGGAGAACCCCGATGCCGCCGTCATGCGTCCTCCTGAGGATGGCTTCGTTCCGCAATTGGAGCCTCAGTACAGCTACAACTTCCACATTGCCATGGACTACTGGAGTATCCTATTCCAGACATGGGCAGGCTACGCCGACTGGGTGGACTGGCGAAGCTTTATCGGCCCCTTGTACTCGGCTGAAATCAACCAGAACACGCGCAACAACTCCGAGTTCGTGCCCTGGCACTTGCACATGCAGGCAGATGCCATGAAGTCGCTCAAGCGCATCTTCAACACCACTTCCGACGAGACCATGGGCTCCACGGTCAACGAGCTGATTCGCAAGTCGGAATTCGGCGCCAACATCATTACGAAGCAGACTTTCCCTCTTCTCCACGTCACCGGAGAGAAGGGTGCTCTGGACGCTTTCTGGCCCCGTTTGTGGTTCTTCCCCTACTCCCGCTCCCTGACCCGCTCCGCAATCAACTGGTTCCGGGGCGGCGAAGGCTACAGCCCTGAGCCGATCAATGGCAAGGTGTGGTACCCTGCCCACCCATACCCTAAGGAGATTAGGGAGACGGACGGAGGTGCCTGGTCAGACGCTAGCAACGACAACAACACTGTCTACTGGTTGGGTTTCGAGTCGCTGTGCGCGGAGCACACTGGCATTCTGTTTGGGGAGGAATAGGTCTCTGGAACGAGACTAGGCCACCTTTTCTTCTATTTCTTCAATGAGCATATTTTGAGCACCTTGGGTTAAGGTCTGGAAAAATCACAGTGCAGGTTCCATGGGAATCGGAAGCATTAGACTAGCAGCAGAGGAAACTGCTGCAAGGGGGACAATGGGAGTCCACAGCCAGAAAAAAAAATGTCACGGCCGGCATTGCATGTTTGTCACAACATGTAGAAGATGTAATACCCACACCATGTGTTTGTACGCCTTTTTTTGTTTCCTTCATGTATAACGCAGCGTTGCCTGTCATCTTTAGCAGTAGCATGGCGGCCATGGAGCAACAGACGGGACCGCCTCAGAAGCGGTATTAGACAATGACTCAGACTTGCTTTTGTATGAAGCTGTGATGTTGATGTTCGACGCAGGGCGTGGCAGACGTGACGGAGGTGGTCACTGCAGGTGTGCATGTCTCAATACCGTACTATCTCATGTCTCTGGCCTTTGCGGGGGGCTAATCGGGTTCGAATGAGGTTGACTTTGACTTTGCCGCAGACGCAACCACATTTGCGGCCGCATCTCGATGCACCCGAACCCGCGAGATGCGCCCGAACCCGTCGACCTTGCCGATTTCTGTAGGGCTGAAGGGCGGACTATTGGAATGGCGGCAGTCTCATGAGTCGTGGAGCTGCAAAGGGAGAAGAATGTGGGCTGGATGGCTGCTCGACGGCCCCCCTGTCCTGACTTTTTTCTTGCCTAATTTGGGTGTGCCCAGGTGGTGATTCTTGGCGTGATTGGTTGGGGGCGGAGAAGCCACGTCCGGTAGTTGGCGCTGCCAAGACGAGCCAGCTGGAGTGAGGAGGAAGAGTGGCTTTATTTATTGCCAAGAGTTTGTGCAGGGCGGCATTCTTGACGATTGTTTTTGCATTTTGCGAGGGAGGAGTTGGAGATGGGATTTTGCTTTTTGGGTTTCGATATGTTTAGAAAGGGAGAGGTGGTAGCCACCTGCGGCTGTGCCTTGGGTGGATGGGGGTGGCGTATGCTGTTGGTTGTGAGATTGTTTTGGGATTGGAGGATCGGATTCAGTTGATCGGCTTGGAAGTCAGACGGGAGTCATATGTTGGCGATTCGAGGATGGTGGTGGTGGTGGTGTAGGGGGAGGGTTTGGTACAGTCAGACGGGATACGGGTGTGGCGGAGGCTGAAGCGGGGAGGTTCACGCGGGCATTTTATGGGTATTTTTGAACGTCGGTCTGGTTACTGCGTAATTGTCTTATGATTATCGTGCTCATTTGTAGGCAGCACTTTCATCTTCAAGGCGAAGTGCGCGAAGATGGCGGCGGAGGCGTTGATACGGATGGTTGTCCACGGCTCAGTTCCGACTGATTCGACGGTTGGGTAAGCGGACAGCTGCAAATGTCCGAGTAGACATTGAACCGCGCGAAAGCGCATGTTGGTCATTCAATTCACCTCATGAGTCAACCAATGTACGACATCTCTAAGACGCACGCATTGGTATGTCGTTGCCTCATTTGAGACGAAGGTTCGGTGACGGCGTTTTTTGAGTTCAGCTGATAGCTGGGAGACATGCCTCGGTTCGTCTCGTCTTCAGATGAACTGCTTTGTCATAACGAACGTCATGTACTGTAGTCATATTGAGGCTCAATTTTGGCCTCATATCCCACAAGACCCTGATTTTGATGTCGGTGAGCCATTAGAGAATTGTTGTTGTAATTAGTTGGCAGGGCTGCCTTCGGAGCCGTCAAAATTGACATATTCCAGCGCTGTCGAGTCGCACCCGGACAAATGACAGTGAAGACCCACTTTCTACCGCCTGTAAACCTTCTTTCCCGGGCTTTTTATCGTCTTCTGTTATTCTTCAATATTGACACAACGACGACACCGCGAGCAGCATGATCCTCAGAACTCAAAAAAAAAAAAAAAAAAAAAAAAGCCCGAGTAACTCGATGCTTCGGCAGGATAAACGTCAGTCTTTGTCCTCGGTCTTACATGGAGTAACACCGTACAAGCCTTCGGCGTACACCGCCATCGCCTCGCCTTGCGATCTTCAACTTTCAAGTCATTCCAGCGACCGTCCAATGGGACCGCCACTGTCAATGTCGCCTATTTACCCTTTCCAGCAAGCGGGATCGTCACCTGCCACTTACAGAATAGCCCTCATTCGCTCCTCGCTTCTCCCCGGGCGGCTCAGTCCTTTCGGCGGGATGCAGGCTTGAGGCGCTCATCTCTGTTGCATGGCTCGTCCGGCCACTGAGCGGTCGCCAATTTCCCCCATCGCTGACTGCCTACGGAAATGACGATGATGGTGGTGGAGTGGGGAGCAAACCCCCAAATTCCTACAACGATGCAGCTCATGGAGGCTGAGCAACCGGTGAATCGTCAATTGCTCAATTGTCTGTCTGTCTTCTCATGCTGAAGCACTCAATCAGGCTCTCTGGTTGGTGACTCTTCTCAGGTCACAGCCGTCTTCCCGCGCCTCCATTCCTGCCTCCAGTGTGCAACAACAACCATCTCGCGTTCTCCCCCACGCCACATCGTCGGGGGCTTGAGCTGCTCGCAAGGCAACCAATAGACACAGCAGAGTCGTACTCGCCTGCCGTGATGCCTGTACAGGCTTACTTCCTCAACATGCCTCTAGCAAGGGTTTCACACCGCTAGCATGCAAACATTTCCCTATTTTACCTCAATGTTAGCTTCAGCCTCGCTCTCGGCGAAGGGCATCGCACAACCGAGCAGCAGCGCGACGGCGCGCCTCCCCACACCGCGCACTTTCTCCCCTTGGCAAGACCTCCCCTTCCCCGATGGCACCCGCGAACTGGGTGCCTTCCCATAGGGCAGCCTTGTGAGCCACGATGCCTTCCGCTGACTCTATTGTGCCTCACCCATGCCACTGCCCTATCTGGGTGCCTGGTGTGCCAGGGGCGCCACGCCGATGCTGTTGAATGCGGAATGTAGCCCCTGCTTCTATAAAGAAGGGGCATCCGCAGGTCCATGGGGAAAGTGAAGATCGCAACATCCGCAAACGAGCAAGGCCAATCCCCAAGCTCTGCTGAAAATCTTCAACCAACATCAAAGAACTTGAGATCCCAGCTTCACATACGTAGTCAGACCCGTCCCTAACCTACTACCTAAATCCTACGCATCGCCTCCTCGCCCCGGCCGATTCACCTAGGGTCAGATCGTCGCCAGCAATGGACGTCCCAAGTGCTCCAGAGGGAATGAACTACTCTCCAAAGAGGCTCATTGTATGCTGCGATGGCACATGGATGAACTCGTAAGTACATCAACGTCCTCTAAACCCTCTAACATCCCATGCTGACGACCTCCCAGGGAGAGCGGCTACATTAAGCCGACGCTCTTCAAGCCCAAAGGCGGGCTCCAGATCCCCTCGAACGTGACCCGCATCTCGAGATGTTTTCGCCGAAAGTGCAGCGACGGTCGTGTGCAGGTCATCGAGTACGAGTCCGGCGTCGGCACGGGCTCCAACGCCCTCGACGCCCTCACCGGCGGTGCATTCGGCCTCGGCCTGTCGGAGCGCGTCCGCCAGGTCTACAGCTTCCTGTGCGCCAACTACTGCGACGGCGACGAGATCATCCTCATCGGCTTCTCGCGCGGCGCGTACACCGTCCGCTCCGTGGCTGGCATGATTGCCGACCTGGGCCTGCTGACCCGCGAGGGCGTCGAGCACTTTTACCCCATCTTCAAGGACATGGAGAACTGGATGAATGACAAGTACAAGGACGAGTTCCCGAACCTGCCGTTTGAGCACAAGCCCAAGGGCGAAGACGCGGCGGAGAAGTACAGGGCCAAGCTGGAGAAGGTGAGTTTGTCGTGTTGGTTTCGGTGAAGACGAATGCTAACTTTAGCAGCGTGGCATGACCCGTGTTCGGCAGCAGGAGGGAAAGGGAGAAATCATCAAGGTCAAGGCAGTCGGTAGGTTTCCTGCCTCAAGTCAAACATGATCACAGCTAATCAGAGACAGCCGTTTGGGACACCGTTGGCAGCCTCGGCATCCCCCAAATCGCCTGGTTGAACAAGCTCGGCATCTACGCATCCAACGAGGAGTACAGATTCTGGGACACTGCCCTGTCAGACAGGATCGAGCACGCCTTCCAAGCTCTCGCGCTCGACGAGACCCGCTACTCTTTCCAGCCCGCGGTATGGGAACGTCTGGAAGCCAACAGATTGTCTACGGATCTCCGCCAAGTTTGGTTTCCTGGCAACCACTCCAACTGCGGGGGCGGCTGGGCCGATCAGGGCATGGCCAACATCACTCTTGCCTGTGAGCATAGTCCTCGTCCTCACTGCGGATCTTTTGCTAATGTTGACAGGGATGATGGATCAGCTCGCGTCGATTGGTGTCGAGTTTAACCACCGCGCACTCGAGCGCTGCGTGAGCCAGTCAAAGTCGTTCTACATTGCGCAGCAGAAGAAGAACAAGGGCAAGCAGTGGGCCCGCGAACCCATTTACAGCTCAAACCATCCCCTCCGACCTTGGGGCCTGGGCGCTATCCAGAAGACGACCAGTCTGTTGTACAGTCTTGCCGGAAAGATTAATCGGTCGCCTGGGCGGTACCGGCAAGTCAACGCAAAGACAGAGGTACGAGACGGACCATTTCTGAAGGACACAAACGAACGTATCCACTCCTCTGCCCGCATTCGTCTGGCCTGCGAGGGTCTCGGTCTCAACGACAAACTTCCATGGGATAATGCCGCTCTCAAGAAGCATTGGAAGCTCGTCCTCTCACAAAAGGACTACCACGACCCCGTCCCTAACCACCCTGACTGGGAGCCGCAGGAGCACAGAGAGAACTGTAGCATTCAACACCCGTCTGAGTGCAAGGATGGTCGCTGGGTCTGGGAGTATTCTGGTCCGTCGAAGAACGCACCGCTCTGCAAGGTCATGGTCGAGGAGCCGCTGGGGCCGTACGAGCGGCACTTGTTGAGGCTGACGGGTGGCGATCCCAGTGTGTACAAGTGGGCTCACGAGAACCCCATGTAAAGGGGTGGTTTTGCTTTTTGCGATTGTTCTTGAGCGGCATTGTCAGGCGTCGAGATACCTCTTTTCATCATGATTGGCACGGGTTGGAGTTTATCATTGCATCAGTCTGGGTTTCAAGGCATGGATATCATAGAGTTAGACTAATAGAACTGGTTGGCAACACCAAAATAAGTTCATCGTCCTGTGATGTGTCATATTTGCTTGAAATACAGGTGCTATAAGATCAAGTTCAGTTGTCTAATTGATTCACAAGAGAAAGGGTTTCATTAAAGCCTTCTCATGAGAAACGTGGAGTAAGCTCGAATTTCAACTGCCGAGGTGGAACATTGCCCATGTGCATAATAGGTTGATTGGTGGCAAATTGGAAGGCATCAAATAAGGTCGGCATCTTATTCCCGTTCATTGAACAGTCAGAAATTCGACAGAAGTTCACATACTCTGCACTAGAAGGCGTTCTTAACCACGCGATCTCTCAGAAGACGCCCACGATACCACCTCTCTTCGTTTCTGGGTGTTCATTCTGAGCAGGTTTATTCCTAGGCGTGCGTCGCGTCCATCGCAAAACTTGCAAAGAATGGGAACCTAAGACCGGTCGACCGACGGGAGATTAAAGGATTACCGCTAAGCGGACAATTGGCGAGAACTTATGATTGACCTTTTTAGTACTGAACACACCATAGGGACTGCTTTATACATGTCGGAGAAGTGAAGGATAAGAAGGTGGTCTTTTATATCTGTTGAGATGCCGTGCCACGTGCTTGAAGCCGTGATGGCATGTCGAGGCCTGAAGGAGCGTATGGGGTTGAACTATATATTATTAGGCATATGTTGAGGGACTAATGCTGTTCAGGAAAAATTGCTTCCGTCGTGATTTTCTTTATCAGAAGTGTCTAGGGCGGCATCGTAACGGGTAGATGGCTCAATGGGCAGCTGTCTTTGTTCTGAGGTCGTCGGTGAAGAGGCGGAACCACTGAAGCGCGCTTCTTCGTCCGTCATCGTTGGCAGTATATTCCGGTGATTTGGGTGCACAAATTCAGAATTCTTGGCGTAGAAAGCTTAGATCGGGGTAGATCGTTGTAGCTATAGCCGTCGACGACGTCGTGCCGTGGCTCATGGCCAGTCGATGGAGACACTTTGGCATTGAAACCCGGACCTCAGAGTCTGTATATGGGGTTTCTGCCAGGAGTTTTCACTCGGATGTCTTTTTATCCACCATGTGAATCGGTCTAGCGCAAATTTTCTTACTAATTTGGTAGAAGTGCCTGCTGATGACGTTTACAAACAGACGCATTGATTCGGGATGGGGTTTGATGTATACGCCATGTTGCTCCAGGAGCAAGTATGGCTCAACAGCTTCAGAGATCCTGCATCCCCTTTCCCCCAAATTTGTTGATTTTGAAGTGCCGAGGACTCTCGTTGTTGTCGGTCTTTTCTGTCTAATTATTCAAGCTCACGTACGACTGGGCTCTGCACGACGGCTCTCGTTTGGGGGAGACAGCAGGTCTATGCTCAAATCAATGTTGGAAATTCGGTTAGCAAGTGTTAGCGCACAGAACAGGATATCCTGATTGATTGTTTTCGGAAAGATCCAGACGCAGTTGATATGATTAACACGACTTTATACGATAACTGAAAATTAAAGGCGCACTCTGTTGGGCTGTGAGCTGGCTTGGGGCTCTGCTCTCGATGTCTTATGAAGGTACAGGACAGATTCCATGAGATGACGAATGCATATAAAAGCCTGTCCAGATCGCCACAATGGATTCTTGAGCACCAATGGCATCTGTTTCTCAGACTTATACAGATTCGTCAGGCTTATACATGCCTATGACAGCTCTGTTTCGTCACAAGTTGGTTGCCAATATTAAGTGCTTCTTAAGGTTGTTCACTATCATTGACACATGTTCAGCCGTCTTCTCTCGATGGTTTCTGGTGGCTATTCAGGTACGATCTCTTGTGACATGCAACAGCCCGGTCGCCGATGCCAGAATCTTTACAGCCTGATTAGTAGTGCCGTTGTGTCGGTATCACCCTCGGCCTAAACTTGACCACTGCTACGCACAACTTTAGCCAGTGAGACGTCAAAACGTCGGGCCCTACAGAGGGTAAATTGGTCCTGATCTAGAAGAAAGGCTGTATCCCAAGTCAAATATATACCTAGGAAGCAGCATGTGTGTTGGAAACAGCCCGAATATTCGAGTATTAATACCTATGCGCCTGCGCCATGTAGCTTGAGAAAAGATAGATTGCCTCGATACGGGGCACCGCGGCAGTTTTACTGAGGACAAACTACGCACTACGAGATTTTCTAGTGTCAACCGATGTTGTGATGGGGTGGCGCTTGCGCGTCACCTCGTAACTCTCGCTGCCATCCATCTCCCACGTATGGCTCGTATTATTCTGATACTCCTGCGATACTCAGATTGGAGATTGTGTGAGTGTATCGGCTGAGGTTCAAAAGTAGTAAATAATCGGGATACCAAGATCTTCTAATAAAGACATTACGTGTCCACGCCGAGAGTGGGGGAACGCCTGCATGTCTGAGTTTGACCAGGTATCTTGTGAACTATGTAGACAGGTTTTGACTTGCTGTTCAACACGCGCTTGATCCGGCTTTACGTGAACAAAAGGGAAGGTCTAAAATTCGGTGGTTTCAGATGGAGTCTCATGCTGCTGAGGCCTTCGCCGTTGCTCATTATGCTGGGAAGTTGCTGTACGTCATTGTGTCCAGCTAATTTAGCTAATTTAATTCAACCTCAATATTTTTCCTGTCCTGTCAAGTTTTGGACGACTAGGATTTCAGAGTCTCTCGCTCGTCGGCCATTATGTGGTGACATTATCATAAAGGCACTCCTCACCAATCTCCTCAAGAGTGCCGAAGTAGACAGGCATATGTTGTGTGCTTTTCCAGCGGCCCTCTTAGGTAGGTCATCACATATATAAAGCTCCATTAAAACTCTTGTTTGATTCATAAACAATATAAAAAGACACTTCAATTGTCAAGAAGTATTGCTTTCGGGACAGCGATATAATCTCAGCTAGGATCTTGGCTTACGTACAAATACCTTATAGGCAAGGCTCATCAACTTACGCGGCGGCATGGTGTTCATTCCTCCGAAGGAAAGATCTTGTCCTAATCTCTTCGTGTTCTTGTCAATCTTCAATGTCCTTCCGGTTTGTCTGGTGTTGATACTTCATGAATATCCACGCCCAAGCTTGAAAGTAGCTTGGGTCTGTCTAATAGCTAGCTGTCACTGGAGCTGGGTTTAACATTTAGAAGCCAGTAACTCCATGAATAGTATTTCTAACTCAGACAAAAACACCAGCTACTGCTGAGGAACTATTCGGGGGCAACTATGGTTGGTTTTAAAGAAATCTGGTGGATAAGGACTCGCATGAACAAGCGAGGGCGAGTGAAGGCTATGAACTTGGCCCTTCGGTCGGTGGTCTTACCACCTCGGTTTTGGACAGCCTTCATTCTACTCTCAGGATCTCAACCTCGAGACATTCTCTGATTGAAGACCACTCACCCGTTGTAGATGTGGCCACAAACAGCGGAACAAAGACTTCACACACACAATCATTTCGTTTCCTACGGCTGATCCATTCAATGGCAGAATCCCACGTTGTCGGTCTGTCTTTGAGGGCTTGCCTATGTGCTGAAGTGACGGCCCTGAATACAGATCTCGTTGAGGCTCAATCCAAAATCCCACCAGCATCACGAACTATCTTTGATGAGAAGAAAAATCAAATAGGTCAACATTGTCAATGCTTTTTGACACTATGCCCTATTGTGGCGAGTTGAATTAGGCTTTGCTGCCATTTTCACAAAAGCAGGTCGCTACAGACCACAAGAGGCTCTCTCATCATGACCTACACCAACCCATTCAGGTGTCTCTAATGGCCACCGTCCAGTGGTTTCTGTCTAGTTCTGTTCGTGTATTACCTCATCTATATCCGACATAGATGCTATGCTCTGGTTTGAGTTCGCCGAACCAAAGGCTTTCTCCGGCATCTCAGGTACCTTTGGGTGTGGCGTTCGGTGTCGAAAAAGCCACCCGCAGCCCATACACGATGTTGGCAGCGAGCATAATTCGAGGCATCGCGTCTCTGAGAATGTTCGACGTCGTTCCCAACCCTCCTGCTATGATAATCAGATCCAGCATCCGACGTCAAGGTCTTAAAGTGATCCAAATACTGGGTAGGTATGACTCCTTTTCACCCGGACGGGCAGCTCTCCGGGTACATTTTGACACAGCCGAGCTTTCTCATAACCTACCTTTCGGCGAGAGTTCAAGCTCGGGCTGTTGATAGGCCATCAGAATACTCGTGCCCAGCAGAACTATCCAGGTCATTAGCTTAACAATCACAAAACCAAGCAAGGTTGATCGAGTGCTTGAGGGCCTCTCGGAAAACACATATAATGCGATCCTCGCTCCCAGATCCTGCCTTCTCTTCTTCTCTCTCCATCCCATCTTTACATCTGATCACATCTGCTCTATGCAGTGATTCATGTGCTCGACCCTTCATCACCACCTATTGTCCACCCTTCGGGTTTCGGGCAAGGAGGTGGTGGATGCGAGGGGCACAATCAGGTATAAAGCCCCTCCCTTCCCCTTCCCTTCCTCCATCTCTTCTTCTCTCTCCATCTCATCTCCTCATCTGATCACATCTGCCCTCGGCAGTGACTCCTGTGCTCTACCCTTCATCATCACCTCTATGTCCACCCTTCGGGTTTCAGGCAAGCAGGTGGTGGATGCGAGGGGCACAATCAGATATAAAGCCCACCCCTCCCCTGGCTTCCTTCATCCTCCGTCTCTTCTTCTCATCCTCCATCTCTCCTTCTCATCCTACGTCTCCTTCGCCCTTTCTCTCCTCTACCCTCCCATCTCACACTCACTTTTACAGAAAAACTCAAAGTCCCAGGGACATACTAACCTCGCAGCCTCAACAACTCAGACCAACACTACTCAAAGTCCATAGGACATACTAACCTCGCAGCCTCACGACTCAGCACCTCAGACCAACACTACTCAAAGTCCATAGGGCATACTAACCTCACAGCACTCACCACTTAGCACACCAGGCCAGCACTACTCAAAGTCCATAGGGCATACTAACCTCACAGCACTCACCACTTAGCACACCAGGCCAGCACTACTCAAAGTCCAAAGGACACTCCCTTCCTTCTCTCTCAACGAGGCTGGGTTCTCCCCCCCGGTCCTCTTCTTCCTGCTGAGACCTTCCTCCCTCAGCTCCGCCATGGCCCCGGTGAGCCTGATCATTACTTCTTCACTCCCTTCTTTCTCTCTCCTTACACGAGGCTGGGTTCTCCCCCCAGTCCTCTTTTCTCTGCTGAGACCTTCCTCCCTCAGTTCCGCTATGGCCCCGGTGAGCCTTATCACTACTTCTTTGGGCAACGAAGCCGGACTCCAAACCTCCCCGTGGTGTTGCCTGGGAACTTCCTCTCTAGTGGAGAGGATGCCAGACTGGAGACGCGAATCATCTTTTCTTGATCATGACATGTATGGCATCGTTTATTCTCATACTTATCTTCACCCCTTTCCACACTTATCTACAACAACCATATTGTCGGGTATATCCACCATACTGTAGGATCATTCAGTCTACGCCTTTCTACGACACTACCTTGGAAAATATTTACGGCTTCCAATCTACTTGTATATACAAGCATATCAAAGCCATGTCACCCATCACGTCACTAATATCGATATCCGACCGACGCTCATCCTGCCTCATACCACGATCGCTTTCACCTCCAAACCATAAACTCGACACTTCGTCTTTCAACCAAACATCCCTCCAGATCGCCAAAATGTTCCGACCTCCTCTAATTATCTCGCTCAACTCACATTCATCCTACCCTCCCCTTCCCCAACGCAGGGGAAGAGTCACTTGTGTAGGATGAAGAACGAATATGTAAGCTAATCTTGAGAGGATGAAAGACTATAGGTGGTAGTGATGTTTACGATTATGGTGGTTGGGATGAAGAAGAGGATGCACAACAGGGAAACCTAGCCTGCTTTATACTTCAGTTTTCAGAGGGTTGCGAACCACACTCGCGCACCACGCTGAGGCTGACGCGAGGCGGCCCGCCTCAGACCACGTCGCCACGCCGAAATGGATCAGGCTCTACAACCGGACAACCAACTTCACAAGGGGTGAAAAGACATGCATGGGCACCTACATGGGCGGTATTCAGGCTGGCTCAAGTTCAGACTTCATTCACATTCACAGCCATTAGAGAGGCAACTTTCCTGTCACAGGTCAATAATCAGGGGGATACGCAAGTGAGCCATAGAAACCTGAGGCCAGGCCTCAGACACAATTAAATACAACCCCTATTTCACTGCAATCCAAACCTCTGTAAAGTGCATGTCTCTGGCCTCCGTCTGCCACATGAAGTGAGGCGTCCTGGTTGCCTGCATCTGCATCCAGGGCGCTGCGCCTCCACGGCAGCCTGCCTCTACTCGACAGAGCCTGCCTCCAGCAGCCTCACTTTCGCCGGGCGGCGGGCGGAGCACGGCGGGAAGCGGCAGGCTTATGCACGGGATGAAAAGTCCCTTGCGCCGGTAGTTGGGGGAGGGCGCTTTTCAGCCTCAATCGGCAGGGCTTTTCGTGGTGAAGGCGTGACTTCGATATTCCACTTCGAGGGGGCGGGCGCAGCTGAGGTGCACGGCCTGGCCCGACGATGAAGCCGGACCCGCGGGATCGATGATCCGGGGACACCCTTAGGATCTCACCTCAGTGCCAATCATACCCAAACACTGTGTCCAACACATCCTAGCCTGCATGCATCACGACCAGGGCCTGTCCTCCAGCATCACCATGGACTCCCTCACAACCGCCGCCTCGGCCCTTTCCCCGGCCCAATGGTGCCAGGTCTTCTTCGGCCTCTCCTCAGCCGCCGTGCTGGCCATCCAAGTGATACCCAAGGCAGCTCAGCACGCGATACTCGACTACGGCGCACGCTCGCCGGCCACCACGGATGACCAGACGAAGGGAGGCGGGCCGCAGGTCACGAACATGTTCAACGACCTCGTCAAAGCTTTCGCCTCCATCGGCCAGATCCCACACGCATGGTTCATGCACTTTTACGTCGCCTCGATCGCGGGCTCAGCCTTCTGGGCGTTCGAGTATCTCCGAAACGGCCCCTTTCTCAGATTGATTGCGGCCAGGCAGGCGCAGTCGGCAAGTCCCGCCATGAGCCTCGAGCAGACCATCCTGATCTGGGCACTGATGGCGCTGCAAGGCTCACGTAGACTCTATGAGTGCTTCTTTGTGATGAAGCCCGGATCTTCCAAAATGTGGTTTGTCCATTGGTTGCTAGGCCTAGGATTCTATCTCTGCATGAGTGTGTCGGTCTGGGTTGATGGATCAGGCGAGTCTCTTCGCCCGCATCATCACCGGCTTCACTAACTTCCTCAGCCGCTCTCCGTGCTTCCCCAGAATGTAATCTGGGGGCCCTTTTATCGCTCCACTCCTTCATTGGAGTCGCCATGTACCTGTACGGCTGGACAATGCAGAATTGGTGCCATAAACACCTGGCCAGACTGAAGAAGTATTCGCTTCCCGAGCAAGGTCTCTTTCGATATCTCGTCTGTCCTCATTACACCTGCGAGTGCCTCCTTTATCTTGGTCTTGCCATTGCAGCCGCACCGCAGGGCCAAATGATCAATCGTACGCTTCTCAGCGCTTTCTGGTTCATCGTAGCAAACCTCGGCACAACCGCCGACGGAACCAAGGAGTGGTATGCGCAGAAGTTTGGTGCCGAAAAGGTGGCTAGCAAATGGAAAATGATTCCATTCCTCTTCTAGACTTCTCCTAGACTCACTCGAGCCAATATCACTTCTTTCCAAACAGGCCGAACTTGGCCCCGAGCTTCGACACTTGCATGACATCTCGGTATGTGAGGCTTGTTCTGGTTGCGCGCACATTTCGGCCGGTGGCATAATGATCCTTGGATCGCAACAAGTCCCAGTTCACGATGGTATCGGCGGATAACTCGACGTCTTCGTCAGTGTCGGCAATGCCGTGGAGATAATCGGTGTAAAGGTTATCGGTGGTGATGAGTAGGCTCCTGGGCTCTTGAAGAATGCGCCACACAGGCTCCGGATCCAACGCACCGTCCTCTTTGCTTTGGTAGAGATTCAGACACAAGCTTGCTCCCAAGCTGATAGTGCATACTACTGGATGATAGGCGGGTCCATCCTGCAGACACTATGAGATTTGAGCCTTCACGCGTAAACCTACCATGTACTTAACTTATGAGGCATGATTCCGACTCCTGGAGGATACTCGTTTATCAGCACGTGGTTCGGCCGTTGGTGAGGGCTTTCGGTGAAGAGGTTGGACGAATCAGGAGCAGTGGCGCGAGGCAAGGAAAGAATTCGCGAGACGACGGGCTCTTGCAGCCATGGTGGCAAAGGAGCATCGATCAGTTTGTTCTGAACGAGATCAGACGGCCATGTTTGGAGGCGTCGATGAGTCAGTTGTTTCCAGCGGGGTTTCGGGGCATCAGCTATCTGTTGGTCAAGGCAGCGGTGGTCAGCTGCTATGAGGTTGGCGCAAAAGTCCATGTCAGAGCTTCCGTACCTTTTGCAAGATGGCCTGCTCTTCCTCCTCGGATATGAAGTCCGCAATGTAAAACGCAGAAGGTGGAAGCTTCGTGATCCTTACGTCTTCAAGGGTAGTGGGTAGGTTTACAGCTCCAAGCTCCATTTTCCGGGCTTTACGTGGGGGCTGTGTGTTGTAAGGTGTGTTTGATAGTTGGCACGCGGTCGGTGTGATCTGGGGCGTCCACCAACCTTATGTAGGGCGAATTCGAGTAAGGTGGGTGGTGAAGTCGGGAAGGTCAGGCACAACTAAGCTTGTCGATACGAGGGGCAAGGTCGACGATGTAAGCTTGAAGCTCTAGAGGGTGGGTAGGCCGGCGACTGAAGCCAAGCGTCAAACGGTTCTGCATTGAGCTGGGAGGATCCAAGCAATCAGATGACGGGATGGGAAAGGTTTGGTGGAGAAGCAAGGACGGCAGCTGGGAGCTGGAAGCGGAGGGGAGGAAGACGTGTTTGTGAAGACCTCAGGTCGAAAAGGTTCGAGCGCGGGAGCTGCGCCAGTCACTTGAACAAGTCGACAAATGGTAGTGTGGCGCTGGAACAAAGGGGTTGGAGAACGGACGCTGGTGATTGCTGCTGGAAGAATGGCGCTAGGCCGAAACGGGAGACGGCTGGAGGATTAGTCACAGGCAGGTGGGATTGCGATGGCGCGGTGGCCGTTCCCAGTTCCCAGAGCTCCGTTTTCGATGTGGTTCGTGATTCGCTGATTCAATTCAAGATGCGACGACGGCGAGGATGAGAACGACAGGGTGGGTACGATGGCGGAGGGGGGAAGAGGAGCCTGCTGCGACGCTGGAGGATGTTGGGAACGCGGGATTGGCCAAGGTGGATCCGAATAAACTGCAGCCCTCGGTACGTATCTTCCATGTCGCAGCACCGCGTATCAGCACCTACGGGTACGTACCGCGAGTGCTGCTGGTTTTCATTCAAGAAAGCGAATTTGCAGGCAAGCCGGGCAAAGTCTCGTTTGAATGGTCGGTCAGGCCCTGTTTTGAATTGAAGGGAAATTTGGCAGGCTGGCAGCCAGGGTCGGTCAGGAGAGCCGCTGCGTGTTGCTGCTGCCTCTGCTGGTCGTGGTCTAATGCAGCGTGGCAGCGTATTCGAGGTAAGGCACTTTTCAACTTGCATAACAGCATGCGCGGTGTGCAGCTGCAAAATGCAGACGGACGGGAGAGGTAGAGGGAGACGAGGCAGCAGGCTGGCAAGTGGCAGAACTTTCCTAGCAGTCGGGTGAGATTGAGCACACACGACACGGCAGTCCCGTCCGCTATCTTGCCGTATCTCTCTGAAGCAAGGTGGCTGCCGGGACTGCTGCCAGGTTGTATCCTGTTTAGCTTGGCTAGTGCGGGCTGGGGGATACTTGATGATGCAGCAAAGCGATGCAGCATCTACAAGTACCTCGAATCGAGTACGTAGTTTCGTCCTCTTGTGCCCACCCAAGTCGGCCGTCAGGCTGCCACAAATTGTGCAGGCACACACACTCACACACTCACACTGCCACTGCCACAGAACCGACACGACTGACTGCCATTGCGCTACGCTACCGCTTTTCTGCCTGCCTTGGTACTGCTTGCTGGCCGCCTTGCTGGCTGGTGCTCCTTCGCTGTCTGTTGTTGTTAGCACTACTGCTGTTGCTGCTGCTCCTCCTCCTATCCTATCCCAAGCGTCCCCCGTCGGGTCCAATCAAAGAGGTGGCGATCAGACTTTTTGACTCTGAAGACTCTCGCGGCCCCATTTCCACCTTCAGCCAAACCGATCGAAGCGTCAAGCGTTACCAAGCCAGCCTTTTCCAGCATTTCCACCCACGCCCGCGTCCATCGAACCACACGCATCATTACTCCGGCCAGGCGCTTCCTTTGTTTTTTATTTCCTTTATCGTCTTCGTGATCCGGTTTTACGACACTTCCGACCCCGACACCGCACCGCTGCCCCGTCAGTCGCCAACACACCGCGCCCCCGTGACTGACCTGGCCACTTTCTCTTAGGGGCGTTTCTCTTTGGCGACCGAGAAGCTGCTCCGCTCCGTCCACCCGACCGCGATTTCAATCAGTCAACACAACACCAATTCGCCCACGCCCTCACTTTTCTCTCACTCGTGGCCGACCTTTGGCCAGGATGGTGCTGGCCAGTTTTTCGACCTTCAGATAAATGATATGGATGCGCAGAATGCTGCCGGGTCCGACAAGCCGAAGCCCGTCGCTGCTGCGGAGAAGCGACTGGGCAATCACCAGCCTGACGAGTCCAAGGAGTCCACCAACAACAAACCAAAGAGCGCCGACGAGTCCATCAAATCTCCGCCCGTCCTTCCAAAGGACGTCAAGCCCAGCGTAATCGTATCTCGCGCGCCTCCTGCTGCCGACGACGCTCCCGCCGAGAAAGACTCGGATGCCGAAACCATCGTCTTACCCGGTAAGGATGGCTACTCGCCCTCCAAGGCGAGAAAGGTAAAGCACGAGGATCGCAGCGACGGAGAGCCCCAGGTCCCCCGCAAGATTCGTGATGCCAGTGCCGCCAGGGACGCCGACAAAGACAAACCCGTCAACCCTCCCCGTTTGCTGTCTGAAGGAGCATCTTCGTTGGGCTTGAAAAAGAAACGCCTCCATGACCAATCCGCCCGAAGTAAAGATGGCTCCAGCGGCCTCAGCTCGGCTCCTGCTTCTCCCCCAAGACGTCGATCTGGTAACCATTCCGACTCCGACACGGGTGCTGACCGTAGGAAATCTCCCAAGCTGTCCATGAAAGACCGAGCCAAATCCACCGATCGGACACTTACTCACAAACGCAAAGCTCCCAAGGCAGACTCGGAGGACGAGGCCGAGAATCGCAAGGCTCGACGACAACGTATTTCTGACGCCGGGGCTGATTCTCGACCGATCCGAGCCCCCAGGGAACACAAGATGTCTTCTTCCAAGAGAGAAACCGATGGCTACTCAGGATCTCGTACCAGATCCGTATCTCCCCACAACCCACGTGCCCACCGACGGAGTATTTCGACGCAGCTTCCTGCAAACTCGTCAAATGGCCTGAGCTACAAGAAGAAGCGTTTGCCTCCCCCGCTCCAGTCCACCGACTATCACTCGGATGAGTCTTCAGCGAGCGGCAGCCCTCACCCCCGGAGCTCCAAGCTACGGAATCTCTCGACGCCCGCCACTGCCGAGTCAAACATGTCACCTGCCAAAATTGCGCCACACAAGAAACATCTTGACGCTCACGGCCAAACGTTCCTCGCTAGAGCTTGTGCCAGGGGCGAGTACGACATTGCAAAGCAACGACTCGGTGAGCGACCCGAGGACCTCAATGTTGCCGATTATGCGGGAAACACGCCACTTCAAATCGCCGCAATTAATGGGTACGAGGATATTGTGAAGCTTCTCATCGACGCTGGATGCAACCTGGATTGTGTAAATTATGACAAGGACACACCATTGCTCGACGCTGTTGATAATGGCCACCTCGGAGTCGTGAAGCTCTTACTGAACGCGGGTGTCAACCCGCGGAAAGCCAACGTGAGCGGCGAGGAACCTCTCGACAGAGTCAGCGACGACCTGGACAATGCAGCCGATTTTCGTGCCGCACTCATCGAGGCGAAGTCTAGACAAGGCGAACGACGACGCACATCTGAGGACCATCATTCTGTCGACCACCAGGATACTCGGTCATCACTCGGCCCCGATAGCCCGCGACGGTCACCTGCCCCTTCTTCATCTCACGCCAACGGTCGGCGGGCCGGTACTGTGAGGGCCACCAAAACCAGCAACTACTTATTGTACATGTCCCTCGATGATAAGACACTTCGGCAGGCAGCCGCTAAGGGCGACGAGGAGACTGTTACAAGAATCCTCCAGGTAAAGGATGGTTGCGACGATTCCGAAGCGATGGTAGCGGCTGCCAGGGGTGGGCACGAAGTAGTTATTCAGCTACTTTTGGCATTGGGTGGCGCAAACCCAGACCCTGCACCGGTGCAAAGTACCAATATGCCGTCAGAGTTCGCGACACCTATGCTAGCCGCGATAGGCCAGGAGAATATCAAAGTGGTTAGGTTGCTCTTGGACCAGGCAAACTTTGATCCCACACGTCGATTCAAGGGAGAAACCTACTACGAGATCGCGCGACGCCGACAAGGCACAAATTGGAAAGACGAGGAGCACATGCTCAAGGAAGCTTACGATGCGTACAGGAAGTCGCATCGTGATATTTCCAAGACCAAGTCTCCGAACAGACGGGAGCGTGAGAGAGAACGGGAGCGGGAGCGTGAGCGTGACCGAGACCAAGACCGGGAAACCAAGCGCCAGGGCCGCAATGAACTCAAAGACGAAGCCCGAGCGCACAAGCGCAACCTTTCTAGCCCTTCACGCGACCCGGAGAGTCGGAAGAAAATCTCAGCGAATCGTAACGTCACCAGTCCAAAGGAAAAGCGTCGGTCTGATTCATTTCACGACGACCAGACATCACCCAAGCGCGGTCCTGGCCGGCCTAGAAAAGAAGACCGTGTTCCGACCATTGCAGTTTCTGACAGAGAAGCATCACCTGCGCTGTCACAAAAGCAATCCGCCAAAGCAGCGAAGCGCGCCGAGTCTGACGTTGCTGCCATGTCGTCGGAAGGGGAGGCTGTCAAGCCGCGGAGGAAACTCATTTCTAAGGGCGAGCTTCGCGGCGAAAGGGAAAAAAACCGCCGCGCTAGCATGGTTTCGACCACCTCTTCTCTGAAGGACCCCTCAAGCCCACGCGATCCGAAACACGACGACCATCCCGAGAAGCCGAAGGGCGAACCCTTGTCAGAGAAGTACCACGATCGTACAAAGGCTCTCAAGAGGGACGAGTCTAGGGATCGACTCTCTGTTTCCGGCGATCATTCTGCTAAGCGGCACCGATCAAGCGTCACGCCGCCGCACTCGAGCACTGGGGAGAAGGAGGACGGTGAGGTGCCGACGAAGAGGCGGCGGCTCGATGTGGATGGCAAGGAACGCCGGCCGAAGTCGACAGCATCGCCAGACGACCCGCACAGGCTATCGCGTGAAGCACCTCCTCGATCGAAATCGAATCTCAGGGACCACGATGACAGCGACCGCAGGCCCCATAAGAGCAAGTCAGATTCTGACGGGCACAGGAGGGAATCCGGAAAGTCCAGCAACAGTGATAAGTCGAGCATACACGTTAAGTCTGAAGACGTCGATATCGAAATGCTAGACGCATCAGATGTTAAGGATGTCGAGGAGCCGGAAATTCGTGTGAAGAAGGAACGTGGCGATGACGACAAGAGACGCCAAGAGGAGAAGGAAAGACGCCGTGAGGAAAAGCGACAAGAGGAGCGGAAGCGCCGTGAGGCTGAAGCCGAGGAAGCACGCAAGAAGGAGGAAGAGCGGCGACAGCGTGAAGCTGAGGAGAAGAAGCGGGAGGCCGAGCAGAAGAGACGCGAGGCTGAACAAAAGGAGCGAGAGGCCGAGGAAAAACGACTGAAGGAGGAGGAGGAGGCTAAGCAGCGCGAGGAGGAGCGCAAACGCAAGGCCGAACTCGAGAGAAAGCGTCAGGAGGAAGAAGAGAGACAACGCCGGGAGGCAGAGGAGAAGAAGAGGCGCGAAGAGGAGGAAAGACGCCTACGCGAGGAAGAGGAGAAGAAACGCCGCGAAGAGGAAGAACGCAAACGAAAGGAAGAAGAGGCCCGGAAGCAGCGTGAGGAGGAGGAGAGGCTTCGCAAAGAACAACTTGAGCGTGAAGCTGCAGAGGAAGCCCGCCGTCTCCGCGAGGAGGAAGAGCGCAAGGAACGCGAGCTCAAGGAACGTCAACAGCGTGAGGAGATGGAGCGCAAGCGTGCGGCTAAGGAAGCCGAGCAGCGCAGAATCCAGCAAGAACAAGAACGTCTGCGACTTGCGAAGCTTCCTCCTCTCCTCCGTTGGCTTGACGGTTGTTCGAACCCCAAGACTCCTGAGCTGGCGGCCAAATTCAAGCACATGCAGGGTGTGCGGTTCGACACCATCCGCCCACAGGCCACAGGCTCGCCCGATGGCAGAGAGCAATGGATACTCAACACTCATGCCGCTTTGCTTCTCGGCGAGAAGGACCTGACTTTGTCGAGATGTACGTATCCCACTCACGTCTTGATGTACTTCACTCACTAACAAACTCTAGATACCGCTTGGGAACATATTCCTGTCTCCGATCTTGCCAAGAAAGTTATCTGGAGACTCGAAGCTGACCGATACGCATTGATTACCGACAGTCTCTACGAGCTCGGCACTGGTCTACCAGACTACTACGGCGAAGGCCAGGAACCTTTCAAGATGAATTATCGTCTCAAGGAAAAGCTTCGCGGAGAGGCCCGAGAGAAGTTTTTGAAGTTGGACATGTTCTTTGTCAAGGTAAGGGACTCGTTCAGGCAGTTACTTTGCACGATGCTAACGCCATCCTAGCTATCTGACTTGATGTTCATTGTACCAAACGTTCCTCACCTCCGGAGTCTGAAACTAAGCGTCGAGTACCGCGAACTTCCCGAAGATGAGGCCCAGTTGTACGGATGGAAAGTACCGCAAAAGTGGAAGCAAGACCCTGATGCAGACCGGTTCTACGGTTTTGCGCCGAGGAACAAGTACTACGTCGACGGTATCATGGTCGAGGAGCAGAAGCCTGGACTGTCTGCGACAAGCAGCACACCTTTCCCCGAGAAGCGGGCCCCTCGCAAGGGACTGCAGCAGATCTTTCCTGGCGACCCAGATTATGCTCGCCTTTGCAAAGAGCAAGGGCTGGAGCACCTCTTGAACGGCACCAAAACCCCGGCGCTACCCAACGGCGGACATCTTTCGCCGAGGAGTCAGTCGAATGCTACCGAGACATCGGCTGAACCCGTCAATGGCACCCAAACCGCTTCTTCTGCGCCCGCGCCTCTGTTTACCGAGGCGAGACCTCTCCCCAACGGTGTCAACGGCGTTTCGACGTCAGGATCCAGCTAAGCTGGGTTCATCTTCGCGAAATAGAGTAACGGGTCACACTTACTTAATATACGAATGCAACCTGTCCTGTCGCAAAAACCACCCCCGGTGACGATATGGACCAGCATAGCTGCCGAGAGGAACCCTAGACGGAGCTTCCAATCACAATTCAGGGCGACACCTAAGCCGGCTGCCTCCAGTTGGGTTTTCTACATGTTATGAACAGAGATAAACAGTGCTCGGCTATATTTCACCTAGCCGAATGGACGGCAAGAGGATTCTTTGCGGATCAGTCTGCAACAGTACAGACTGCGATGCCACTAGCTTCAGTTGCTTTTGGATGACGGCTACAATTCAACGCGACCAACCCCTTTTACCAGTATCATATAACGGAAAAAAAGGAAACCAGACCTGCAGTGGGCGGTCTGTGCGATTCATGGGTCGGAGGGTATGGAATGATGGGTCGGGTTTCCAGGCGAGACGTAGATAATGAAACAAACTGTTCAAAAAACAAATGGAATATCTCATGTGATCTTTCATCTGCTGTCGCAAACCCGAAGCAGATTGAAACTCATGATAAAATTCCGCGAAAAAGGAAAATACGCAGGGAATAAAGATTTTCCTATGACTCGAGTCGTGAGTGTGAGGCCCAGACACTGACATCACCGACGTGAGAGAAATTGGCCCAAAGAAAGCCCAAGAAAAAAACCGGCCGGCAAAACCCGCGCCCCGCCAAAACTTTGACACCGCCCTCGAAAACCCCCGCCATTTGCCCACAACGATCGCACTGCCATCACCAAAGGACCTGAACAGGGCTGCAGCAGCCAACCGAACGAAAACGCCCCTCGTCATTGCGAACGAACGGCGACGACGACAAACACGACGACGGCGAGACGTACATTTAGGACCCGATAGACAAAGCAGCCAACGGCGGCTGATACGACCTGATTTTGGAAACACACCACGTAGAGCGAGTCTGGGAATACCGTCATCATGTCGACGACGGTGGACAAGGTATGCGCTAACACCATAGCTAATCCCCGTCTATGAACACGTCGAGAGAGGTAGTGAGTCAATTGCTAACGCGACTTTTGTATGCAGATCAAAGAGATCGAGGCCGAAGTACGTTCCAACTTCCCCCATTCCCCCTACACCCCACGATCGATACGTTGCCCTCATGGCCTACACATGCGTCGAATCCGAGGAAACGAGTTCATCCCCGAGGCGCATCGCGATCACAATCACATCTGAACCTCCACCGCAGCCAAAGCTCATCCACCCAAATCAAAACCATGATGCCGTCCTCATGGACGGATGACCAGCAGCAGGGACTGACAGTGCAACACAACAGATGGCCAAGACTCAAAAGAACAAAGCCACATCCTTTCACTTGGGCCAGCTCAAGGCGAAGCTCGCCAAGCTCAAGCGCGAATTGCTGACCCCGTCGAGCGGTGGTGGTGGCGGTGGTGCCGGCTTCGACGTCGCGCGTACGGGTGTAGCCAGTATCGGCTTCATCGGCTTCCCCTCGGTCGGAAAGAGTACGCTCATGAGCAGGCTGACGGGCCAGCACTCCGAGGCTGCCGCGTACGAGTTCACGACCCTTACCTCCGTGCCGGGTCAGGTTACCTACAACGGTACGTCGTCTCTGCTGGCGGATTCATTGCGCCGAGGGCAGGCTCCAACGACTCCCCTCCAAATCAAGATACTAACGCATCACAGGTGCTCCTCTTCAAATCATCGATTTGCCCGGTATTATCGAGGGAGCAAAGGACGGTCGTGGACGTGGTCGTCAGGTCATTGCCGTGGCCAAGACGTGCCATCTCATCTTCATCGTGCTGGACGTCAACAAGCCCCTGACAGACAAGCGCGTCATTGAGACGGAACTCGAGGGCTTCGGTATCCGCATCAACAAGTCGCCTCCGAACATCACCTTCAAGAAGAAGGAAAAGGGCGGTCTCAACATCACCAGTACGGTGCCCTTAACGCACATCGACCACGACGAGATCAAGGCCGTCATGAACGAATACCGTATCAACTCTGCCGATATCGCCATCCGATGCGACGCCACCATTGACGACCTCATCGACATTCTCGAGGCCAAGAGCCGTAGTTACATCCCCGTCATCTACGTCCTCAACAAAATCGACGCCATCAGTATCGAGGAACTCGACCTGCTGTACCGTATTCCAAATGCCGTACCAATCAGTTCCGAGCACGGTTGGAATATTGACGAGTTGATGGAGGCTATGTAAGGATTCCCTGTATGATCCTCGCCCGGATAGTGCCCCGGCGGCACAATCAGCGGCGGCAGGGATCTCCCCAAACTTCAAAGGCTGGCGCGGCGCAATGGCTAACAAACCCCGTTTCGCGTGTAGGTGGGAGAAGCTGAACCTGGTTCGCGTATACACGAAGCCCAAGGGCCGTTTACCCGACTATTCCCAGCCCGTCGTCCTTCGGTCGAACCGGTGCACAGTGGAAGACTTTGTGAGTAGTGACCCGTCAGGGGGAAACCCCACGAGCAGCATTCCCGTCCGGGAGAAGGTCGATAGCGTTCTCTGGTACTGACGAAATTTCCAGTGTAACCAAATCCACAGAAGCATTCTGGAGCAGTTCAAGACGGCCGTTGTGTATGGCAAGTCTGTCAAGCATCAGCCTCAACGCGTCGGTCTGGCCCACGAGCTAGCTGACGAAGATATCGGTACGGCTGTGCCCCTTTACCCTGCGTTGGAGAACAAGCCGCATCCTTGTTCGGCGAGACGCTGGAGGAAGCAAACAATGCTAACAATCGATGACCTGCAGTTACAATCGTCAAGCGCTGATCAAGGCGGCAACGAGAACAATCGCGCACGACAACCATTGTCGTCAAGCCCATTCCCGGCCGGAGGTGCCGACGGCGTTGGTGGGAAAGCCACTTGCCTCTTTCCTCTCCAGAGAAGAAAACACCAACTGGACCCTGAGGTCCTTTTTTGCTCGCGCGATCTCACTCGACTCCCGACACCATGGGATCGTGGACAAAACTCAAAATTTCCAACAAATTAGTGGCATGTACTAACAACACGCGGGCGTACCGGAAAAGCCGGGACACGGGCTACCAATTGCAACTTTGAAGCTTCAGTCAAATCAGGGCAGGGCTGAACGGCCTGCGGCGTGTGGGCGCGACCGCAAACAGTCAGTCTTTGACAGCGGCGCCAAGGGCATCTCACCTTGCGGCCGAGATGAGAGGCACGTTTGGGTCAGGCAAAAAATGTCGTTCTAGCATCATAGAATACCAAGAGAATTGAATGAAAAAGGGGGCCGGAGACCTGGCTTGCGGAATGAGTGTCTCAGTTGAAACGGCGTCTGGCGGATAACGTCTCCATATTTTCCAAGTCTCCTGAGAGGAATCTTGAACTGCCATGCGTGTGTCGCAGTCACACATGGCGTCGGTCGTCGGGCAACGTGCCGTCTCTCAAGCAGGCTTTTTCTTAGGCCGTCGCGGACAGCCCTGCATCCACCGCCGTCACAGTTCGTCGTTGTCGTGGCTCTCGCATGCGACGCCGTCTCACCCATCGCGATTATGACGCAGTCGGTGGTGCTTCAAGATGATGGACAACGGTTTCTACCCCACATGCGCCACCATCTGAAGTTGCGGTCCAAGAGGTTGAAGCAAATCGTGGACGACATGCATAGCCGAGGGCCTCTCGTTCTGCGGCCGAAAGTTTCCCAGCAGAAGCGTGGGATGCATGCTCTGGTGTCTGCAAAAGGGCAGCACATGGCCGCCGCCGCCATGCTTCTCTGCAAAGGCTCCGCGGGAGAGGGTGGGAAGAAAAGTTGCACGCAGAGTGCAGTCCGCAGCAGTATGCAGCTTCCGTAGCGCACATCCGTCCTCTGATGCATGGGTTGACAGGCCGGGTATGGATAAGCATGGGCGGGTGTGTGGGTGAGCGGACTGGGGGCTTCCCTGGATCGAGGGAACGAACGTCGGCGCTTAAACCAGAGCTAGAGCTAAGACGACACCCTTTTCTCCTCTGTCCGCACGCTCGACACTCCCGCCATTGCTGGCTGACTGTGTCTTGGAGTACGGACGCTCTGCATCACTGGCGCGATGCATTTCACTGCAATTCCCCGATGAGCGAGAAAAAACGTGCCCGACGAAACGGCGGCGGCGGCTCAGGACTCGTGCTGGTCGAAACAAAAAGAGGGGTGCCGCTCTCGCAGCTAGTCAGGCGCAAATCCTTTCCACCCCTCTTACGCCCACCTTTCACAAGGCTCGCTTTGCCGCCCATGTTCAGTCCTCGCGGAGTCCCGATTTTTGTTTGCGCTGAGCAGTGGTGCTAGCGGTGGGTCGGCCGCGGTCCTCTCAAGCCGTGATCTCATCTCATCTCATCTTGTGCGTGAAAGAAGAGCGACGAGGATTCCTAGGAGCTAGGTCCGCGATATGCGACGAAAGCGAAGGAGGGCCGTTGCGGAGCATGGTAGCAATAGGACCGCGTACGATCTTGGCCTCTCATCTAGAGATTGTCTGAATAGATGAGCGCATTCGTACCTTGCATCGAATCGAACGTAAATGAGGCGAACGAAGGGCGAGAGGACACAGACCACGGGAGAACGGCTGCAGGGAAGGGAAGACAGGCGCAGGGGCAACACAGACGGCCGCGGCGGATGCTGCGCTGCAATGTTGCTCTTTTGTGGTTTCCGATTCCTTCCTGCAATGTTGCTCGTGCTCTCCAGGTCCCCTGCTTCCTCCAAGGCGTAATCTGCTCCGTCTACTTCCAGCGGGATTGGGGGAGCTCGGGAGGGACCCAGCTGCACTCCACCGGATGCCCTGGCCAGCAGCTCTTTTACTGCTTGTGGCGGCTCTCGGGTGTATGGTTGCTCGAGGGCAAAGTTGAGACTAAACGTGCCGTGTGTGCATGCATACTAAGCATATTCCAAGGGGCTAGATGCAGTCTCTTGGGAACAGGATGGTGTACAGAGTTGCCTGCCCGAGCTCCAGTAGCTTGAACGCTCCCCTCGAGCAATCGGTCGGCGTTTTGGTTGCCATCGGGGGCAGGAGGGAGAATGTGATATGCTGTCATCCTGCGCTGGGGAAGCCCTGGTGTCAATACTGCAGCTCTTAACATTTGATTGTCGCGAGGCTGGGGCGACAGCTTATTGATCCTGTGTGTCCTCGTCACGGCCGCGTTGTAAGCAGCGGCTGGCCGTCGCCAAAAAGGCACTAACACAACGCCGGGATGGGCCCCCAGATTCCTGCCCGTATCTGGTCTCCTCCGCATCGCGATTGGTCCAGATCGAAGCACGACGCCACATTCTGAGATGGCCTCCGTCGCCTCCAAAGTGGACGGTCATCGGCTTGGTGAGCGGGCGGGTGAGAAATTGAACCTCGACAGACTGGAGCACGCTGAGACCCCAGAAGGCTTTCGCTACCTCTTCGGTTCATCCCCCGCCTGGCCCATTGACTTTATGCATGTTACCCGTTCAACATCCTGAAATGAGACGTCTCTTTTACCGTGACGGACGCGAGGTCTGTGCCTGCCGAGCGATCAGACACTGGCCCGGCTGAGTGTTGGAGGCAAGTGACATATACGCTAGGATACCTCCGGAAGGGCCCGCTCGAAATTGAGAACGGCGCACGTTGCGGGCCAACGCGGGCGGATGCTGGCCGACCCTGGATCGAGCATGGCCTATGCCCCAATCGCAATAGTACGCCGCATGTCGCTCCCCAAGGACGAAGCCTCCCTCGTGCCGTGATGTTGAGGCTTGGCTAGGCCCTTCATCCTCCAGGACCGCCTTTGGCAAGCAGCGATGGTCCAAATCTGCCCAGGATTTTCTCGTATGCGGCGAGCTGACCAACTGGAAGCCAGGCCGGCCTACAGGGTGGCTTCACCAGGGCCGCCTCACGCGCAAAAGAATCTTTTCTGTCCAATGATTAGAAGAAAGACGTCGTGATGAATCCGGAATTTATGTCCAATGAAAGCTCCGAAAACGTTGCGAGAGCTGCTGTTGGTCGACGGCCGACCTTCAGTTTCGACGGCCCCAGGCTTGTATGGCGACGCTGCCGGTCTTCTGACCGACATCTGGAATCGGGTGACCTCATGGAGGCAGTTCTCAAAGTAACCATGCTGGTGGACACTGAATATTGGGTAAAAAAGGAAGCCTGCGAGATTGGGGATTTGACGGTGTGAACGAATCGACCGGGTGTCGGCCAACATACCCTGGAGGTCCCCTTTTGGTCCGAGAAAAGTTTTATAGGCCCGTCCCATGATGAGCTAGCCAGATCTATCAAACTGTATCGCAGCTCTTGGCCAGCCCCATGATGATTTGAAAATTCGGGCTGGTTGGAGCGGACCACTTGTTGGACGGCATGGGCCGACATCTAAGCGACCGCAGCGAGTCTTGATCAAGAGCATGACGTTCAGCGTTGTTGGAAGTAGGAAGCAGACCCCATCTCGGTGGCCAGCTCGTCGCTTGGCCCAACGAGGAGCCAAAGCAATTCAATTGCGGTCCACGATGAATGTGACGGTGGTGGATGTTTAGCCCACGGGAGCAGAAGACGTTGCGACAAGGCCCTGTCATTGTCGGAGACGGTCTTCGTGATGCCATGGTGGATGCGTCAGGGTAGTTCGAGTCGGGAGTAGTGTACCGCAGGCTTCAGCCCAATATCGGGCAGCAGCAATGCTTAATGGAGTGCCGTTGACGTCGGCATATCAAACCAAGATTGAGGATCAAAGCGCCTGTCGCAGCTTGGCTCGTTTTACGTTGGAGCTTTGGCGGGATTTTTGGCGGTCGGTTGGTGTATTGAATGGGGATGAATGAAGGAATCAGACCAGGTTAGGGCGTCCCCGCCGCGATATGCATTGATCGTCATGGACTGCCGCGACCGTTTATGCTGGATTCGCAGGCACGAGTCGATTTGGCCGAGGCTGACAAAATAGTACGCTATTTTGATTCCTGCTGACAAGAAGTGGCAGAAGTTTGAAGAGCGATAGCAGTGCGTGAAGCAGCGGCCGGCATCCGCAAGAGGTTCCAGGTCTATCAAAACACCCCCCCTCACGCCCCTCCAATGTTTGAATGGTTCTCTCGGACGGCTGAGGAGGGTGGGACGTCTGGGGGGGGCCACCCTGGGCTTGCCAGGATGGGTCAGGTCGTCGAAAAGCCCTTTCTCAAAGTATCAGTCGATCGCTTGACAGGTTTGACGGACCGGAGAAAAGCAGCAACCATAGCATGTAAGTACTTGGCTGGTTGGAAGCAGACAAGGCAAGGCTAGGGCGCAACGGGCGCGGCTCGGATCTTGGAATTGAATTGGAGCAGGTCGGGAGTAACGCAGTACTATGTAGAGGGGACACAGGAGGGCCGAGTTGTGGGCGTCGTCGTCTGGCGTCAAAGTAACTGACATGGATGAGGTACTTGACGGTGTTTAATTCGCGCTTCTCGTCATCTCGTATCGGTTGAGGACGGACAGCGATTCGAGTCGAGTCAATGACGAATAGTCGGTCAGAGCATCAGAAAGCATCAGATGACGAGGTTGGGTGGATGTGTTCTCTCGCGAAGTACCTCAGCTCGCTCGTGGAGGCAGTTGCAAAGTCGCAAAGGTCGAGTCTTCATGAGTCGCAACGGAGTGCGGATTGGGCACCGATGGCCCTATGGGAGTCGAGGAAGGGACCGCAACCCCTCAATCACTGGGGGCGATTGGGGTTGTTGAAGCTGGGCCTGTCTCTTCCTGTCTGAACTCTGCGCGTCTTCAGGCCCGTCTTTGATTGTCATTCGGGGAAGGTACGGAGTTGCGGACGGAGCACTGCGGTACAAAGTGGAGCCGATACTTACTTTAGTAAGGAAGGCAGGTACCTCGTGCCTCGCATTTTGTTAAGTACCTCCCCAGTGGGGGAGAGTGGCTCACGGTCCACGCAGCAGCCCCTGCCCAGTACCCCTGCCTCGTGCGCCTTCTAAGGTAAGGTAGCCCTTCTGCTAGTGCACCTTGGTCCGTAGTGTATCCGTAGCTGCACCAAGTGGGAATAGCGGACGCTGGTGAAGGCAGGCAAGGACGGGTGAGAGCCACAGAACGCCCGGCCGCCGGCCCACTGCCCAAGATGGGACGACGCAGTTTGTCCAGTCCTTCCCTCTCTCTACCCGTGCCTTGCCCTCCCTTGCCTACGAATACCTACCCATCGTAAGTACCTGCCTTACCTTACCTACCTTACCTACCTTACCTCAGGTACCCGATCCTTACCTCACTCAGCAGCGCTCGTCCCGTCCTCTGCTTTGGCGACCGTTCATCCGCACTTCATCGTCCATTCGTCTCTGCGCAGCAACGTCTCCGATGACCTCGCATGCTTACGACCTACCTACGGACCAACCTGGCGTAGGTAACGTAGCGGAGCATAATGGAAGGTACAAGCACTTGACAGCTACCTACCTCACCCGCGAATACCTACCACAACCAAAACTGGGCCTCCACCGTCCGGGAGTGCAAGGAATGCAAGGAAGCCACCGAGAACCACGCGGCAAGAGGCATCCCCATCGCAGCCGGGGTGCGTGAGAAGTGAGCAAGACGGACGGTGGACGCAATGCCTCATGGTATGGCATGGTATGGCATGGACGGTAATGTAATTGAGCGTGGCTTGGGTTTCGTCATTCTTCGATAGGTCTCCATGTCTCGTCTCGCCCTTCTCATCTCTCACATTGGCATAATCCCATGCCACGCCAATCCATCCATCCATCCATCCATCCATCCTACCAAGTGCCCCCTCCATCTCTCATCCCATCAGCAAGCATCACCCGCACTCTGCGCCATCGGTATCCCCACGGGAGCCCAGCCGCGCGATTCGCATACGTCCCTCCTCTGCTCGAGCTCCGTTAGCTCGCTCCACGACCAGTCAGCGTATGAGAAAGGGCCCGTCACACACACACACACACACACACACACGCCTACACACACCATGTGTTCGCTGCCTCTGCTGCTAAAGGTACCTTGCCCTCCTCTGCTTCCCTATCTTCACTGCCGCACCATCTTCTAACAATATCCAGACGCCAGGGATCTAAATACTCCGTCATTAGAGCTGCCTTGACTACCTCCTCCGTCTCCTTCGATTCTTCCCCCCTCCGAAGACGACCTCATCGCGACGGACATGTCTCCCAGTGCGTTTGCTCATGCGTCCACCTCTCCGTCTACATCTACGTCTACGTCCTCCCAGTGTGTACGCCCGTGTGTGCGTGTGGGTGGTAATCTCACTGGGAAGCAGGTACTAATGTCAGCTAATTGGCGCGCACTTTGTCCGTTTCCTCAACCCCGTTGCCGCCCTCTTTTCTTGATTATTGAGCCTTGCTAATTAGTAGACAAACAACCGTTTTCTGTAACATTTCGCTTTCTGGCTTGCTTTTTCCTCCGTCAGGCCAGCCTCACCTGCCTGCCATCGTTTCCGTTTCTCTTGGGTCATACAAAATCTTGTTTCCCTACAGAATCTCCCAGCGTGGCCCGATCCGTGGTCACCTTGCATCAACCTGACAGACTCAGCTATGCCAGTCGTGATCTTACAACACGAGGCGAGAAACATGGGAATCTAGATTCCCCCGTTTGGTCGCCTGGGCTGGCTTAGTGGCCGTTCTCCTTTCAGCGTGGGATAAGCCGAGACATGACAGAGCAACCGAGGGCGAGCCCAGGCCCCAGAGGAGGCGCGACAGAACAAGACGAGACGAGACGAGACGGAAGCAAACCAGTATCCCAACTAGTGTCTGTGTGTGGCTTGCTCCATTCCCGTCAAAACTGTTCCTAGATCCGCCGTCGTTTCTTCCCATGCAGCAACGGAGACCAACCGAGCCAGTGGCTTCTTCTAGCTCATCCTCAATTCCCTAGCCGTGGCGGTTGTTAGTGGTCTAGACACCAATTGTAAGCCGACTATGATGTCTTTATTGATGAAAACACTCAATGCCCACCCTGCTTCGCCCTTGAGATACGCAACCTCATCAACTGCCATGCGCACTTACAGACACTCTGGAACTCTCTTCAACGGCATTTGCCTCACCACCGCCGCCCTACCTAACCTGCCTCTCTTGCCTCGATCGCTGCTTGCAAGATGCTCTTCTCCGCCGTCGTTGACCCCTCGGTTCTTTTCGTTCCTTGCCAATATCATCATGTTCTATGCATAAGAGTCCGCTGTACCTCAGTCTTGTTGTCGCCCTCCCCTCCTCTTTCGGACCTATCATAACTGCAACCACTTTTCCACCCAGACTCTCCTGCTCTGACAACCATCTCGGCTCTAGCGATTCAACTCAACCTCCGACCCAAAGGTTTTTTCCCCAAGAATCGGACTGGCCCAGCCTGCTGACTGTCACCAAATCCTTTTCCCCCCTCGGCGTCTTTCTTTCACTCCTTGTCGAGGGCTTCTTCATGTATCTGTGGATGCATGTGCACGCACACAGGCTAGAGAGCTCCATCTTATCCTTCACCAGGCCCGCTGCCACACCAAGTCAAGACCCTAGTCAGACTTAGATTCAATCCTACCCACCACACCCCCAGTAGGAGACGAGACACCCCCGTACCCTTGCCGGCAGTGTACCTACTTACATGGAAAACATCCGCTCTAGTGTACGGCGGTACATATGTATAGTAGAGGACGGCCCACCACCGCACCGCACCGCACCGCATCGCACCGCACACCTTCCCATCCTTTCGTGCGCAGGACAGTATTACTATCTTGACAAGCCCGCCTACCCCAACCCTGACCTGCTAGCTCTGGCCGCCAAGCCTTGCCTTGTGCGTCGCGGCGTCTGATTCTTGCAGGAGACCGCTTCCTACCCTTCTCTTCCTACTGGTCCGATTCGACTCTCCAGACCTGTCAGGCTTGTCTTCCTCTATCCTCCACTGGCCGGCCGGGTAGATACATCGAATCTATCTCCTCTGCCATCGACGCTCTTCTCATCTGATCCTCGCTGTTGTCTCTTTCTCATTACCGCCATCTCTCTGCGGACGCTCGCAGATTGAAACATCAATCGACCACCGCCAAACCTGCAGTAAATCGATTGCCGGCCTGCTTCTCACCGTTCAGACGGCGGCACGAGAGAAGAAACACCCTCGGAACCGAGAAGGCGTGAGCGAATCCGGGGGGTCCTGATAGGGTAAAAGATCAACTGACTGGGTTGGTGGTTACCGCGTTAAAAGGCAGTTGCTCGTTGCACCCGCCCTCGAACTCGAACCCCCAACACCTGCATCAAGGACCGGCCCTTTTCGTTTAGAAGGCGCTGCAGACAGACAGCCCGAACCCAAAGCCAGACGGGCAACAGCCATTCACAAAGCAAGCAGTCAACCGGACAAGAAGACAAGACAAGACATCCTTTCCTGTCCCTTCCCCCCTCCCAACCCAACACGCTTCTGCAGCCTGCAACGCACTTGCATCTAAGTCACCCCCGGGGCCCAGGGCTTCTTGACCTACACAGCAGACCGCCTGCACGCCTGCACTCCTGCACGCCGCGCCTCCAGGAACCAATTGGCCTCCTCTGTCATGCATGCCGTCTTCCGTTCATGAAGTCGAACCCGCCAATATCTGCTTGCTGGGACCAGGCATCCCCACACTTGCTTGGCCCGAGTGCCATCCCATCAGTCAAGCCAAAGCCATCGGCGCGATCCCCTCTTCGCAATCACCAACCCAGAACCTGGATTGAACAACTACAGGCCACCTAGGTAGCCAAACACACTTGCCGCTCGGAGCCTTGTCGAGTTGGCTTGTTGGCTCTTCCTGGAACTCGACCGAGTCATATAAACAATGGACCACTCCATCGTGGGCACCACCACTATGGATCAAGACAACCACATGGCTCAAGACGAAGACAGCCACATGTCACAGAGCCACACATCCTTCGGCAATGAGAGCTGGAACGACATGAATTCGTACACTCACCAAGCCACAATGCCAGACTACGGCCCGTTCGGCGCCTTCATGCCTACTATGCCTCACGGCTTGCCGTCTGAGTCGATTGGCAGGATGCCTCCTCCTCCGGCGCCCCCTCAACCGATACAGCCGCATCATCAACAGTCCCATTCACAGCTTCCAATGCTCATGATACCGTCTCAACCAACATGGCCCAGCATGTTGACGAATCCAAACAGCTATTCGGCGCCACCTTTGGGCATGGCTCCTGTGGTCCCTCCCGCGCCCGCCAGGACGGGGAGACACGGCAACGGTGCCCAGCCCCAGCAGCGAAGGGTCTTGACGGATGAAGACAGGAAGAAAATGTGCCAGTACGCGGCCGAACACCCCAACGTCAAACAGACTGATATTGGTGCCATGTTTGGGGTTGAGCGCAGGTAGGCCTTGGTACCAAGACTGGCAACGTGGAATACCAAACTGACATCCTCCATAGCACTGTATCCAAGGTCCTCAGAAACAAGGAAAAGTACCTGAATCCTGAGGCGGACAGAAGTCAATCACCCGCCGGCAGACGCCATGCCAAAGGCAAGTACCCGGACATTGATCGCGGCGTCGTCTCCTGGTATAGGAAACAGGTCCAAGCAGGGTTAACTCCAGGTGATGAAGAGATCCTGGAGCAGGCTAGGCACTTCTCTACCAACGGCGGCGGTGAAGCAAACCAGACGAAATCGATCAACGCCACGTGGCTGGAAAGATTCAAACAGAGAAACATCCTCCCTGGAGGAAGGCTCTCGCGAAGGGCATCGGAAACGAACATCACGAACCACGCCAAAATCTCTGGCTCTCCATCTCTAGGAGCATCTGGTATCTCCCCAGCATCGCCAACAGGTCATCAGTCCCCTCTGTCCGCTGACAGAAGCGACGAAGACGTTGTTCACGGTCTTGGTTTTGTCAGCTACGGAGACGGTCCAGCATACAAACATTCCAACTCTCAAAGCACCACGTCTCTCAACAGTGCCTTGACCGATGCGGCCAATTCATCCTTCTCTGGGAGTGCCCTGAGTCCAACGGGAACCTTTACCTTCTCCCCTGACCCCAACGCTGGAGCTTTCTTGCCCCCTGATTCGTCTCGCCAGATGCACGGAGTCGCTTCAAACTTCCAGAGGCCCAGAAGCCAGACGTTCCCGAACATTGACGTTGAAGCAATGTACCAGACTGCAACGACTGAGCCCATGACTCCGAAGTACCACCCAGCATCGACTGCCCCGTCTTCTGCACTAGAGTCACCGATCTACGAGATGGCGGCACCGCACTTTGCTCTGGATACCGCAATCACATCGTCTCCGCATCTGCATCACAGCAGCAGCAATAGCAGCATGGCCGGCAGATCAGCGACCACGCCTGCAGGCTCGTCTCCAACATCCCCGACGCAAGAGGAGGCCCGAAGAGCGGCCGACACTTTGCTGAGCTTTTTCTCCAGCACAGCTGCGAGCGGCTTGGTCGACCAGAAGGACTACCAGGGCCTGCTCAAGCTGACGGAGAAACTTCGAGTAAATCCGCAACATGCTGCCAAATCTTCGGTGGGCGGCCTGGATCGGATTCCCGAGGGCGACACTGAAACTCTTACCCATCACCCGAACCACATGTCTTTTGAAGTCAAGCCGGAGGCAGTCTTGACCCAGTAAAGGCCCGCGATCTTTTCTTCCCAGCGAGCACTCCATCGTTTGCTCAGGCGTTATGTCTTGCTTTTGTTTTGGGCCTGGGCATGGACGGGGTAAGGTACAGGGACGAAGCCACGCGATTAACGCGTGCGTATCAACAGAACAGCGACCATCATCATGGTCCCACAAACCCCTAGACCCGGCGAGGGTTCTGCAAAGAACGGCTCACACTCGCCGGGATCGGGTTACGGTTTCGAAAACATCATCGGCTTTACCTACACGGTCAATGTCTCGCGACAGCCACATCACTCCCATGATCGACATGTTGAGCGTCTTCCATCCCCGGCCCCCAGTCTCACGACATCGAAATATGGACACAATATACCTTATCATTACAGAGCCAGGGGACAAGATTAGCAAAAGACGAGGTCATGGGAGAACCATTCACTCCAAACTTCAACATATTCTATATACCCCAATTTCGCATCCTTATCCGCCGCTCATCAAGGAAAAGACCTTGCCGCTCACGCGAACACCGAAAATTCCCACCTTGCGCGACCTTTGCAAATACTTGTTCTTGGTTTATTTCAGTATCTATCTCTTTTTTTTTTTTTTTTCCGTCACTCAGCACACCGTTTCCAAGCGCTCTGTTATCTGCCCCTTTCCTTGTTTTCTTTCCTTCGCTATATCGACGATTCGCAAACGAACTCGCCACTGTATTATTTCCCGGGTTTCCTCAGACGCAGCTGCATTGCGAGATAAGGGGGTTTGGGATTAGGTCAGGGAGATTGGCTGGGGTAGCCAGGCATTGGGAGAAGGGAACACGGGAGCCCTCAAGGGATCATCACTTCATCATCTACGGACATCATCTATGGACATCACATAATCGGACAATCGGACGATATCTGAACGATTTTCTGACAGGAGAGGGAAACCGAGAAAACAAATGGCAGGAGACCTGTACAGAGCAAGGGAGGCCAGAGGATGATGGGGAGACGACGGAGAGAGGTGGAAAGGCACTCCACCTCCCGAGTCTGAGGTCAGGAAACTGAGGCCTCCTTGGCTACGAAAACAACAACCAAAGCAGCCAAACCAAAGAAGACTCGCGTTACCCCGGCCAGAGTATGCGCGAAATCCGAAAGACAAGAAAAAAAACGGGCGGCCCCTTTTGCATTTATTTCTAGGCATTAGCCCCTTTTTTTGTCCCCTCTACGACTGGTCTACAGAAATTACAAAAAACATCGTTTCTCCCTCGACGAATGCGTTGACAAAGAGATGGCCGTGACGTTTGGGAAGGTTCACAACCCAACCAGTGCAAGGAGAAGACTATCGTGATGTATACGAGCGAGCATTGGTGTTGCAATGGGGATAATCCTCGCCCACCTTCCGTGATATTGTCTTGTGTGTGTAACTCAGATTCGCTTCTGGAAACCGATGTACACTGGAAAAGCAATATGGCGTGTAAACGGTGTGATGTGAGACTTGGAATGGCATTCTGTGTAACATGTGGCGGTCATGATCGTGAACATCGTTGAACATTGCGAACATCGTGGAATCAAAACACTTCATTATCTTGGCAGAAGGGTATCTAGACTAAACGGGGATCAAGGCGAAGCACCAAAAAGAAATGCATGGCAGCACACGAAGCTCATAGGCTCAATCGTTCCTCCCACAGCTCAACCACCCCCTTCTCCGCCAGCTCGGGCATCAGTCTCACCAAGATCAACTCCAATATGCCATACACAAAGTGCTTGTTGCAGTATTCGTCCGAGAAGACGTTGAGGATGCCCTCCTCAATCTCGGACAGCATCTGCTGCTGATCCTCATCGTCTTCAGGAGGCTGCGACTTTGTGCCGTTCTCGTCACCTGAACTATCGCAGTCGCTAGTGCCGGTGGCGACCGCCTCGACGTTGGCATACCTGCTGCTGCCAGGAGCAGAACCAGCACCACCGGCCGCGGCGGTGTCATCCCCGCTAGCCCCAGCTTCTGCTGCTGCTCCTGTTGCTCTAGAGTCCGGACCGGACCGCCACCGGAGGCCAAGGCCTCGCCCGCCCAGGTAGAGCCTAGCCAGCCACGGCGGGATTCTGGCTAGAACCGCGCTAGCGCACCTGCGGCGCAGGGCACGCAGCTCCTGATCGGAGGAGGGGGCCACCAAGGTCGAGACGCCGGGAGCGTTGTTGGGAAAGAGGGCGGCGCGGATGGACCGAAGGAGGGTGGGCAGGTACGCGGCGTCGAGAACCCGTTGGTGTATGGTATGCGAGATGAGCCTATAATTCGCGCGCGGCGCGGCAAGCGCTCTCATGTCAGTCCCGGCTTTGCTTCCGACTCGGACAGTCGCAGTTCATGCGTGGGGGCTACAGGGTCAATGTGTGTGAAGTGAGAGGATCTGCGGGAGGGGAATCCAACGAGAATGTGAGGCGCAAGACATTGGAAATGAATGGAAACAACTAAGGGGAAGGAAACACGAATTCAACAGGGATTAGACACGGCTGACGACGAGCGAGTGTTGGAAGGGCCGCGCGCATGTAGCGCAGCATGCGCCAAAAGAGGGGATACAAGTGAAAAGCTTGGTACGCTGGAGGCGAAGGTTGCGTCTGTGTCGCAAGGCAGGCAGAATATTTCCCCTGTCCGTTCAAGATCCGTAAATGGTTGCTGATGCTCCCCGGGCAAGGCTACCGTCTCTCCCCGTAATTATGTGTGCTTTCCATGCGTCGGAGGGTGTGACGTCCAATTCTTTCGGGCCCCAGAACCAGGGCTCTGTAGCAAGCCACGCAAGGACGAAGATTCGGGCTGTCAAAGAGACGTATCTCGTCTTGCCATATTGGGCCAGCCGTCATGTCGCCAACTGTCGAATCGGATGACGGTTGATAGACAGCTAGCCGCTGAAAGAGAGCAAGCTGCTAGCCTGCCTCACGGGACGGATCGAGTCAGTGGCTGCGTGACGCTTCAGCAAACGAGGTGCACTAACAGGCGGCCATTGACGAAGCCCGTGGGGAGCCCCATGATGATACTGCTAGTGAAGGCGGCCCCGTCACCAGCAGCAAGAATGATGCCAACCCGTGTACCGACTTCTGACGGAGTTTCTGGCAGGCGGATGCGGTGGGGCGACGGGAAGCGAAGGGCGTGACGGTTGAGTGACTGAGTGCCGGGTCTCCGTAGGTGTGCGTGGATGAAGGAGATGACGGTGGTGACCAGACCCTTGTAAGTCGGTGCTCGTTGTTGGAGCTGGGCGCGTAAATGAGGCTTCCTGGTGGATGGAAGCGCAGCCCCGCGACAACCTATCAAGCAAATCGGAGGCGAGCAACGTCGATTCCCTCTGCGATTGGCTGGCGCCCATGAGGTCCTGCAAGTACGACCGTAGTCTCGAGAAATCGGGGTAGGAGGTCAAGTCTGGGTTGGGTCGCAGAATGGGCCGGGTGGGGGGTGTCGCACAGCATATTTCGGCTTTTTTCGCGCAGCATTCCAAAGGACTCGACCCCTTCACTGCGCGCACCCCGAACCGTGTCGTTACAGCTTGTATCAAGTCCATCGCCGAATGTGCCTTCTCAGCAGCCCACTAGGCAATTACTGAAGCAGCTCTCATCTTGCACTTGCTCGACTGAGCGTTTCCGTCTGCTCACTGGAGCGAAGCCAGGTCAAGTGACTTGAAACTCATGCGGTGTGACGTGAGTTCGTCTGGAAAGGGAGGGAGGAGGAAGATGATGGATGCCTACCTGTCCATGGGTCCGTTTAGGGCGGCGACCCGGCCTGGACCTTTCATAGCTCCGAGCTGAAGCATCGAGAGCGTTCCGCTCAACCAAGGCATGCGGGCGTCCAATTCGATCAGGTCGGATATGCAGGTCCACAGCTTGAAGGCGAAGATGGGAGTCTTCACTGGCTGTGCTTCGTCCAAGCCCGTGAGCGCATCAGGTGTCTTTGAGTCTGATAACTGACCCGTCAACTCGTGTTTCTCATCGTAGGCAACATCTGCTCTTGGAGGCAAGGATGAAGACATGGCGAGAGTGCTGACAAGCAGGCGTATCATTGCAAATGACAGAAAACACCAGTGTACGAAAGACCAGAACACCCCTTGGATTGACCAGCTGCGGCGAGCCGGTCTAGGTAGAGGAGCCGCTGACCCGGCCTGCACCGCCTCTGCAACATCTTCCTCAATGGGTTCGGATTTCCGTTCAAGGACTCTCGTGAGAATAATCAGGCATTCGTAAATAAGCCATGGTTGAGAGAGCCGATTGGCCAAGACATTGCCAATGATGAGCTCAGAGAAGATTTGACCGACCAAGGAGGTTAGGCAGTCGTTTTCAAGGTCTTCGGTTGGCAGCAGTACGGCTAAAACGCCTTGTACCAACAATTGGCGGTAGATTGCCTCGTTCTCTTGCTGCTTCGCAACGGTCTCTGGTTGGTCTGGCCGTGGTATTGGTGACAAGGGCGCCACTGGACAAAGTGCGTGGTAAACTTCTCGAGGGTCTATCTCCGTTGGAGGCCTACATACGGGGTCATGCGCTGCGCGATAGGCTGAAAGGTGGTGTTAGTTCATGTGGAAACGAGCGAACAAAGAGCAAGCTTACCGACGATATGTTTGTCCAGCAAGTCGGGAAGCTCGTCGAAGAGCAAGCTTTCTAGATCGACCTTCCGTAGCCGTTGTTCCAGAGCTCTGGTACAATGGGCTATGATCTGGACAATCTCGTCGACAAAGGCCTCATCTGGTGTGATCTTGCTGTACCAGGCCTGTACGTATTCCCTCAAAATGACAGCAATCAGGGCGTAAAGCTGAAGGTCGACGTCGTTTCGACTTGTCAGGGGCGGCAGTAGCTCCTCGATCGGGGGCGGAGTGGTTCTCTCCTTATCGGAGAGCTGTTGGGAACATAGGACACGACGGATGAAGGCGGCAGTGGCCCTGTCGGAGAGGAAGTCGGCAGGGGCTGCGCGAATTGATCGGCGAGCGGAAGGATTGCTCTGCAACTGCGGACGGAGACGTTCGGTAGCGGGGGTCGAGGGTGTCGGGGCAAAGGAGGTGATGTCGTTCGCGAAACTGACTGTTGCGGGGGCTTTCGGGCGCGGCGTGGGTGCGCGAGGAGTAGCGACAGCTGTCATGGCCGTCTAACGTCTGTAAAGCCGCAGTCTCATGGTATGACTTGGTATCAAGGGCGACCGGGCGCACGCCACCAGCACAGAGGAGTTGGCGAGGAGGGGTTGTCGTCGACTTTGACTTGCAGCCAGCTAGATTTCGGACGACGCTGACCTGTGCTGTGACGGATTAAGGTGAAGTGACGACGGGACTGGGGACCTGCCCCCGGCTCCCAGGTTAATTACAGGGAATGCTGGTCTGCCGTTGCAGGTGCAAAGCGGCTCAACCTCCCGCAGCTGTGACCCCGTGCGCTGCAGGACGGCGCCCGGACCTTACATAAGGCAACCTACCTAAGCTAGGTAACAATAGCTGAGGAAGCTGCGTCTGCAAAGGAACGCCGCTGGCACCGGTTTGTCTAACAGGCACAAGACAGAATTCTTCTAGAAGCGATCATTACCTTGGCATCGGTATATACATGCGACTTGGGAAAAGTTGACGGCAAATTTGCTGCCTCTCATCGATGCGTTCATGGCACCTCTGGATGCTACTCAAACGACAACGTCTAGACTCATAATTTCACAGGGTCAAGAAAGCGTGTGGAATGCAGTAGAGTCGGCTTGGTTTTTTCCCCTCCTTTTCTCCCCGTCTCCTGTTGTACAATGCACGTGTCGTGAGCAGTATAGTACACTTATTTACAACGCCTCTCTATGCACGGCCTAGAATCATTACCAGTATCCTCCAGGCCACTCAGAGATCCTTGGTCGCCGTTTCATACCTGCTTGAGTCAGTACTAATGTTCAAGACCATGCCGTTGTACAACATACCTCTTTCCACGGAATGCCCAGACTCCCCAGTTTCCGCAGCTGACGTCCTGAGGGTCGAGGTCGTTGAGATCCCACCTCAGACTGCGGAAACGGTTCTCGCCGGGCTCCAAAAGGATATCGAACTCGCCAGCGGCAGTCTTACGAACCCACTCAATGTCTCTCTCCATGTCGAACTGGGTGTATCCCGTGGCAATGATGGGAAGCTTCGTCTCAAGAAGCATCGGCAGAGTCTCGGACCATTCATGGCTGCTCGCCGGGTGACCCAGGCCGGGGTGGAAAAGGCAGAAGCAGTCAAAGTATGGGTCATATGGCGCAAAGTATCCCGTCTTGTGGATCGTATGATAGTAGTCCACAATAGTGCTGATCTTCAGCTTGTGAGATATCCGGTCTTCAATCACCATGCCGAAAGGGTTCTCGGGTGTTCTGGGGGGTAGCGGGAATTCGTCATCCCTGTTCGCCATACTTTCAGGGCCGATGAAAATGAGGTGAATCTTGCTCTCGGGGAATAGATGCGCCAGCTGAAGCCAGACGTTTCTCGGAAGCGACGACTCGGCGCGAGCGCCCAAGCAGAACACTCTCACAGGCGGCGCCTCAGGACGAAGGTCCTTCATATCTGTTCCCTTTCCTGAAAGAGGGGGGTGAAGTGTATAACGCAAAGCTGTTCACTCATGAGCTTCTTGATATCACAAGCTTCGCGACGAAGGACCTACCACTCAAACTCTTCAAACCCTCGCTTGTGAGCCTTTCGCCCTGCTTTACGCTGTACGGGCTAAGCTCATGCAGAATGCTGCCAATAGTAATGGGGTACGTAAGCATCTTCGTGACCTGCCTCATGCTACGCTCGTCGTTGATAGCCTCGAACTCTCGGCTGTACATGAACGTATCCCAGTTGGTCATGTTGACAACGGCCTCCGGCATTTGGTCGTCGGCCATGACGAACTCTGGGAAAGCACGGCCAGACCGCAGATCATGGTCATCCTCATTGATCTCCTTCAAAGTATCGCAGATCTCAAGGTGTGCCTCGTAATTATCCATCCAGTGCTCCTTGCCGCAGTAAACAGGAACTCCACAGTCGGGGCATTCGAAGTCAACATGCGCCGGCGCAAGGTTTCCAGTCTGATGTGTGTGCTCCTCGCCCTGCGGTGCAATCGTGGGTACGCGAGTTGCTCTGTGGTCTGGGTGCGGGCAGTACGCATGTTGTCTCATGAAGGCCGCTCGACGCCGGATCTCGGGAATGGGCGAATTCGTGAAGGAGTGGAAAAGATCGTCCGAACGAAGCTTCCGGGTTGCCGTCTCGGTGCTCGCGGGCTTAGCAGCCGCTGCCTCGCTAGAGACTTTGGTCGTTGAAGAGAATTGCCTCGTCGCATTATTCGCCTTTGATTTCCTCGGAACGGTGGAATGTAGACCCCTCGTCGAGTGGGCTGATGCGATTCTGGAAACGGTTCTGACACCGCTGTTGGAGACCAATTGCCTCCTCAATGTCGCGGAACATTGTCCGCAGACGCTGGAGGCTGCTCGTCGCAATGCCGGCTCCATCTTTGCCAACACCGAACTGTGAGATGCGGCGTGCGTCGATAATGGCTATGACCAGTGTATGCGTCCCAGAGCTCTGCCCGCGGTGGGTTGACCCGAAATTTTGGGTGGCCCGGATCAACTAGGTGCCGGAGGTGGGTCTCCACCGAACCTCGTTTCGAGCAGTTGCCAAGTGGGAACCTAGAGCTTCTGAAATTTTGTACTGGAGCTCTCCAGCCTCCTAGCCCACCTTTACTTCAAAACACCACCGCGTCGTGTCTCATCATCCAGTCGAGCTCGAATTTTGCGGCCGCGCAGGCTTTCTGCGCCCACCTGCAAACATGGCGACGACCTCGAACATGTTTCTTTACTCCCTGACCCTTCAGCCGCCAACCAATGTCACTTTGGCGGTGTTGGGTCAGTTCTCCGGGACGAAGGAGCAGAACATCGTCACGGCGTCTGGATCGCGCTTGACGCTCCTCCGACCCGACCCGTCCCAGGGCAAGGTCATTACGCTGCTTTCGCACGATATTTTTGGCATTATTCGGTCCATGGCCGCCTTCCGGCTGGCAGGAAGCAACAAAGGTAAGTTTTGTTCCTCGTTCCATTTGAAGCTTCACTTAGTGATTCGAGAAGCTTGCCAGTCGCGACGCGTGTCACTGAAGCCATTGTCGCTCAGTGCTGGCGATACTTGATCGTATCGAAACTATGCTGACCTCGTGTCAAAGACTATCTCATTCTTGCGACTGACTCTGGAAGGATCACAATCGTCGAGTACATCCCCGCGCAGAACCGATTCCAACGGCTGCATCTAGAGACCTTTGGAAAGTCTGGAGTACGACGCGTGATTCCCGGAGAGTACCTCGCTTGCGATCCCAAGGGCAGAGCTTGTCTCATCGCCTCGGTCGAAAAGAATAAACTTGTCTATGTTCTGAACCGAAACGCTCAAGCCGAACTCACCATCTCCTCGCCCCTGGAGGCGCATAAGCCTGGTGTCTTGGTGTTGTCCATGGTTGCGCTCGATGTTGGCTACGCGAACCCCGTCTTTGCTGCACTGGAGATAGAGTACACGGAGGCAGACCAAGATCCCACGGGAGAGGCCGCTCGCGAAGCCGAGACTCAGCTGGTGTACTATGAGTTGGACCTGGGACTCAACCATGTTGTCCGAAAGTGGTCCGAGCCTGTCGACCCGACAGCATCTCTACTCTTCCAAGTTCCTGGTGGTCAAGATGGCCCTAGCGGTGTCTTGGTGTGCGGAGAGGAGAACATCACATACCGTCATTCAAACCAAGAAGCCTTCCGCGTACCGATACCACGGAGACGTGGCGCTACGGAAGATCCTTCAAGGAAACGCCACATCGTTTCTGGTGTAATGCACAAGCTCAAGGGCAGTGCTGGAGCCTTCTTCTTCCTGCTTCAGACGGAAGACGGTGATTTGTTCAAAGCTGTAATCGATATGGTTGAGGACGCAGACGGCAATCCTACCGGCGAGGTTAAGAGACTCAAGATCAAATACTTTGATACTGTGCCGGTGTCGTCTAGTCTGTGTATTCTCAAGAGCGGTTTCTTGTATGCGGCTAGTCAGTTTGGCAACCACCAGTTCTACCAGTTTGAGAAGCTTGGAGACGATGACGAAGAGAAGGAATTCTCGAGCGACGACTTCCCAGCCGACCCCAAGGCTGGTTACGATGCAGTGTATTTCTACCCCAGGCCACTCGAAAACCTGGCTCTGGTAGAGAGCATCGACTCAATGAACCCCCTCCTCGACTGCAAGGTCGCAAACCTGACTGGCGAGGATGCGCCTCAAATTTACACAGCATGTGGAAACGGCGCTCGCAGCACATTCAGGATGTTGAAGCACGGTCTGGAGGTAAATGAGATCGTTGCCTCTGAGCTGCCCGGTATTCCTTCAGCCGTGTGGACACTCAAGCTGAGCCGTGGCGATCAGTACGATGCCTATATTGTGCTGTCCTTTACGAACGGAACCCTTGTGTTAAGCATCGGCGAGACCGTCGAGGAGGTTAGCGACTCGGGATTCCTGACCTCGGTGCCCACGCTGGCAGCGCAACTGCTTGGCGAGGACGGTCTTATTCAGGTCCATCCCAAGGGTATCCGTCACATCCGCCACGGCCAGATCAACGAGTGGGCAGCCCCTCAGCATCGATCCATCGTTGCTGCCACGACCAACGAACACCAAGTTGCTGTGGCTCTGAGCTCCGGTGAGATTGTGTACTTTGAGATGGATGGCGATGGATCTTTGGCAGAGTACGACGAGAAGAAAGAAATGTTCGGTACCGTCACCTGCCTTAGCTTGGGAGAGGTTCCGGAAGGACGTCTGAGAAGCTCGTTCCTTGCAGTGGGTTGTGACGACAGCACGGTTCGTGTTTTGTCTCTGGATCCCGATTCGACCCTTGAGAGCAAATCGGTGCAAGCCTTGACTGCTCCTCCTTCATCCCTGGCTATTATTGCCATGGATGACTCTTCTTCTGGCGGCTCAACCCTGTACCTCCATATCGGACTTCACTCTGGTGTCTATCTGCGGACGGTGCTAGATGAGGTTACTGGAGAGTTGACAGATACCCGGCAAAAGTTCCTGGGCCCCAAGCCCGTGCGACTCTTCCAAGTCACCGTTCAAGGTCGAACGTGTGTGATAGGATTGAGCTCACGTCCATGGCTTGGGTACTCCGACCCTATCACTAGAGGTTTCGTGGTCACTCCCCTCAACTACGTGGACCTGGAATGGGTATGGAACTTCAGCAGTGAGCAATGCGAGGAAGGTGTTGTTGGCATTCAGGGCCAGTCCTTGAGGTAAGCATTCTTTCTCTTTCGCTTTTTTCCCTTACCATGATGAGAATTGGATTCCTACGCCAAAGTGCAGTGAGGTCTTACGCATTTTTTACCAATTGTTCCTACTGAAGGTTCTTCTTTCATTGGCATCTTTCGAATATTCACTTCGTGGCCCGCCTCTGACAAGAATCAGGATTTTCGCCATCGAGAACCTCGGAGACACAATCACACAAAAGTCGATACCCTTGACCTATACTCCAAGGCGTCTTCTAAAGCATCCCGATCACCCCATGTTCTACACTGTTGAATCAGACAACAACACACTGCCTCCCGATCTCAGGGCCAAGCTCATCGCGGAGCCTGGAGTGGTGAACGGCGACGCGACTGTTCTCCCGCCTGATGAGTTCGGATATCCCAAGGGCAAAGGTCGCTGGGCATCCTGCATCAGTGTCATTGACCCATTGTCGGAAGAGCAACGAGTACTGCAGACCGTTGATCTCGACAACAATGAAGCTGCGGTCAGCGCTGCGATTGTCTCTTTTGCCAGCCAGGACAATGAAAACTTCCTGATCGTTGGCACAGGGAAAGACATGATTGTCAACCCACGACAGTTCACGGAAGGATACATACACGTATACCGCTTTGGCGAAGACGGCCATGAGCTGGAATTTATCCACAAAACTAAGGTTGAGGAGCCTCCCACGGCTCTCCTGGCCTTCCAGGGCAGACTGCTTGCTGGTGTCGGCAAGACTCTTAGGATATACGACCTGGGTCTACGACAGATGCTCAGAAAATCACAAGCAGATGTAGCGCCGCAGTTGATTGTGTCTCTGAGCACACAAGGCAGTCGCATCGTCGTGGGTGACGTACAACACGGTGTCACCTACGTCGTCTATAAGCCCACCACCAACAAGCTCATCCCATTCGTCGACGACACAATCGCGAGATGGGTCACCTGCACAACCATGGTAGACTACGAGTCGGTCGCCGGAGGAGACAAGTTCGGCAACATATTCCTCGTTCGTTGTCCAGAGAAGGCGAGCCAAGAAGCCGACGAGGAGCAGGCTGGTTTGCACCTGCTGAACACCAGGGACTATCTCCACGGCACACCTCACCGTCTCAACCTTCTCAGCCACTCCTACACCCAAGACGTGCCCACAAGTATCACAAAGACTAGTCTCGTCGTTGGTGGCCAGGACGTTCTCCTTTGGAGCGGTATCAACGGAACCATTGGCGTCTTCATTCCCTTCGTCACCCGCGAGGATGTCGATTTCTTCCAGAACCTCGAGCAGCATATGCGCACCGAAGACGCGCCACTCGCAGGCAGAGACCACCTCATGTACCGCGGTTACTACGTACCGGTCAAGGGCGTCATTGATGGCGACCTCTGCGAGAGATACACACTCCTGCCTAATGACAAGAAGCTGATGATTGCCGGCGAGCTGGACCGGTCCGTGCGGGAGATTGAGAGGAAGATTTCAGACATTAGAACACGTTCCGCCTTTTGAGGAGGCTTATAAGTGGTGGTTATCACCATCCATTTCTGGGAAGGAGACATCAATTGTTACGTGTATTGTACAAAGCGTAAGGTATATGTTAGCGGCGTTTCATACAGGCCAAAGAGCCGTTGGGTGGTACAGGACATGATGACGATGCAATGAACAAGAGTTCTAATAATACCAATCCCCCAAAAACGCCTGCCAATTTCGTGTGAATCCATCAATCCTCGCAGCCTCACGCGGACCCCCTCCAGAACGGCCCCCGGTTCTTGGGCGCACTCTTATCCTTCCCACGTCGACCCCGCTCTTGCACCGGGTGGTCCCTCTCCCACACCTCGTCCGCAGCAAACGCCTCCATGGCTTCCTCGAGGTCATACCCGGCCTGCTCGAGATACAGCACGGCAACGTCGTAGTCGGAAACCTTGCACCCGGTCATGAACCGCCGGATCTTGCTCTTGCGCAGCTCCTCTTCCTCGCCCTCGATCGGCCGCGGCGACAGGCTGATGCCGGCGGCGTAGTACTCCCCCGGGATCAGCACCGTCCTGCGGCCCTGCAGGAGGTGGTCACTCGTGATGTTGTTGGCGCGGCGGAGGACAGCGGCGGGTACGCCGTAGCGCAGCGACAGAGAGGCGACGGTGTCGTGCTCGTGGTTGAGGAAGTGCAGGGTATCCTCGGGCGGCGTGGCCGTAGCGGACGAGCCGGCCTTCTCGTCGTCAACGGGTACGTTGGTTGTCGCTGTGTACGGCGGGGGCGGGGCCGAGGGCCCGGAGACGTGGAGGTTGCTGCGGGCGACGGAGGTGTAGGCGGGCGGGTCTTTGAGATTCGGCGGGAGGACGGAGGTGGCGGGGTTGGACGAGGCCTGGCAGTAGGGGCAGTAGGACGCGAAGCGGGGGTTGTCCTGGACTTGGGTCAGCATCTGTTGGTCTGTAATGACAACGGGAGGGAGGCGTTACGTGGATGCAGCTGCCGCATATGATTCGCGCGCAGCATTCCAAGACACGGTCATCGGGGAGCGGCTTCTCGGTCGCGGGGTGGTACCGGGGCACGGAGGTCAGCAGCTTGGCGCAGGTGCAGCAGGCCGAGTTGTCCATCGGCTGCCTCTCCTTCTCCGTCGCCAGTGTTCGCTCGATCTTCATGTTTCGTTGTTCTTGTAGCCGCCAGGACGGAAAGGACAGAAAGGGAGAAGAATATTTTATCGCGAGTTATCTGGTCGAAGCATGAAGTTGATGGCGCGCCGGGTCAGTTGACGGTTACGCGGGCGCAGAGGGGTTCATAGAGTCCCTGCAGGGGTCGCCACCCCGCACCGCCACCGGGGGAAGCGGCCGGCGTTTTAGACTGACGTCTTCCATCCGGAGAGTAGCGGGATTAGTCAGTGACATGTGCTCAGTCTGATGTTAGCAACGACATGATAGGTAGCTGCCAAGAATAAGCTTGTGTCAGTCAGGCTTTAATCTGGTACGCAATGTGATGAATTTAATATGCCTTTCAAAGCGATCGAACGAAGTCTTGAGAGAAGTTACAGTTGATAGGCAAGATTCCGACGATACCATGTCGGAGAAATTCGCCTTCTGTTGTAACTAAGATATCCGCAATCAATCTCCATCGATTTTGGAAGCTATCCTCAATCGCGCGAGTGATTTGTTGCGATGATAGGCAACAACAACAAGGCTTGCAATCGGCTGTAGCGAATGCCGATGGTCAGAGTTGGCTCCCGTGGAGGACAAGCAACTCCCAAGATGCTTATAGGAGCCATTTTGAATGTTCATTTTCCAGCCTAATAGCTGATTTTGCTGTAACTTTGTGAAAGACTCGCTCCTACTCCATCTGATCAAATCCAACCAGTATGCTCCGCAGCGATTAATGAGATAACTGCGGACGGGTTTGGCGTATTCAGCTTGCCAAGAAGAATGCCCGAAGTGCGACTGTAAAGAGAATTTCACCTTTAGACTTTTCGATCCAAGATAAATAAGTGTGTGGGATGGTCGCTATGTCGCGGTCACTTCGCGGTATGGGTGCAAGTACATTTAGACAATGATCTTATGGCAGTTTGAAATAATGCAGATGCAGCTTCTACATGCACTTCCAACCCCCTTTTATATTAATCTCGATATTCTCCGCTGCATGCGTGGAATGCTATACTTGTAAGTTAAAGGCCATGAGATTATGTGCTTGTACGCAGGTGATTAATTTGTCACCAGTTGGGCTAAAAGAAGTGCAAACTGGAAGGCGGAGGTGAAGGACGAAGATGCGATCCTGAGTTAGCGACGCCAAAGACTCGATCCACTACGATCCTGTAAAAGAATGACCGAAAGACAAAGAAATTAGTCTGAGCAAAAGCTCGGGTGCGGATTCGAACCGCAGACCCTACGAAACCAGCGATTGAATTTCATACCAAGTTCAAACTAACGATCTAGGACGTTATACCTCTGGGCCACGCCCTTCATCAGGCTTGGTTGGCAAGAACCGCACCGAGTTTGTCTAAGAAGGAAAGAAGCACTTGCTTAGTTTGGTTTTGGGCAGGTGCGTTGAGTCGCTCCTTCCCCCAACCCGCTACTCATAGACGAAGGCAGGACTTCAACCCACTGAAGCTACACTTGAGGAATGTACTACATAATAACGAAACTTCAGTTTGAGAAAGAGCTCACAGATGCGGTAAGAGGGGCAGTGGAAGATAGAGATTATATGACATATCAGTATGGTATTGGAAATGTGCGGTCAACTTGCTTTATGATTTCGACGAGAAATTTGCCAAATCGGAATCTTCTTTTCACATTGACTCCTCAATACCACGATATTTGCTCGGAATGGCTGGTAAGCTATCTATGGCCAGCAACTGTGCTGTCTGACAGGCCATGGATAGTTCTGCACAAGTCACTGTGATAGTAATTTGCGACCATGGGATTAGGCTGGGATGCTTATTTTGCAAGAAGTACATACAAGTTCGTTGGCGGCGCCAGCATCTCGGTTTGGAGAGCATACATAATGTCTCGGAACCAAATAACACAACTGCCTTCGACAGCAAAAACGTCAAGGCCTCGCCAACTCGTATCGATGTTTAGCCTGTGCCGAACACCATCTGCATGGCCTTATCCATCTCTATGCTGCCTAAACGGAGCCAAGGATAACCGCAACTCACGATCAATAACTCGAATATTTCAGCTAAACACACCCCAGGCCCCTGAATCATCGTCCAGAAATGCACCACGTCACAATGCAGATTCCGAATATTCTCACAATCTAAAGCAACATCAATTTCATCTTGGCCATGAAACCAAATTTCGCAAAAGACACTTGGCTCGGATCATCAGCACAGTCATCCAAGGGTCTAGACCTTTCAGATGACAAATGTCCTCTGCCTGGTGCCCAGAGAAAGCGTCAAGATTCCTCATCACACAGATATGCAAGCCCAGATTCTAGCCAACAGAACGGTTCAAAACTAGATTGCGTCACATAGCCAAGGAACATCACGCACGCCTCGCCGCTCACCCGGAACACCCCCTTGATGCGGGCGCCTTCGGGCAAACACTCCATCATCACAGCTCTCCAACTCCAAACGGCCCCCCGAAGCCTCCAATCCCCACCTCCCGGCCATCCCGATCCATCAACCGTTCCCCCGGCGGGTCTCCCTTCGGCCCCAACGGAGTCTCGCTTCCCCCGGTGTCTCCCTGGCCTCTCCAAACACTCCAGCCAGGAAGGACAATAGGACTTTGACACCAAGCAAAAGAAACCCCGTCACCGTCCTCCCCAAAAAGTCCTACTTACGTAATTCCCGTATGCCCTCAGTGGAGAAACCCTCCCGTGCTCACTCACACACACCCCCTTCGTCAGGTTCAACACCCCCCGACATTATCATTAGGTGATTCGGCTCCACTTCCCCGTAACACAAACTCACGATACGTGCCTCCTCCCCCCGTCTCCCCCAGCCGGTTGCGTATTCCGGCGCGTGCGTCTGAGGAGGGGGGGAAGGAAGGAGACGGGGTCAATCAAACATGAAGATGGGGTAATCACAAACCTCCCCAGATTTTCCAAAAAAGACAAGATTCAGGCACATGTACATGCACATACGCGCACACATACGAGAAACGGACGCCCGCTGCCGGGACCTTCCCTCAACTGCCGTCAAGTCACGTCACGCCTGGACCTCAATCTCAAGACGTACGGTCCCTGGTCCCGAATCACGCACAATCTTGTTACTAACACGTTTCTGAACTGCGTCGCTTCCATTGGCCTAAGAAAAGTTAAAAAGACAACACGTAGGCCATATGTGCGCTGCCATCGGTAACGCTCTCGCAAAGCTATGCATCTCATACATTTCATGACCAAGAAGAACCAAGGATTGTGGACGAGACAAACTTGAGAAACAACAGCCATGCCACGCCAAGCTAATACGAACCGTTCCGTCTCTTGTAGACATGCAGGATTTCCAACACAAGCTTCGAAAAGCAGAAAGCCCACTCACACACAGCCGTCTCTTCCACGTGTCTTTCAGGCACAAAGGCACAAGAAGAATCCTCTTGGAAGAAGCAAAAGGTACCAACACTTCTGTTGTTACTTTCTCGCAAACCCCGAGTCAAGCTCCCGTTGCGCTCCCGTAACTATTACCTAACTACATGGGGGGTGAAAGCGGGCGTACGCAAGTTCCCACGATGGAGCACAAAATGACCCAACATTGCACCAAACTTGCATGCTACCTTTCTGCAAAAGAAAGTGACCAATCGCCTCGCAGAAACGATGCCACGCAATCTCAAACGCTCGCTCGTGATGCCTCATATATGCGGATGCCATGCTTAGAAAGCAGTTAAAGAGGCTGCCGCCTGAGACCAAGTAAGAAGGAAGGAACAATGTTGGCCAAGATATTTCACACGGACTCAGCTCCGATGCCGCGACTATGGATGCCGTCAGCCGAGACGTGATGAAGGAGGCTGGTTTCGCTCGAGGGCCACTTCCGGTCCTGGAACATCCGAGTCCCACTTTGTCCGCCGCCGGCCGATCTGGACCTCACAGCGGACCTCTCCTGACGACGAGCCATCTTACGCAGTAGGAGATCAACACCAAGCAAAGACCGCTCTCATAGACAACCACGACAGCACCGTGAAGACGATATCTCTCAAGAAGAAAGATGGAAACTTTTTCATGCAGAAAAATAAACAAAAACTTTTTTTGATCCCTCCTGTTTTTCCCTGTGCATCATCGTACGTGATGGGTTTGAAAGGTTTGAAAGACAACATAAACGCCATTAAAATCATGATGAACAGGCTTTCTCTCCTCATAGCCCTCCTATCCAATGTACAAGAAAAGGTTTCAGAGACGAGTGCTACAGGCCGCCAACCCAAACCACCGTTTTGGGGTATTTCCGCCGCCGAGACTGTGTCCTATATTCGAAAAAAAAAGATGTGAAGGAATTGATTGTACTTTTATGTCGTGATCGCATTTCCCGTAGATGACCGCGGCGCGGGTATTGGTGCCATCTTTTAGAAACGTTTCGATGTCCCCGTCGCTTTGTTGTGATTAAGGACGCTGCTACAATGCTTCGCCCGTTTAAAAACAATCTCGCCGTCCGAATGCTGGTTTTTGGTCGTCGTGTCGCCCGGGTATCGAGTGTTTCGCTCGCCACAACCTCCCAAATAAAATGATTACTTTTTCTTTTCTTTTGCAAAAACAATAAAACAAACGGCCAGAGGCCGTGATGAGACTTTCTTTTCGTGGTCAAAACCATTTCCTTCCCCTCCAAATCATCGGATGGCTACACCAAGCTGTATCGCTGGCGCTGCAGGTTCGATCCGTCGGGGGCGTAGGGTTACCTCATGTTGCTGGTGTCGAAAGAGAATTGTGAAGGGAAGGCCATGCTGGCACTCAGCCCAAAGGGATCCCAGTCGATGCCAGTGTCCAGGAGCTGGGTCATGGAGGGATAGGCACCGCCGGTAGTCTGGGCTGGCTGAGCAGACTCGGCCTGGCTCGTCATGTGCTGGCCCGGTCCAACGGAGTTGGGGGAAGCCATCATGTTTTGTGGCGCGTCACCGGAGAAGTTGTTCGGGTACGGGCCGGGGCCGCTCGGGGTGTCGATCTCAGAGTCCTCAATCATGTCTGCTGGAGCATCATATTCTTGCTCTATACTCATGTTAGAAAACCGAAAAAAACACGGAGATGGCTTTGCTTACCGAGCTGCTCAATGTGGTTCTGGAACGCCGGGGTCGGGTAATATGGACCGTTGTTGCCGACTCTCGGGGGGCCGCCGGACATCATGTGAGCCCGGGCAGCCGGGTTCATCGGGGCCATTGGGCTAAGCTGTGACTTCATAGAGGGAGCCATGGTACGCATCGGGCCGTTCTCAGAGGCCGCCGGTGAGAGCGCCGGCTGGCTGCCATACGGGGCCGTGTTCGTCGGAGAGTTGGAGTGCGACGAAGGCGTCGGGCGGGTCTTGGGGGACGCCGCCGAATGGCCTCCCTGTATTGGCGGAGGGAGCGGGCTGATACCGGGCTCAAGCTTCGGAGCGATGCTCGAGTTGGATCGTCGAGACTGGTGGTGACGGTTCAAGATGGCCCGCTGAATAGGCGGAGGCTGAACCATGTTCTGCGGAGCATGGGTCGGTCCCAAGCTGGGGCTGCCCGTTTTGGCTCGAAGCTCAGCTTGAACATCGATGCCTATGACTGATAAGTAAGGGTCACTTGAGATAAGACATTGCCATCTTACCCTTCTCGAGAAGGATACGTTCAAGCAGAGAGTTCTTGTAACGCAGCATCAGACACTCATCGGCAGCCGTGCGATGAGCAGCCTGCAGGTTGTGCAGGTTGGACTCATGGACGCGGATGGCCTCTTCGAGTTGCTTGATGTACTCGGTTCGACGCTCACGGAAAGCAGCCTGAGCCTGGCGGTTACGCTGCTTACGCTCCTCGGACGTGGCGTAGATCTTGGGGTACAGATTAGCATTCGGTCGGGGTAGGAGATAAGACCAAACAAGGTTTCGTCCCAAGTGAAACCTTAAGATTGTGTGACACAGACAAAAGTCTGGGGAAATATGGTGTTGAGCCCGCAGTAGGTAGATAGGGAGTGAAAACAGATGACGAGAAAAGATTGACTCACGGGTTTGCGACCACCCTTCCGCTTGGGCTGCTGGTTCTCGGGGGCGGCATTGGCGTTGTTGCCAGTGCCGTTAGTCGCAGGTTGCTGTTCGGCCTCGGGACTAGAGCCCGTGGTCTCGGGAGTGTCCTCCTTGACGGGATCTTTGTTGTCGATGGACATCTTATCTGCCATTCCTTATCTCGTCCGGGGGTAGTTGAGGCAGCTTGCCGGTCGGCAGCGGCAGCGAGGACAGCTGCAGCAAGCACGGTAGACCGAAAGAAGGGTAGAGAGGTATCTCTCTAGGCGTTGAACGCGGCCGTTGTGACGTCGGGCGTTCCACACTCCAGCCCTATGATGTTCTGGAAGGTGTTCGTGTATGGGTGTTTGCGCGTGCTTGCGGGCGCAAGAGAGATGACAAGCAGGGACGGGGCAGTAAACAATTGCCCGAAAAAGGGATATCCGGGGGAAGAGATGGCAGTGGCGCCAGCGAGCGCCCGCACGGGAATTGGGGCGAAACCGCCAGCGTGGTAGACGGAACCTGAGAGGGTGGGAAAAATCTACGCAGGCGCAAGATAAGGTACAGAGCGCTGCGCTGCTGAGACTGTGACTGGGGGGAGAGGCATCCAAGCGGGCGCAATTGAGCTTCAGTTGAATCTTTGACAGTTATTTTTTGCCAGCCCAGAGATAAGGGATGCAGCGATGAGAGGTTGCAGTGTGTAAGGAAATGGAAGAGAGCGGCGGTCTTTTATGTAATGATAATAAACTGCGAGCTCGAGGGGGGGCGCTCTCCAGCCATTCGTCGCCCAGACCCAGCACCACCGAACAGGGCCGCCGGCGTGGGAGAGAGGGGGTGCGCAGAGGGGAGGGGCGTGAGCAAGTTGAGGGATGGGCTTGGGATGGACCGTCGAGTGTGTGGGTGGAGGGACGGTGGAGGATTGGAAGAGGGGATTCAAGGAGGAGGGAGGGGGGTGTGCAATGGAATGGGGTAGCGGACACTCACACACACAAACACGCTCCCACTCTTTCTCTCTTCGCACACTTGCAACAAGTGCGAGAAGACACGACGGGAGGAGGGGGGGTATGTGTGGGGATGATCAGACCCTGTAGCTGTCTGTCTGTAGGCCAAGCTCTCGCCCAGGTCGATGTTCCTGTTAAAAAGGACGGTATGCTCTGCTTCGGAGAGCCCACACACGTTAACAAGATGGAACCTGCTTGTCTCTCCTCTTTCTTCCCTTTCTCTCTTCCCTTTGGCTCGTCTTCGGACGGGGGTAAGGAAATTCAAGCTGGCAGACAGGCTGGCTTGGCTTGGCTTGGCTGGCTGGACTGATCAGTTGGTTGTCCGTCCCGTGTGCCTCCCCACGTTTTGATGCAGCTGCAACGAGGGCAACGTTTTCTGGAGGACGTGCGGGCAGGCCCAGGAGCGTCAAGAACCACTGCGCGGAGATGGTGGCCACCCCCAACAACCTGAGAGGTTGGCTGAAGGAGAAAAGAGGATTTGGGGTCAGCAGCAGAGACGATGGACCGCGTGGTGTCTATCCTTCGGCAGAGCCAACCAGCAACAAGTCGTGGAACCCGGGCAACGACCAGGCCGCTCACGACGACGGTGATGGATGGATGGATGGATGGACGGCTGCGCGACGGTTGCTCCAAAAAGGTAACCCCAAGAAGGGGATGAGGCGAACGTGAGCCTGGTGCTGGTGCTGGTGCTGGCGGATGTCGTCGGTTGCGTATCGTGCAGCAGACAGAAGAGGCCAGCAGACGAACAACTCAGCTCGTCTCGCTCGACAGAGATGCAGCTTCACTGATCAGGTCGCGCGGCTGCTGCGCCAGCCCAGGAACCCCGCTTCTGACGGTGGAGGGTTTGGTTTTGGTCGTTGGGGTTCGTTCGTTTTCCTGCGGCGTGATGATGGTTCGCCGCGCGATGTCCGTCGTAGCGTTGTCTCGGCCTACTTGTCGTTCCAGTCGTAGCTTTTCGCTGGCCTGCACTGTCTCAACGGCGTCTCTCGTCTTTCGTCGTCGACTTCTCACGGGATTGACGTCAAACACAGCGTCGAAAACAGAGGAGATTCAGTAGTTGAAGAGTCCGAAAAGCTTTTCAAAACCCCTTCTGGCCAAGGCAGGAATATCGGGGTGGGACTGGTTATATGGCTTTGGGGGCGGGTACTTGGCTCCAGGTAGCTTTCGCAGTCCTGGTGTTAACGCGGCCCCCAGACCACCCCTGGCGCAAACCGTTTCCTGCCTACCTCATTTTTGTGGCACACGCACGAAGCATTAACATGAGGCTTCTGGCCGTGGAGAGGGTGGGAAGCTGGCCAGAAACCAAGGCATTTGCCTCGTTCACCAAAGTGGGCAATTATTGGTCCAGATGCTTCTCTTCTTCCAAGGCCATGGCTGCCATCGACGGCTCCTCTCGAGACCTTGGGGACTGGTCCAATACCAAACTAAGATTGGAGGGTACCTTGGGATGGGATGTGGCTGTCCAGTGCGCCCTATTGCATAGTGGTATCCCGTCGGTGTTGTGCAGCAATAGCAGCTTTTCCTTCGACCACCGGGCTGCCTGCCGTCACGTTCCTGACCCGAATTTTGTGCATCTTGCGGCATCCGACTGGGACCTGCCCGCGATGAGACTTGGCTCTAAGGTTCACCATTGAAAGCTCAGGGAAGGCGTCATTTCGGGGAACCTTGTTGACATTCAGGACAACCAGAAGCTGTCGTCGTCAGATCGCTGCGGCAAGGGTTCCAAAGAGGCAGGCCTGCCTGCCAAAGTTGGACATGAACCGCAACAATTGCTCCAAACCAATTCAAATTGCTGACTCAAGGATCCAGCGAGAGCTTCTGCATCCGTGGTTCCTCGCGAAACTCGCAATTAGCCAGCGACAGACACAGAACGGCTCAGCAGATCGATATTGTGACAGCCTAGCCAAGCCCAGGTCGTGCAAGGACCGACAGGCAAAGAGATCCCTCAAGGATCCGCGCGTTGAATGATAAGGGGGCGGTATTTATATGCACCGTGATGCGCGATGGGCGACGATAGAGTGTCTCTTTTGGCCCGTTCCACTGTTCAAGCCTGGGTAGTGCGCCTCAGTGATGAACCTAGAAATGATGCAAGCGTTGAAAAATTCCATCAACCATCAGGTCAATCTCGCAGCCTCCGAACCGGAGGCTCCCCCACAAGCCTTTCCTTGCGTGGACGAAAAGACACCCAGATCACGGACGGGCTCTCTCGTCGAGCATCAAAAACGACCATCCTTGGCATGCAAGAGGTCATTTCACCAGACCTTTCAGACGTAGGACGTCCCAGGCGTATTCGCGGCAGCCGGTGTTGCTGGCGACTGGTCGATTTTGGCGGTCATCAGACGAAACTGGGGCCGGGCTCTGAACTGGAGCGGAGCCACGTTCGCATCGAACAAATTTTCAGATCACCTGAGCTCCAGCCAGCATCCGGGAGGCGGAGAGCTTCCAGCTGTCGTCCAGTTGCGAGGCACCCCCAAAACCAACGCCCCTCCACCAGTCCAGGTGCAGTTGGAGGCTTGGGGTACCTGTAGCGCATGTACCTCGGGGAGAGAAACGTTAGCCTGGCCAGAGAAACGCCATGTGCGTTTGTTGACGTCCACTGAAAATTGTTGGTCCTCGAGGAGAAGGAAACACGTCGGGAGACAACAAGTGTCCAGAGAAAGGCTGAGCAGGATGTAGAAAAGACGCCGAGTTGATTTGAGGTCGGTCCAAGGCTCGCCCCATTGACTCCATTGATGATCGCCAGGCTGGGCGTTTCGACCAGCAGACGTGCGGTTGATGACGCTGAAGCGCATTCAGAGGTGAGCCCAGGCCCTTGAGCGGTGCCGCGGTAGCGACTCCATGATCCGCGACGGGAGCAGCGCAAGTGCCGTAGCAGCAACGGCGGCACTGGAAGCGGACAGCGTGTTAAAGACGGCGGCCAGAGTCTGGACTCAGTTGTAGGCTGCAGGCTCAAAGCAGATTCTCGCGCTGGACAAGCCTGTAGCGTTGGATTGCATCCCTGCGAACTGTACGGTAAGGCGACGTTAGCGACGCACTAACGGATGCTTGCCTCAGATCCTTGGACTGTTGAAGAGAGAAACTTGTATCTCCGCGGAGTCGTCTCCAACTCTTCTTTTCGGAGGTCTTCTCCAACTAACTGCCTGCCTTCGTAACGTGACGCAGGGCGACGTGATTGAAAAACTTGGTGTGGTGGCCCTATCCCGGTGCAGGAAAGGCTATTCGACGTTGCGGCGGCCAATAATTGTCGGACTCGACCCTCCCGGAGCGCTGCGCCGATGGTTACGGCAGGAACCGAGCAGTCGGGAGAGGTGAGGTGATTGACGGTGTTTCGTCACATCCTCGTCTGTGCCGTGAGGTTGAAATAATTTTCACCCATCCTTCATGCCCGGAGGCCGCGATGGCACTGAGGTCATCCATCCTCCGGTCTCGGGATTGGACCGATCTCTCTCCCATCTGACTTTCTGTTCGAGGCAACCGATGTTCGTCCTTTTTGATTTCTTGGGGGCAGCAAGTCCGACGCCAAGCCTGCTCAAGGTTTGTTGCAGACAGCACTTGTTGAGCTGGCAGGCGATCTCGAACGTGCGCAGTTGCAATTGCCAGTGACACTTTGGGTGCCGTCTGGGCTTTGGCGCCGTCCGTTCGCACCGTTCATTTTCTCCGTTCGTTCTAAGCCGTTCAGCTGACCGTCTTGGACGAAATGGCCCTAGCGTCGGATCGGGGTCCAAAGGCATGGCCCGAGCTTCCACTTGCACGTCCATGATCCATCTCTCAGTCTCGGTGCAGAAAGAGGAAGAAGACGAGGCAAAAAAGTGGAGAGGTCTTTTTCTTCCAGAAAACTTCTAGTCTCTCCGACTGGCCTCCGAGTCCGGACGTTTTCCGCGCCCTCAAGGTTCTCACTCATTCGCCGTGGCATCCGAACATCGGAAAGCCAATCATCTGACACGAATGCAAAAAGGCCTTTGCCTGCCCGGCGTCGCATTACAGACAGCAACACACCATCAGACATTTCCTCTGCCCTTTTTTCCCTCTCTTCCTTTGCTCTTTTGCAATGCATCAGTACGCATCCAGGCTCCCGTACACTACGCGAGCCCTAGGGCGGGGCATTCCGCTAGTGGACCGCAGCTGTGGATAGATTCCTCAGATGCAAGCCGTGTCGTTTCATTGCCCCTTTGGGCCAAACCCGTAGAGAGGGGTGTGTTCCCGACCGTCTGACTTACTGAGAGAGCTGGCCGCCGGCCACCCGCCATGTCAACACCTGGCGGCGCCGTTCAAAAGTCCTACAAACACGAACGTGCCAGCTGCGTTGCGGTTACGTAGCGGTCAGGTGATGCTGTCCCCTGTGACTCACGAGGGTTCCGCGGGAATCGCAGACAGGCTGACCCGGATCGTGATCTTCAGAAGAGAGTGTGGAGTGCCCGGGCGTCGACATCTGCAGTAATTAGACATCAGACATTCCATTGGCACCTTTGGTCCGTCACGATGCTTGGCTTGATGCCTCACAAACGTGTTCGGGATGAGTCCGGCGTCCTGCCAAGCTCATGATGCCGCCGGGTCCGAAAGTCCTTCAAATGTGAAACCATGTCCGCGGCGGGATGGAAGACGTAACGAAGCGGCGGTCCGAAGACCGCTGAGCCTGATGTCTTCGGGGCGTGTGTCGTAAGTTGAGTCTCTCAAAGCTGGGATGAGTCGGACAAGTGTGTCGAAGATGCTTGGAGAGAGGAAAAAGTCAATTGCCAGCATGGACCGGAGGCGGGCATGCTGAGCTTTTTCAATGTCGTCCGGTTCCCAAACCACTGACGGAGTCTCTTGATTCATTCGACATGGAGTATCCATATGTGCAGAAAACCGCTGTCATGGAAATTGTGCCTCCTCGGATTATGCTTTGGTTGGGCCAGCTGCGACCAGGTGTCGGCTCTGAGAGTTGTGTTCAACAGAAACACGCAATCCGATCACTCAAACTCTATGCGGCTCTTCAAGTGTTCCAAATCCTTGTTATTCAATCTGTTCCGAAGATGAATCAACCAAATAACTTAACAGTCTTTCAATGCAATGGTCCAAGCAGCTTTTACTGCCCTTTGTCGAGTTGCCCGGCCTCTGTCAAGCTCGGTCATGCTCCGTGAAGACTATGTGCCTCCACGTCTGACTCGAGCCATTCCTTTCTCGGCCACGCCAACCCCAAACCAACTGCGCATTGTACCACACGCTCTGACGTGGCCTCCATGAGCTGCTTGATCGCGTAGCTCTCCAACAAATCAGCATCCGGCATGGTGTAGTGGTTAACATACTCCGCTTTCAAGCCGGTCCAATGGTCTGAGGCTCCGGAGAGCTCCGAGTTCGATTCTCGGTGTCGGAAACATGTCTTTTTGTATCATGTTTGATCGTGGGTTTGTGTTCAGTGTCCAATCTTTGATCCTGAACTGCGTGGAGAGGCATCTTTATGGAGACATGGCGCAAGGGTACTGGGTTGGGTTGTTGGAGAGAAAGAGATACTGACTTAACTCAGGCTTAATGATATCGCGACATGTCAAGCATCAGTCGAAAGGCAGATAAAAGAAGACAACTCCATTGCATTCTGTCACCAAACATTACTCTCTTGTTGAACAAAGAATCTCGATGAGGCGATGTGGATTTGACTTTATGAGCCAGATGCGGGAGGTTATCCGCTATTGATTTGACAGCCAACGAGCATCAGATCTATGTGTGTCAATAATCTGTGAAGAAATTGAGGCAGCCACCACCAACTGAAGGAAGAACCTTGGATCATCCCCTCTGCATGATGGATCGTCGGGTTATCTTCTTCATCTACCTCTTTCCCAGGCAGCCACCTCCGAGCTTCGTCGGCAAACATGCGCGCGGTCTGCATCGCTCAATTCGACAAATCTGACAACACGGCACACGACAGGATCAGCTTCCCTTACTTCTCGGTTGTAGACTTTTGTGATTTGACTGGAGCCTCGGCATGGATGTGATGGGTGTTTGTTAATGTTATCATCCTTCGCATCTCGTGCAACCTGCTGTTCAACTTTTCCGAAAGCCACTAAACACATGGAACTGGGACGGAGATGGTGTCAACTGCAGTCTTGAGATGATTACACAGAGGCGTAAAACTTTACTGAGTCTTTGTGTATCCCTTCCAAGCTCTCTGACCCATATCTATGGCCGTGTGTTCGCAACTCACAAGACGAGATGGCTGCGTGCCCATTAAACCGGGCCCTCCATGTGTTGTCCGAGCCGGTCAACGTATAATATAGAGCTGTGTTCCTGGCTTCTATCCTTTGACTCCTAGATCCACCGGAAACGCACCTATGCACGGGGCAAGAAAACTCCACTGCAGACGATGTCGGGTTTTCCGTCGTTTCTTCCCTGGTGCATCCAGTATCGTTCTTCTTCTGGACTGTCACCATTGGGAGCTTATCGAAGGTTTAATATCTCAATCTTTCCGTTGCTACCGTAGTCAAGACGTATAATACTGGAAGTTATGGGCGAACTCTATGCACTTGTGAGAAAATCATGCCCCTCGAGCAAGAGCATCTTGAATGTGATACCACGAAGCTTCCACGTGAGTTGGCTTAAATTTATTCTGAATACGATGTCTACGCTCCATACCCCCGCGCCAAGTTGGTCGATGTCGCCTCAGTGATTAGCATTCGGAAGAGGCGTCGTCTCTAGAAAGGGCCAAAGTCCCAGGAGGACTTTTGTCTGCCGTATACCCATTGTACTTGAAGTACCATTGAGCTTCGTTCAGGTGAACCATGCAGTCCCGTAGACGTCATGTCCAGTTTCCTTCCTGCCAGCAGACTCGATCGAACCTTCCAACGTCTCCCACAGATATCTCACATCTGGCCTCGAAGTGATATTACAACTTGATTCAACAAGATCACAACAGGCTTGTGCCTTCCTAATTACCGCTAGATATCTGCCCACCCCCTGACTCGATCGACTATTTAAACCTCCATTCCTTCGCTGAACAGTCAAGAAGTTGATTCACATTCAACAACAACAATAACCTACGCAACTCGTCACATTGGACATCAACTTCGATCAACTCCACCACTCACCTTACAAGATGAAGACTCAGACCAGACGTGATGGCCCTCAAGAAGTGAAGGAGACCACGAAGTCCAGCGCCGCGAGCATTCAGGGGCAGGCAGGCTCGCCCGAGTTCTACAACGATGTCTGGGCGCACCATCTAGAAATGCTTCTCGCCGAACAACCAACTCCTCCAAGCGCCTTGAACCAATTGACTCCTCCAACCATATATTCCGCCTTCCACCCGCCCGCAACCGACTGGCCAGCCGATTGGTACTAGATGAGGAAACTTCGGCACCTCATAAGAATGGCCTTTGATTGCGTACATGGCTTCAATGCCTTGTTTGCACACATTGCCGGTAATCTGTGAGTAGCCAGCCGTCCCATACTCTGATGACAGTTGACGGAACACTGACATCTGATATGATAGGCCTGGAGATAGCCCAGGATGAGCTAAGATTGAAAAGATAGAGAGCAAGAATGACGGAGAGGTGCTGGTCTGCGAGTGGAAGTTTCAGAACGGGCGTGAGATGGAGCTGAGAGGTAGGCGTCAGATTGAGCAATATGAATACGAATTAAACCCGCGAGACCTACACATCTGGACCGTGACTGCTGATCGATGCCATAGGTGATGTTCACGTTCCTTCCATCCTGTCACCTACATTCTTCACCTGGTAATATCTAGTTCTAGCTGCGAAGGTGCGAGTGATATCGCTGCCTGCCGTCAGGTACCCGTGGTTTCTTTGGGGATATCCAATTTTGCGCCAGCGATTGACTTCTCTTTCTTTTTCAACACAAACACATCGTCCCCACACCCACTCTAAAGAAACCATTCACATTCCCCCGAACAACTCTTCAATTACAACTCAACATTCACTTCCCAACAACCCCGATCCAGCCAAAACACCAACTCAACATGAAGACCACTGTTCGCCGCGATGGCCCGCAGGAGCCTCCCAAGACTCGCTACTCCCCTTTCGACAGTGAGGTTCTTCTTCAGAATTTCGCTGCGCAAAACGACCGGTGGATCAGAGCAATAACTCATCCATCCTGGTGGTCGATCCTGGAACTGAACGTGAAGCCTCTTACCAGACGCAAGGCCAGCCAACCTCAAGCTCGGCTTCCCGCCACTGCCATCCTTGGGTAACAATGTGGACCACCCAAAGACGGAAGGACAGCCGCCAGAGCTTCGCAGGCAGAAACAGTTCGCAAGGCAATGCTTGGGTCTTCTCTACGTCACATGGCAACCGAAGTATTCTGCGACGATTCTTTCTGACCTAGACGATGTCTGATGTAGGTCTTCTCTAGCTCTATCTTGCAGGACTTTCCGCCGGATACAAGAAACTGACTAAGTGACCACAGAGTATCAGACGGGATGGCTGCAACGGGAGGAAGGGCAGACAAGGGCGCATTGGATTGAGGACAGAGAGTGGTTAAGATGGAAATCGAGTATCAGCGGGGGTCAGCTACCTAACAAGACACCAATCTTCAAATCGAATAACGATTACGCTATGCATACCACACAAATCCAAAGAATTGAAAGCCAGAGAGACGATGATATCGACCCTGCCCGCAAAAGGACTTCTTCAGGGAGATCCGTCTCTTCACGGCAGCTAAGCGTGACCAACAGGATGCTCCAACTCACAGAAGAAGTGATTGTAAGACCAGAGTGAAACTGCAAAGGAATCGGGTTCCGGAGCAGACTGTCCTTCAAAGAATGTGGCCGTCGAACACGAGACAAGGCTAGATGGAGCATGTTGGACAGATTACCAGCCAATAAAATCACCAGATTAAAGCTGATGGATATCCTGCTAGAACATCCAGCGAGCCTTTCCTATCCCATAGTGGCAATTCTGTTCTAAATCTTAGCCTGTTGTATGGAATGCGGCAACGAGCATCTTGTGTCGTCATCTACTAGCATAGTGCTGCATCTGGAACTAGCCGGAAGGCCAGCATTCCGCACCATGAGCCTCATTCTGGGCGAATCATCTACTGTTGAGACGTAACCGGAAGAACGAGAGGCTCAAATTCGGTGTTTTGGCGTCAAGCCACGACTTCTATCGCATGTCCATATTTTATACGTTTATCTCTACCATGCCATCCGAATCATCCTGCAGCCGGAGTGTTTGTACAGTGTGTGTTCACAAGGCAATTGACGCTACATTTTGGCGAATTTGACTTCGAGTCGCGTCTCTCAAGCCCAGGCGGGAAGATCCAGTTCCTCGGAGCCGGGTAGACTTTCGCTAATCTTCAGCCTTGCTGGGCTCTTCGTAGCACCCATCCATGGAATACAACACGAACCTTTGGAGTCTCATGCTGCGTCATTATGAAGGTGAAAACGATGCGGCAGCCCGGGCTAATCTTTCCCTTTCAGTCCCTTTCATCCTCGGTAGACAGCGTTTGCTCCCGAGACGTTGACCAATGTGTTTCGAACGAGGTTAAATGGAGAGAACCGGGAACTAGAAGTGTGTGGTCCGACACTGGCTTGCGTTGAGTTGCAGCCACCAGATAGTGGCGCTGCGCCTGTGAACGCATAGCCGAGGCTGGCTTTGTTGTTGTCGTGATCGCATCGTCCACTAGACTTTCCGTTCGCTGATATCTCTGAGTGGGAGAAGCACTGCCATCCAATCGAGCAGATGCAGCCACAACAGGAGGTGTCAATGTCACCGTCGTACTTACCGTGGCGTACAAAACAACGTGAACAACAACAAGCCACGTGAAACAACAGAGAGTTCGAGAAAGAGTAGACGTGGACCCCTAGACACGAGGTGCGCCTGCTCTGTTTGTTTGACCCACGAGATGTTCAGGGTGAACCCAAGGTGAACCCAAGCAAACACTGGGTGAAGGCACCGCGAACGGTAAACAAATGCGCCCAGAGTACGGTGCAAACACTGTCCGGATTGCGGCAGCCCCACTTGATCACCCAAGGCCCGGGGCGTGGAGCTTGGGCCGTCACTGTTTTTCTACCTCGAACGGACCAATCGAAACAAAGCAAACGACTGTGGAATGTAAACAAACGGCAGCCCCTCCAAGCACTCCCCCGTCGCGTTCTACGTACCCAACGCCGAACCTGTGAGCCACACCCACTTTCACTCTCGCCTGACATCATCAAATCTCTCACAGAGTCTCTTCCCAAGGACCTGGCTTGATCGACGATTTCTTCGTCTTGACCATCACCCATACTAACCTGACAGCAACATCAAACCGAAGTCGACGATACCCTCACGGAGCAGCAATCCAACATGACGCCGCCTCGCCGTCGTTCGGCCCGGTTGGCCAGCGGTGGTGCGAACACGCCCAAGGTAAGACAATCCGACCGCCAGCTGTAAACAAACGACTCGCGGGCCCCGAACTAACGTCCTTTTTCTTTTTTAGCCCAAGGCCAAACAGACTCTCGCTTCCGTCGCCGAGCGAGATGATACTCCTCCCTCTAAATCTGTCGCTGAGAGCTTGAATGCCCTCGTCGTCCCCGATCACGACCCAGCCACGCCTTCCTCCTCTTCTCAACTGAAGGCTCCCCTCTCGGAGATGCACCCGAGCAAGGTTCACCCTACCGTCGCTCCTCCCTCCGCTACCTGGCTTGGCTTCAGAGATATGAAGCCTTCTGATAAGACTACCGATACTCAGGCGACGCCCTCCAAGACGTCTGGCGTGCCTGAGTCGCCCTTTACTTTCCGCGTTGATCAGCCAACTGGAGACACCGGCTTGAGCAACGATGCCCAGCGCATGATGAATGAGCTGCGCGAGGAGGCCGCTAGAATTAAGGCTGAGCTGCTGGCTAAGCGCGAACTCGAGAGGGAGGACGAGGAGCTGAATGGACGAAGAATCGCAAAGGCGAAGGGCAAGTCGAGCCGCTACAGCGCTGCTCACATGGCCGAGTTCAAGAAGATGGACTCTATCGAGGGTCATCCTTCCGCTTTCCGCGCCCAACCCGGCCGCGTCACTCCGCTGAAGAGTTCCCTTAAGCGCTCGCAGTCCAAGGCTAACTTGGATGATACTCCCACTCAACCTAAGTCTAGCCTCAAGCGCTCCCCCTCAAAGGCCAACCTCGACGACACTCCGAGCCACCCCAAGTCGATCCTCAAACAGCCTTCTAAGCCCAACTTGCTGGCCGCTGGTACACCCAGCCAGAAGTCGAGCCTCAAGCGGTCTCCGTCTAAGGCGAACCTGGACGACACGAACTCGAACGAATCCAAGAAGACATTGGCTGGCCCTCACCCTAGGGCTCGAATCTTTGCCAACCTGGAGCCTCCTTCGTCTGTCAAGCGTGTTCGCCAGCGCTTCGAGGACGATGCTTCGACGGCGCGTCCTACTTCTCGCGATGGCAGCTCCCTTCCGCGCCCCAAGTCTAGCGGTAATGACGCTCCCGCTGCCTCTGCGCCTACGCCTGGCCTTCGGTCCCAGCCTAGTCTGGCTTCGTTGACCAGCCCCACCAAGTCTTCCCTTGCTCGCGCTGCTGGCAGCAAGATGCCTCTGCCTAGCTCGCTGGTCAAGTCTCCCAGCAAGCCTGATCTGGGAAGCCTTCGAAAGTCTCCATCTAAGCCCGACTTGGGCGGCCTCACAAAGTCTGCCACCACTAACGATTTGAGTGCGCTGGAGAAGACAGCCGAGCTGAAACGCCGGATTGTGAGCCCAGGACGATTCGAGAGAGTCAAGTCTATTTTGCGAGGTGGAAAGGGCGCCTACGATAAGGCCAAGAGTGCCATCCCCCAGCCTGCGGCTGGTGTCGCGCAGACTCCCGCTCCCCAGGTCGCCATCGAAAAGGCACCGCCCGCTATTCCCTTCACTACTCCCCGACGCAAGCTATTCAAGAGAGTTGATTTTACTCCTGACACGAACCGCACTACCGACGTTCCGGACACGATCGCCCACAAGGCATTCGCCTCTGCTAACCCGATTCGTAAGCAAGGCAAGGTTCAGTATCCCAACCTCGATGCTATTCTTGGCAACAACGTCACCCAGAGAACCAAAGATGATGGCCTGTACCCTGACTTGACGATTGAGAGCCCGTCTACGAAGGCCGCAGAGCCCAGCGATGCTCTGCCCGCGACCGTCCCCGGAACCTTCACCTTCCGCAGCGACCATACCATTCGGTTCGGTAGCGCCTCTCCCACTGGATTTGGCTCGACTGCAGGACAATCTAGCATCCGTCATGTGCGTAGATCGCTCGACATGCCGGGTAGCTTCCCCAACGACTCCAACACCTTTTCCAACAAGGAGAACCGGTCCCCAATGCAGCTTCTCGCTGGAAAGCCCCACGGAATGACCAGCAAGAAGCGTGCTCGAGCGCGTGAGGAGGAAGGCGACCTCGAAGAGGCTTCTGGTGAGCGGGCTGGCAAGAGACGTAAGGCTGAGCCAGTCCCTGAGGGAGACGCTCTGCTTGCCCCCAGACTTATGGGAGCCACCCCCAACACCGTCGGCAAGAAGCCGCAGACTCCCCGAGTCATTGCTTCGCCGAGCCCTACTAAGAAGCGCATCGGCATGAGTCTCAGCCGACTGAACATGCTGGCCAAGCCGAAGATGCGCAGCTGAATACGGCATGAACTTCCACATGGAAATATTATGAGCCAGCACATTGCTTCGCGACATCGTAAAGGTGTTGCTGAATTGTACTATATGATGACGAATGGGGAGACACGCGGCTGTTTGTTGCATCAGGAGACTGATTGTTCTTCAACTCCGGTGTCTCAGGATCACACGAAAGGCGTACGACGGATGCTTTGATTTGCAGATTGATTAGGTTGGCAGAACCAGGGGGTGGTCGAGGATGGATTGGCCATGGCGTTGTTTGGTCCACATGTGTACAATATGATGGGCGTTGACAAGAGGATTGCATTTTGTGTTTGGTCTCGGTCAAGGTATCACCTCAACTGAGTTTTAGGTTTTAAAAGTTGCGCGCCAATGCAATGGCCATACGAGTTTGAGCAAATTTTTGTGCTGCCGGAAAGTGATTCGGGTGATGTGCAGGTGCTAGTGAGAGTATTCCTGCCCGAGGAACAATGCTTCGAGCACATGCCTGACAAGTCAACGTCCTACTACTGTTGAAGTTATGCGGCACTCCTCCCTAGGTAACATCACTTCATGGTCGATTCATTCTCTACCACACTTATCCGAATCATTAGACAGAAGGCATCACGGTCTTTGAACCACGGGGAGCATGGATTCGGCACGGGTTCCATTCACTTGTGCCTTTTGCTAGCAGCTCTCCGACGGCCCTCCACAGGTCCTAGGCCGTTCGGCCCGCCTCACCTGTTCATCTTGCTACACGGCCATCATCGACCTTGCGATATGCTGGGTTTGCGGCGAGATCGTCCTGCGCGGAGACGACTGTGTCAGCCTAGGCTGGTGCTTCTGGCATCGAGCATGCTACGGCTGTCTGTTCTATGGGAGCAAGATCATATACCGCGGGGTGCCGTTGTCGAACCTCTTTGACGACCACGGAGAGGACCATGACAGGGAAGGCATGCTAGGTAGGAGGAAGGGAAGAGAGGTTGATATCCCTCCGGTTTGCGTCGCTTGCTCCGTTGGCCTTGAGGGAGAAGACTTGGTGCAGAGTGGGCTGAAGAGGACCGAGAAGGTCGACGGCGGTCTTGGTCGCGTACGATGGGAGCTAGGTCAAGGGAAGACTGGGAACTTGGTGACAGCCCCGGCTGTAAGTGAACATTCGACTGATTGTTTTCGCTACTAACCGCTGAGTAGTCCATCCGTTCCGTCAGTCGAGACTCGTTGTCGGTGCGTCGAGCTGGGGAAGGATCCCGCGGGGATGTGCAACGTCCAGTGCCGCTGGATTCTACGATCTACGTCTCGGTAAACGACCCTTTGGAGGAGGAAACATTCAAACCAAGTCCAACGAAGCCAATCCCAACTTGGATGCAACCGTACCGACCCGTTGACCAAGTAGAAGAGCGTCCAGTAGTCAACAGTCCACTTCAAAGTCTGGTTGGATTTGCACAAACCCCAGAGACGTCGGTGTCTGGCGGCTCGACTGTGGGCACAATGGGGTCGCCAACGCCGACCTACCAGCCGACAACACCACAGTCTTCCTCGCCGTGCCCTTCGCCGATGTCTCTCCGCATGTGGCCACCGGACCAGCGACGTCCCCAGGCCCCCACTTGGGTAAGCAACGAACCTCTCAAGCGCCCGTCGTCCCGTCTCGGAGCTCGTCTTGGGGACCGTCTCGAAAAGACCGACACGACTACATCATCAGGCTACGTGACGCCCCCCGAGACCCCTGGCGAGAGAGAAGCACGACACATGACGCCGCCCCCACAACTAAGACGTGTCCGGCCCCGAAGCCCACTGGTGCCACCAGACTACGGACGCAGAGCTGTGCGTCTTGTGCGCCGCACACCGCCGCCCCAATCGTCCGAGTACCTGGAGCTGTACAACCCCATCCGGTCCCCTTCACCACGGCCGCGTGCCAGAGAGTCGGCCATGGTGGCGCTGAGGCGAGTCAGCAGGACGGCCAACGGTCTGGGACATTCGCGCGAGACACCAGAGACTGGGATCGATCGTGGCAGAGACCATAGAGACACGGAGAGAATGATGGCTGACGGCGCGGATTCGCCCCGCGAAGGAACGAGGAAGAAGATAGCTTGGAGGAGGGTATTCGGCGGCGCAAAGTGAGACGTAACGCGGGGTCCGATGTTGGACCCTGAGATTCATTGTCTAGGAGGTATCCTTACCAGAAGCACTCTAAAGTGTGGAATGCACCCGAAAATAGACAGCTTTAACCCGACGGCCATCTCAAAGTGCCATTAGCCTCGTGGGGTTATTCCCGGCTGTCCAAGGAATAAAGCCAAGGAAAGATTCCACCGTTGAAGTTATGCAGAGGGGTCAGCTAATATGACCAGGGTCCCGGACGGACACCCGCCAAACCCCTGTAAGACGGAGCCCCACACCTAGCTGAGGTGCCTGCCAGAAGGTGCCGCCGGCTCATCCCGCCAACAACCAGCCGAACTAAAACAAACCACCAACATCCATCCACTCGTCGCAAACCTCAGCCTCGCATCGTCGCATCGTCACATCCCACGGCATCGCATCCCCAACCCGCGAGCTCAATCACCGTCCCCCTCGCATACGAGCCCTCCACCTGATCCTTCAACCAAACACCCGCAAAGATGGCGCCAATGGACAAACCAACTCCCGCCGAACTCGAGCGTAAGCAACAACCTCTCGTCAACTCCTCGCGGCGCCCGCTAACCCTCACCCAAAACAGAACAGCTCAAAGACACGATCCAGGACCTGTACCAGATCATGGTTCAGGTGACAACCTACAACGCGAATCAAACCCCCACGGGGCCCGCCCTCGCCGACTCCGTCTCCGCGCTCTCCTCGTCCCTGCAGCGCGTGCACATGACCGCCACCGCCGGCGCGCCGCCCTCGCCCGACCTGCCCGGCGTCCTGCCCAAGATACCGCCCGAGCTCGTGCAGTACGTCGAGAACGGCCGCAACCCCGACATCTACACGCGCGAGTTCGTCGAGCTCGTCCGCCGCGGGAACCAGCTCATGAAGGGCAAGATGAACGCTTTCGCGCAGTTCCGCGACGTCCTTGCGGAGCACATCGAGAAGGGCATGCCTGAGCTGAGGGACGATGTTGGGAGGGTGCTCGAGGCGACCAAGGTCACCGGGAGCGGGCGGCCTGGAGGGAACTAGGTACGTGGAGAGAGTCGTGTTGGATAGACGGATGAATGGATGGATGGATGGAGACGATGGATAATTGATACCCAAAAGTCGTGACGACGCGACAAATCATACATTTATAGAGACTCACGAGTGTAAAACAATTAAAAGAATTGCAGCATGCAGTAGGCGACATAAAACTGCCCGAGACAAAGTCTAGAGTCCAATTACCAGGTGTGTGAACTATGCCTAACCTTGATGACATTGAAAAGCAATCCCCCGTAGTAGAGATATGCAAGACGCCTCCCAGCCCACCCCCATAGTTGTTTGGGAAAACAAAAACTAAAAAAAAAGACTGACGTGTACCCCTGGGTTTCTTTCTCTCTTCCTCATGAATTTGTGAAATTGGGTGTCGTAACTCTAACAAGAAAAACGCAGGTTTTGAAAAAGGGTTGGGCAAAAAAAGGGGGTGACAATCGATCGATGCCTTGGTAACGCCGCCGGTGTGTGACTTTTCTTGCGTCATGTCTATCCCGAAAAAAACAGATCATGGATGCCAGTCTGCAGTCGACTCATTCCCCGCCACGGAGCCGTATGCCCAGCTTCCGGGCCCCTAAGATGCAAATATACACGAATCCCACAGTTATCGCGGCCAGTATCAGGAGCTGCATTGGAACTAGGACCAAAGCGGCCACAATCCACACTCCGTACTGGCGTACCTTTTCCACAATTCGGCCACCTCTATCTTGGCGCCGCTTCATGTGGTTCTTCATCGTCTCTTGGGTGAATGAGCCGCCCGGCTTGCGTCCCGGCTTGGCCGACTCGTCGTAGCGTTCTGCTTCATCTTCCTCAGATTCGGATTGTCAGGTCGAGAAGTTGAAGCCGCGTCCACCGAACCCTTGGCCGCCGCGCGGGCGACCACCAGAACCGTCAGCAAACGAGAAGTGTGCACCGCCGCCGGGGAAGCCGCCTCCGTTGAAGCCGCCACCGCCGCCGAAGCCGCCACCACCTCCCATCATGTTGAACAGGATCTCAGGGTCGATGCCCCCGTGCATGCCGCCCATGCCACCCATGCCACCTCCCATACCACCGCCACCGAACATGTCGGAGGGGTCGATGAGGTCCTCACCACTGTCATAACGAGCACGCTTTCTGTAGAATGGTTAGCACTGGCCGAGTCGAAGTATGTTTAGACAGGCGACTTACTGAGAATCGCTCAAGGTTTCGTAGGCTTCACCGATGTCCTTGAAGCGCTCGGCGGCCTGCTCGTCGTTGGGGTTCTTGTCGGGGTGGTGGATGATGGCCAGTTTGCGGTATGCCTTCTTGATCTGGTTGTCATCCGCATCCTTCTCGACACCGAGGATCTTGTAGTAGTCCTTGCGCTGGCTCTTCTTGAGCTCCAGCTCGGCCTTGCGAACCTCCTTGGCGATGGTGCGGTCTTCGGGGTCGAGCTCCTGGATCGCCTTCCACTCACGCACAGCATCCTCCCACTTGTTGGCCTGGCCAAGAGCATTGGCTTTGGTCTTGCGGGCCTTGAGATATGTTAAGTCCAGGCTGATGGCACGCTCACAGTCGGCAATGGCATCGTCGTACTGCTTGAGCTTGATCTTGCAGAGCGCCCTGTTCTGCAGGATCTTGGAGTTGGTGCCGCGGTTGGCGGGGTCAACCTCCAGAGCGGAGGTGTATTTCTCAATGGCAGACTGCCATCGGCCAAGCTTGTAGTCCTGGTTGCCCTCCTCCTTCATGCGGTCAAGCTTCTGGACGATTCTCAGGTACTTGACGGCATCGCGCATATCGGGGTCGCAGCTGATAGCCTTGCGGAAGTGGCTGACGGCCTTGTCGTTCTCACCCTGGGCATACAGAGCACGTCCACGGAGCACCAAGGCCTCGGGATCCTGGCTGTTGCTCCTCAGCAGACTCATGGCAATGTTCTGCGCCTCGCCGAGGGCATTCACGGTGCCCATCTTCAGGTAGGCCTCGCCACGCATCAGTTGCCACTTGCGGGGCTTGGAAGCGCCGAAACCCAGCTGTCGCTCGGCCTGGTCCAGGGCGTGCAAAACCATGGAGCCGGCGGTGCCATCTCTCAGGGCGCTCTGGGCGGCGGTGATGTGCTTAAGCATCTCCCGGGCCGGAGCCTGGTCCTTCGCAGAGGGAGGCGGGTTGATGCGGCCGAAGACGAGAAGGGCCTCCTGGGGCTGTCCGAGACTGGTGTAGATGCGGGCCAGGCGGAGGAGAATCTTGGGGTTCTCGGGGTCGAGATCGGCGGCGCGGGTGCAGTCCTCGAGGGCGTACTCATACTGGGTGTTGGACATGTACGCGGCAGCGCGGTTGCTCAGGTAGGTGGCGGAATCGGGGACCAACTCGATAGCTAGACTGGACTTAGTAACTGCGGTGTCGCGGACTTTGCAACCGGCGGCAACATACCCTTGGAGTACTGGAGGATGGCATTCTTGTAGTCCTTCTCCTTGAAGAACTTGTTGCCCGCACCCTTGTAGGCCTCAGCCTCATCCTCGGTAGTGGGCACAGGGCTGGAGGGGTTGGACTTGTGAGGTGGGGGAGGAGGGGCATCGCCATTATCATTGCCGTTGACGTTTGTGTTGATGCCATTCGGTATGGGGACGGAGAATGAAGCCTGGGCGGAGGGTTGGGGGGCCGGGGCAGGAGAGGAGGAAGGAGCGGCGTTGGACTGGGAGGAGTCAATGTCCATGGCTCCGGGGGAGTTGCGACCGCTCATGGCTGAAAGGCGCTTTGCACGCTCTTCGGGGGTGAGGTTGAGGGGGTGAGTGTCGTAGTCGATCTTGCTGGTCCTGCGTGATCCGGGGTCTGTAGGGTGGCGGCCGAAAGTGCGGGATGTGCGCGATGACTTTGTCTCCCGAGGGCCTGGAGATGCGGGCTGGGAGGATTTTTTGGTGGGGGATTTCGTCGGCGAATGAGCCTTGGTGGGTGAACGGGGCTTGGTGGGCGACTTTGTGGGAGAGGAAGCCTCCGAGTTGGTGGGAGGAGGGAAGTGAGAGTAGGCTGGGGGGGCGTCGTAGTCGTTTTCGTCCTGGCCGGCTTGCTGCTTCTTGGACGACTTCTTTGCGAAGAGCTTCATTGATAAAGCAAGCACCCTCTGAGGGGAACCAAAAGAATGCGCGGGCTTATTTTTTTGGTTAATTAGGTAAGGAGGGTCGGCAGACCTCGATGCAAGGTTATGCTTGTGCCGGATTCCCCAAAGCGCATTAACGGGCCTAGTGAAGGAGCCGGCTGCAGCAGCAACTTTTTTTTCTGCGCTCAAGGTTCCTTTTCCTTTGGACCTTGGGTGCGCCCGGGTGAAGGCAGCTGTACCTTGTCTCGGGGAGCGGAATGCGGGAAGGGTTCGGATGGTGCAGGCAAGTGTTTGTCTGCTGCTTTAGGGGGCTGCAAAAGCAAAAGAAGCTCAAGAAAACAATAGAAAGTCGAAGAGCAGGACGAGAGAAGGAGGAAGAAGGAGTGAGAGAAGGACAGCGCGGGCTCTCGGAAAGGCGAGGTAGAGGTAAGGTGAGGGCGAGGGCGCGCGGAAGGAGAGGCGGGAAAGAGAGAGAGGAAGGAAGCCCAGGCAGGTAAGGTAAGGTTTAGGAAGAGAGGAGGCTCAGCCAGAAGACACACAGCCCATTGGCACTTGGGGAGTGGACACTGGAGGAGACTTGACTGGAGGAGGTGCTCGAGGAAGCCTGAGAGGCGGACAGGCAAAAGATAGAGGGGTAGGGGACGGGAACCCGGTGGAGGCAGGTAAACGTCGGTAAGGCAAGGTAAAAGAAGCCAAGGTGAGGCAGCAGCAGCAAGCAAGCAAAAGCTCAGTGGCAGCAACAATAGCTAGAGATGGAGATTGCACAAAGTTGCTTTTCAGATGTCATCCTGAGAGACGAAATAACGGAAAATCCCAAACAACAAGCGAGACGAGCCTTGCTCGCCCGGGGGACTTGATCGATTTATCAGCTGTGCACAATTTTTTTCTTCTTCCCCTTCCTGCCTCTCCTCTCTCCGTCTCTCTCTCTCTCTGCCTGCCCTGTACCTATGGATACGGGGGAGACGGAGACTGTACAAGGCCCTGGACGCCCATGTGCTCGCCTGGGCGTGCGTGATGTGGATGGACGGCCATGTATATTTTACATAGCACACAACCCAGCGCTGCCAATTACAACACTTTACACTCCATTATCCCCATGACACCAGCTGGCGGGGACTGCTGTTGCTCGCCCTTGCAGCTGTTCCAGGCGGTGCTTCTGCTCCTCCCCAGCCCTGTCGGTTTGAGGAGGATCTCTCCCAAGAACCAAACCAAACCAGCCTGCCAGAGACAACTGACATCTCCATGTCGACCAACTGCCTGTCTCGCCTGGGCATGGCACTTGGCCTTTGCCATTGGGCGCCCGCGGCCGGCAAAACGTGTATATGATACCTGCAGACTCGCGTGCGCTGTGCGTGCAGTTGATGTAACCAAGACCGGTCGCCGCCACACATCCCCACAGGAAGCTTGTCCAAACGGTCCAGTCCCGTCTCCCGATGACTACTCGCAGCCGCCAGAGAGCCAATGGCGAGGCCAAGACGTCGTCGGCTTGTTTACCTAGCTGCACAGCGGTGGATGAAGAGATCGTCGGACGACTGGTCTGCGGACGACTCAATGAGGAGAGGAGTGTTGCTCGCTGTTGTTCTTCTGTCTCCCGTCTCGTTTCCTAGCCACCGTGATTTCGCTGTCGCCCTCGGCCGACCAATGGCGCATCACGCGCAAAGTATTAGGTTCGTCGGGGGCCATGTCATATCCTCCCGGCGACCGACGCAGGCCTCAACTGTACTGGCTAGAAATAGACCAGGATAGTGACTAGACCTGATCCCGCGAAAGAGGAGCTTTTCGTGTGTTCAACCTCCATTGGAGGGTCCTCCAGCTCCAGGGCCCAGGGACGACAGCGTCATGGCGTTTGCAGGGGACCACAGCTGCCCTTCCTGACTGTCGGGACACGGCGGATATCAGACGTCGAGGATGAGATAATGCTGAGCACGTTCCTTTCACCGACTCCAAGACTTTAAGGGGGAGGACAGAAGAGGAAGAAAAGGGAACCACTGGATCCAAGCTGTCGTACAGCGGCACGACGCTGAGTTTTCAGGCTACGTACTGCGCATCTGCCTTTACTTACAGCCCAAATTGCCATTGCCGTACCCGTGCCGCTGCTGCTTAGGAAGGTTCGGGATACAGGCTAAATCGGCATATCGAGGCGTTTGCAACAAACGGCTATTGCTCTCCAAGTCCGCTGCATCCCAGCGGGCCGGTTCGAGAAGGTTCGGTGGGGCTCCGTCCCGGACCCTGCGAGGCGCGCCCAATCAGCGCCCACCATTGACCGCTGTCACCTTGGGCCGCCGAACCGCCCGAAGGTGCTGGTTGCTGAATGGCACCCGACCACCTGCACCGACCGCAACTGAGAAAAAGTCCCTGAAAAATCAATGTGCAAGCTCGGAACACCCCATGTCCCGGTCACTGCCGCCGGCCCCTTGTTGGCAAGAAAAAAAAAAAAAAAAAGAGGTGCCCTGCCAGCTGCTGCCGTTGCTGCTGCTGCTGCATGCTGTATGTACAGGTAGGCAGGCCGCTGCAGACTGCCCTGTGAGTGGCCCCGAGTGGCCTCCTCGCTGATGTGCATCTCCCAGCCTCCTCCTAAACCAAACTGATGGCATCACCATCCCCTCGGCTTGCCCATTCAAATTGCCCATCCCAAAGTCCAGATTGCCGCTCAAGGCCACCGTGGCCAGGGTTATTACGCAGTCCAGCGGGTCTTCCCAGAACCCCCCTCTGGATGCAAGTTGAAGCGGATGCAGAAGACGTGCATGCACTGCCCTCAACGGCCTGCGTCCCAGCCTTTTCCATTACACTGAATTCCCCATGCCTTGAGAAGAGACACCGTCGTTGCATGTGGAATCGTCCTCGACGGAATAGCCCTTAATCCCCCGCCCCGGCTTTGGCCTCTGTGGGATCTGTCCCCCGTCACTCGACGTCAAGTCATCGTCACAATGGGCGCCTGCCGCAACGGCTTGTTGACCGGCGCCAAACAACAGGCCTCTCTTGGCGCGAAATGCTGTGAAACGGAGCCGGAATTATTCCTGATACTTTCCGTGATCCGGTGTCCTTTGATTATTTCCCAATGAATAAAAATACAGTGCAAGTCATGTCCAAATCTGTTCGTCAATCCCTCCGTTTCCATTTAATTGTGCTCGTTTCCCCTCCCCGCGGTTACGGAAGCTTCGTCTCCACATATTGCTCGCCCAATGTCGTCACACCCCGATCTCCCCTGTGCCATGAGACTTTTCTTGTTTTGTACCCTCAGTCCTCCGATCCTTCGGCCGAGTTAGGCTCTGACGCCGTGTTGGAGGAACCCATGATGGAGTTGACAAAATCTTGGTATCTAAAAACCTCGCCGCGCTTGCCCAATCCGCTTTGCATGCTGCGACTGAACGCTCTTCGGCCCGTGAAGCCTTCAATCACCTTCTCGACCTCGGCCTCCGTCAGCGGACGTTCGCCAGGCTCTGGCGCAGTATTGAGCAGCGCGTCTCGCAGCTCGTTCAGGTTGATCTGGCCACTGTCGTCGTCGTCGAACGCGGAAAAGGCGGAGAGAAGCTCGGATTGATGGGATAGAGAGGCCATCATCGTGGCCAGAGAGTTGAGAAAGGTCGCCATCGTCATCGTCTGAGGTGCGGATGGCGGGAAGAAATGTGTTACGTCGGATGCGTTGGATGGCAGGCCTGGAAAGTGTCAAACATTGCAAGCGAGGCAGAGCTGTCACCTTGTCGACTTACCCAGCTGGTTTAGCATGTCCGCCACATCGTCTCTGTTAATGATGCCGTCGCTGTCGCGATCCAGAATCTCGAATCCTTCTCTGAGTGTCCTGACTTGAGCAGGTTGCAATTGCGCAATGGCGCCGCCGTGGCTGACGCTCTTCTTCAACGCTGGCCGCGCAGCGATGGGCGAGGTCATGATGTTGCTGGTCTCGCCGCCAGTGGGCGTGCGCACTCTCGGTGTACGGCTCTCGACTGTCTCTGTTGGAGTAGTTGGGTTGCCGAATCGCCCGTTGTTGGTAGCGTAGGACGCCTTGGTCGGTGATCCGGAAGGAGTGACTTGTGTTGAGGCTTGGCGCACGGCAGAAGGCGATGCTGGAGACTCTGGTCGTCGGAAGGGTGAGCTGCGCGGAGAGCCATATGGTCCTAGTGGGGAAGGTTTGTAGCCAGCGGGCATTGCCTGTGGATTCTCGACGTCAAAATTCATGCGCTCCTCGAGGCGATTCGACGCGTGAGATGGACCCTGGCCTACCATAATGAGGGCTTTTGCGGCGAAAATAGATGTGGTGGGTGGGAAATAGGGAATGCCTTGCTCAGGAAGTCTGATGCCGCGCGCCCACTTGGCACCAAAGTAAACAATGCGAAATATGGAGAGGCCAAGAGGCGTTGGTTCACTGTCTGAGAGGGTGGCAGTGATGCTGCAGGACGTGGGGAAAAGCAATGGCAAGATTAAAAACTGTGCACAAGTGTTGGATAGAGCCGATGGATGTTGGTTTCGTATTAGAGTCAAGCTGGAGGCGTATGTCACTTGGGAAGCGGTCAGATCCAGCCACAAGACGAAGGCTGATTTGGGGTCGAATGTAAACAGAGGCGTATTTTCCACGACAACCGCAGCCTTGCAGCAGCTTCCCGCGACGCAGGGGCCATCTCTGACGTGGGGCACTCAGATGTGGCTGGTGGTTTGTGGCTCAATAATTCCAATTGCCGAAAGCGTGCCACCAGCCACAGGGGTTTCACGTCAGGACCCTCGGCGCTAAGCGCATTTTAGGTTGGGTGCGACAGCATGGGCCACCAGGAACATCAAAAGGGGAAAGGAGGGAGGACAAGGGGGGGGCGGGGGGAGAACGTGGAAAGGGGAAGGGAAAAGGAGGGGACTTGGGAACGTGGGAACCTGCTTCTTGAGCACTGAGGGGGAGTTGTCGGAAAGTCGATACATGATCAGGCGGCATCAGTGATCGTTCATCAGGATCAGCAGAGCTACGTACGCATTCGTCGGCGCTTTCGCAGACACTGCCCACTGCCACCGGCCGAAGCCCACTCCTTTGCGGCGATACCCACGGACAATAGAAGACGCAGCCAGTAGTGTAGGTACTATGTTGCTGCGGTATGTACACCTCCCTCAGCGTCAATTGCGGACTGTCGAGTGCCAAGTAGAGGTATCCAACCCCGTACTCCGCCTACCAGCTGTCTCTTTGTTTCGTCTGCCCGTGAGCTGCCCGCCCGCGCACGCCGCCATCGGGCTGTCCATCTGGCATTCTGGCCTGACTGACGGACGGACAGACTGTGTCTGTGTGTCTGTTCAGCTACGGTATGCAGTGCCAAAGTAAGGGTAAGCGAAGGAACAAACTCAAGGTTGGTTCCTTAAGGCGATATCCGTAGGTACACTCAGCTCACTGCTGTGCCCGTGGAGCGCGAAACTTACCGGGCGAGGCAGAGAGCGATACCGACCTGACTCTGAGATTCTGCACACATAGTATATCCGTAACCACGTAACGACGACTAATTAGTTTGTCCCTCACCTGCGACCCGCGACCTGCTTGGGCGACACGCGGAGAGCCACACCGGCGCAGCGTGGGCACCAACCACAGACGGGCAATCCCCCCCTTTTAGTGTTCATCAGGGGCAGGCCTCCCTCCATCTTCAATCAGACGCGCTGTTTGGTCCAAAGAGGCGTACCTTGCTTCTGGCGTATTTAGCTGCGTGCTGTTCGTGCCGGTGGGGGATCGAATTGGATTGCACAATTTTAAAAAATAGGAAAAAGAAGCACCACACCTTAAACCAGCCCCTGTCAGGAGTTCTACAAGGTCCTTACACCACCAAGAAGGCCACCAGTGACGGCCACTACTACCATCACCATGGAACCCATGGACTGACTGACCATGTGCCCTTCTTACCTCACCTTACTAAGTAGGCGGGAACAGAAAAGACCCAAAAGACCAGGCCAAACGTCGTAGCAGATGGTGTCTCGGTGCTGTTCTCTTCCAACGCATTGACATTGAACGAGCAGGATATCCCCTCTCTGTTGCCTCCCATTCCCCGAGGGCGATCCTGTTTCCCTCGCCAGCGTCTGCCTGTGTGCGCCAGTCGCTGCCCGGATCTGACGTTTCGAAGAGCGCATCCGGCTGTCGTCTGAGAACGCCTCCGCGCGCTACCCTGCCTGGAAATACAAGTGAACACCGCAAAAGGCACGCCTACGGCTACGTACCAGCTGCTTTTTTCCCGCCTGGCTGCCTTCTTGTAATGGAAAGCTGAGGTGCCGCACCTAGGTCCCTGACTGACTGGGAGTCCCTACAGGATACAGCGCCAATAATACCTCCCGCCTTCCCTCCCTCGCACTCTGCCTACACTGCCGAACAGTCGCCCTCCCTATCTCCATCTTGCATCTCGGGACCCCACGACTCGCACTTGGCTCTCCCCAGGACAGGAGTGCCTTACCTTACAACCACCATCCAACTCGCCTCCCGACTCCCGACGATACTGCGGACGCCGTACTCGATACCAGACGTCCTCCCTCTCGGTCGCATCATTCATGTCGCACTCGGACTCTCGTCGAATGTATCTGGCTGCCGCAAGCCGTCGTTAAACCGCTCCTGCGACCACCGCCGCCAACGCCCTCCCACTGTCGCATTGTCGCAGACAGCCAAATCTACTTCGCATCGCTGCACCTCCCCGGACGGACCTCGACACTGCAGTGCATTGGATGGCTCTGCCTACCGGCAGCCTGCGCAAGCCTCCCCCATTTATCGATTTGAACTGCTCCGCAATTTAGCGGTGCGGCCCTCTTCAACATGGCTTCAACACAGACCGCGCTGCCGTTCCTTACGCGCAACTACTCCAACACCCAGCAATATCAATCGCCCAACGGCCCCTGGCCCAGTCGTCGGACTTCGCTCTCCAGTTTCCCTACCGGCTCCGCCTCGAGATCCCCCTCGCAAATGTCCAACACTTCTCGCCCCTCGCGATCCCCTCAGCCGCCGCCTATCGCCGAGACGGACCGCTCCTCGAACCCCAGCTCAAAGTCAAAGACGCCCTCCACTGGTGTGTCGTCGCAGCACTCGTCGCTGTCCGCCCCGCGCCGCTACAACCCCGATGCGCACCCCCCACGCAAGTTGCGCTCTCAGTACCCGCGGGGCTCGACCGAGAATCATGTCGAGTACATTCTGGTCGCCTCTTTCGACATTGACCGAGGCCCGGTCATGGAGCACCAGTACCCGGTCTCCATAACTGGCGACGAACACATGTTGGCGGAGCTCATGTTACCCGATCAAGCTCACGTACGCAACCAGGACTGGACCATTTTCTTCTTGCACAAGGATACGAGTCAGGAAGAGGAGGACGAGGAGCGCAAGGCAAAGGAGGCCAGGAAACGAAGGCGCAAGAGGCTGAGGAACCGCGCAGCTGGAATCATTGACGAGGAAGACGAGGGCGAGGACCTAGGAGATGAGGAAGACTTGGACGACTTGGACGATTATGACGATGACGAGACCGACGACGATGAGCCGGAAGGGGGAGAAGGGCCACCGCTGATCTATGTGCTGAATCTGGTCAATACGAAACAAGACAAGACGGTCAAGAGAGGTGCTGTGGTCAAGGCCATGGCCATCTGCACCAGGCATCCATTCTTGCACATTTACAAGGTAACGCTCCCCTTTCCATAGTTGTTTAATTTCACGAGACTAACCAATATCCAGCCCCTTCTCCTGTTAGCGCTGGATGAGTACTTCAAGGCTCCAGTACCCGAAACATTGGCTATGTTGTACGATGCTGTAAACGCCATGGACCTGTCCCTAATGCCGAAACTGAGCCTGCTCGAGAGACACCTGCTGCAAGCCAGTGACAACAAAGACCTGTTTGTGGAGAAGTTTGAGCAAATGATTCAAATGCGCATGGCCGAGGACCGTGGCGAGCACATCAGCGACCAACCGTTTGACGCGAGCCGGGAGCCTCCGAAAATGCCAGGCGTCTCGAGGAAGGGAACGAAAGCGCACATCGAACTCGGCTCGACATATTCAGTGCCCCGGGATACGCACGAATTCGAAAGCAAGGTCATGTACAAGGGTATTCCGGTGCCAATCAAGGTCCCGGTTGCCGTCATGCCGGAAACCGTAGGCGACTTCTCCTTGGTCAAGCTCATCCAGAAATTCTCAGAGCCTCAGGGCAAGTCACCACAACCGTTCCCGTTGCACCCGCAGTTGACGACGAATGGCCCGCATACACACCCGATCATCGTGCTGGTCAATGCGTTGTTGACGCAAAAGCGAGTGATTTTCCTGGGCCATAACATGCCTTCGGGCGAGGTTGCGGAGGCAGTCCTGGCTGCGTGCGCCTTGGCATCCGGTGGTACGCTGAGGGGCTTCACGCGACATGCGTTCCCCTACACGGATCTAACCAAGATTGACGACCTGCTCAACGTACCTGGCTTCATTGCAGGAGTCACCAATCCGACATTCGAGTTGCACCCTGAATGGTGGGATGTCTTATGCGACCTGCCCACGGGGCGTGTCAAGATCAGTAGCAAGATTGACCCCGCGCCGGTGACAGAGGGAATGGTGTACTTTCAGCAGCAGAATCCGTCTTATGCCGGACTCGTCGGGGGCACATCCAAGGTTGCTGCTGAGAGCGACCTCACGGGCGACGCGGCATTCATGCAAGATGTCTTGAGGAGCATTGCGGCAAGGCACGGCGAAAGAGTGATACGCGCCAAGTGGAGAGACTGGGTGATCAAGTTCACCCGAATCGCAGCCGCCTTTGAGGAAAGCGTGTACGGCGCGAGCGCTCTCTACATTGGCGGCGATGAGTTGGAAATGGGCTCCATCGGTATCAACGGCCACGGCTACGTGTGGCCGGATGAACAGTCAAAACACAAGGAACTTGCGGGTAATGTGACAAGAATTGAAGGCTGGAGAAACACAAGGAGTTACTACAGCTTCATCCAGGTAAGAAAGAAAAACCATCGTTGTGGCGGCATGGCCTTGTACTAACCGTCTCAGGATCTCGCACAGATGTACCAGGTCAGGCCACTAAAGGGTCTCGATTTGCACCACATGCACGACCGGCTGCGAACGCAGCGGCTCAATCCAATGCAGAGCAAGGAGATTTATGTTCAGTTCTCCAAATACGTCCACTCCTACGATGAGATCTGCCTGCTTCTAAGCGTCGCACCGGAGTCTCATGCAGGACTGTTCTATATCGCCCTCGGTCTCTTCCACAAGGACCGCGAGGTACGACTGAAGACGGCGGACCTCCTGGAACGTATCGGCGAGCACGAGGCCGGGCAGCATTGGTGGAAGGCGCTCAGTCGCTTCGAGAAGCTGGCGTTCAACCGGATCCGCAAGGAGGCGGACGCGGAGATGCGGGCGAAGCTGGAGAAGGAAGGCTTGAGTCCCGAGGTGGAGAGACGGATCAGTTAGGCGCTTTTCCCGGACTCGTTTCTTGCACTTGCATGCTTCTAGACTTTATACTCCCATCATGGCGGGCGCTGCTCATTCGTACCGGCGCTGGCGTTCTTGCTTTGCGGCACCCCTTTCTTTCTCGCGCGGGAGGGATACATATATATTTTACCCTTGCGAGTCCAAAAGAAAAAGGGGTTGCGTGGACGCGGAAATAGTTGGCATTTGGTTTTCTTCACGAAGGTTACGATGGAAACGGGTGGATGATACGTCGGCTATTGTTCTCAAATTCAAACAATCTCAGCAGCAGCGGCATACTACTAAAAAACTAACTTATTCAATTACGCGCGCGCAATACATGTTCCCTTCCGTCCCACCGCACATACGATTTATGGTATACTCCTTCCTTCTCCTCGCCTACTGCTCCAAGCCGCAAACCTGGGGGATGGTCCATTTCATTTATTTACTTTACAGTCTTTGGTTCCGGCCCTCTAGTCAGGCGGAGCCGAGACCCAAGTGCTTGGCGGCGTGGTCTACGTGGTCCTTGGCGAAGGAGGCCATGAAGAAGTAGGAGTGATCGTAGCCCTGCTAGTTGTCAGCTTCACACCGTCACTCGTTGTTATCTTTCACGGCTAAACTCACGTAGTGGTATCTCAGGGACAGACCACCAATGTTCTTCTCCTTGGCAACCTTCTCAAAGTTCTCGGGAAGAAGCTGCTTCTGGATGTAGAAGTTGTCACCGAGGCCGACGTCAATGAGGGCGTTGAGGGGGCCGTAGCTCCAGTTCTTGAGCAGCTCGGTCGAGTCGTGCTTAGCCCACTCGGCGCGGTCGTCGCCGAGGTAGCCGCTGAAGGCCTTCTCGCCCCAGGGGCACTTGCTCGGGTTGGCGATGGGGGCGAAGGCGCTGACGCTGCGGTACATGCCGGGGTGGCGGAGGTAGAGCGACAGGGCGCCGTGGCCGCCCATGGAGTGGCCGGTGATGGAGACGCGGGCACGGTCAAGCTTGCCGGCGAACTCGCGGAAGAGCAGCTCGGGCAGCTCCTTGGTGATGTAGGTCTCCATTTTGTAGTTCTGGCGGAAGGGCTCGCGGGTGGCGTCGACGTAGAAGGAGGCAGCCTCGCCAAAGTCCCAGCTGTCGCGCTCGCCGGGGAGGTCGAGGCCGCGCGGGGAGGTGTCCGGGTAGACGATGGCGACGCCGCGGGCCGAGGCCTGGGACTGGAAGAAGCCCTTCTCGGTGCAGTTGTCCGGGGTGCAGGTCAGGCCGGAGAGGTAGAAGAGGACGGGGACGGCGCGGGTGGTGGCCTGCGGGGGCAGGTAGAGGTTGACGGCCATGTCGGTGCCGGTGGTGTTGGACTTGTGGGAGAGCTTGAGGAGCTGGCCCCCGAAGGAGGTGATGGTTGCCTTGGTTGTGAAGCCGGACATTTTGGCGGTTGGATTAGTCTCTTTGACGAGATGGGGTTTGGGGGTATCGATTGCAATTGGAAGCTGGGTATATATGGTGTGCTGCTTGTTTTGCAGAATCAAAGCAAGAAGTGGAGGGAGAGGAGGGAGAGAGGTTGATGGAGAAGAAGAGAAGAAGATTTGAGGGGGAAAAGCTGGAATTATTCTATGGCCTGGAAGTTAAAGAGGAGTAGTACAAGGGCCCTTGGGATCAAGAGGTGGCATCGGAGGGCGTCTAATAAATAAAACACCGAGTTATGTCCATTGAGATCAGATCGGAGAGGGTCAAGCTCGCCAAAGTGGAGGACGGACGGCCTTGGCCGTGTGTAGGCCCAGAGACGGTGCTGAGGAGTCGAGGTACGGTCTCTGCGTCTTCTGCCATTGCCCGTTGACCTGGTCGTGATGATGCTGATTCTACCCCACCATGCATGTCTAGGCCAAGGAGGGGTAAAGGTAAAAAAAAAACGGTACACCGTGTTGAAGGTAATGTAGGTAGCTGTCACTGCCAGCTCTCCGAAGAATTGTTGGTTGACATCGGCTTCGGTAGCGCATCCGACACTCGCAAAATCCAACGGCACCCTTCGGAAACCCGGGCGTGTACATGCCAAAGGTGGTAAAGCTATCCGGGAAAAGGTACCTCTTCCACGATAGGTAGCAGCTACTATCGCAGCGCCCAATGGTGTGTGGGTGGGTGCATTACATTATTTTGATGGTGGTCTTTTCGCTCATGCTGCGACGAACCCCGCATTGCGTGCGGGACCGGAGACCTCAGCTGGGTGCGTCATCGGCATGGAGGGGGGGAACGCCTGGTCTGGCACACCATGTTCCCCAGCGGCAGGCAGCCCGCCTAAGCTTTCAGCGGATTGTAAGCAGCCCAGCCCAGCCCAGCCCGTCAAGCTTGCATTCTACAGCTCCCTTCCCTGAAATGATGCTTCCCCAACTCAACCTTTCCCCAATACCAACCATCCATCCATCCACTCAAAACACATAATTCTTCATTCTTTTCTTCTTCATGGCTTCCACGAAGATCCTTGAGCAGAGGCTCAGAGCGCGGAAACTCAAACACCCGGCCCAAGGCATTGAAACTCTGCATGGTGGTTTGGTGTATATCGACTTTAGGCACATACGCATCTTTCCTCCAGCACTGGGCAACATGTGAGCTGGTTGGCCAAGGATTGACTGACTCCCTTTTCCTTTTGCGTTTGCGAGGGGAGATATCGCATTAAGAGAGATGATTCGACGAGGTGGTAGGCAGTTTGACGGACATGGCGTCCACCCACCAAACTCTTTTGACTTCCATTGATAGTCGCTGGTCGACGCGATGTACTTGCAAAGACGTCAAAGCTGCATCGCTCCGGGCATACCAGGCTCGGTGCCGTCTTTTCTGGGCTGTATCCACCGTGCAAGGCGTTCGCTATCGAGCAGCCGATGGGTCCTCAAGCGATCGGCTCCTACCGAAGGGACGGGACGCACGCCGAGAACATGGCCGGGTGAACCCCGAAGCTGACGATGTCCAGCAAAAGCTGGTATCTTCGACAGTATCCGTCGAACAGGCGCAAGCCGTGGTCACACGTGTCAGGTCCGTTGCTGCCGGTGCATTTCCAGCATCCGAGTGGTTCATGCTGTCCTGTCAGAGACTTTCGTCGATGGGATGGAGCTCAGAGGTCCAGGAGTCCAAGCGGACATGGAGCGAGTCGAGTAATGGCAGGAGACGAGGAACATCACCTGACGAACTCGTGGAAGACCAAACCACAGACAGCATCGTCGACGTCGCGTTCGGACGAGAAACCGTGAGATTCAGACACCTCATGGCACAACAGCCTGCGAAAGCCTCACTCAACTGCCTCACTCGCGACGGATCTCTCGGAGTCGAGACGCCAAGGACCTGGAATAAAGGTGAGACGGAACACGCACGACATTCGACGGTCGACTCAGGTTCGGACCAGTCGCCGTTAGTCGTTCGATATTGACAGCAGATACACACATCAGCCAGTCGGCCTACCAACCTCTCTCGCAGGAAGATCCCGTGTTTACAGATCGACGACCATCAAGGCATGAAGTCGGACGGGCTCACCCTCGCCCGCTCGACCTTGGTGAAGCGTTCATCGTGATGCCGATATACCTGACGAACCGGGCTAAAAGGGGGGCGCGCTCGGTCGACGGGCCGCACTGTGGCACCTCCGTACGTTTGTCCGCGACGGCACGAACGTCATGCCCGGGCGGCCGGCATGCCCGGGTTGCTGAGAAGGCAAGGCATCCCTCACAATGAGAAAGCCTCGGAGAACTACGTCCGCAAGGGTAGCCAACCGTCAATTCGCGCTTAGGGCCTGCTTCACTCTCACCGTTCGCTCAGCACTGCGGATGTCACCACGCTTCGCATTCCCGGAGGAAATTCCGGCACAGTCTGCTTGTGTGTCAAGCCACCCGCTATTTTGTCGCACATGTGTGAAAGGCACTTGACTCGTATCATTCGTCCAAAACGCCTCGTTGAATTTGCACGTCGCTCCGTCTGATGCTCTAACACTGCTTTGCGGCCAACCACGCTATGCCATTCCGCCATTACCGCCCAGAGCTGGCTTCGCATTAATCCCGCCAGGTCACCCTTTACAAAGGAGATGGGGTGCCGTGTCTCCCCGCCGCCAATTACAGAAAGCAGCCGAGCCAACACTTCCAGAGAACAAGATGATGCCGCCCATGAACGAATGACTACCTGACACTATGCCGATCCCAGAAGAGTAATGAAGGAAAGTAGAGAAAAAAATAGAGAGAAAAGGTAAAGGAGACAGAGAGAGAAAGAGAGAGAGAGAGAGAAAGAATTGATGGCTTAGTCTGTCGCGTAGATGTAACAGAACGGCCCGGCCATGGTGTCCATCGCGTTGCTGAGGGAAATCTCGTCGTTCAGCGGTCCCAAGTCGAGAAGGTCGTCGAGCTGGACCACCGGGCTGGGAGGGCTGTTCTCCATGGTGCCGGTGCCGAAGATGGTCTAGATTTCAGTCAGCCCCTCTGGTCATCCCTTAAAAAGCGCAAGGCTTACTTGACGGTTCTCCCAGTCCAGGTTCTGCCACAGCCAGTAGACACGGTCGAGCTGCGTGTGGTGGAGGTAGAACACCGGGTCGCCTATCAAGGAAATCGTCAGCAAAAAACAACATCCTTCACCAAACATCTAGCCTCGTCAACATACCAGGGCTGATGTAGACGTCAGAACCGGGATCCAACCCGAAAGCATAGTGTCCCGCCCCATGGACACCGAGCTGGCCGAGACCGGAATAGTTGGTCTGGCCCTGCGCGATGCCCTGGAACCACTCAATGTTGTCGTTGTCCGTGATGAGATCCGTGACGTTGCGGAAGCTCGCCCAGGTCCTCAGGACGGCGCCGTTGAGGTCGCGCTTCAGGCAGCGCGGGTTGTCCGCCGTCGGGGTGTCCGAGTTGTTGGACACCACGGAGCCGAGGTTCGGCATCGCCTCAGGGCCGAGGTGCACCGTCATGTTGGTGAAGGGGCCCGACGTCACGCAGCCGCCGCCGGTGCCGGCGGGCAGCGTGATGACCTGCTCGGTGCTGTTGAGGACGAGGCCGTCGTGGGCGACGTAGGCGCCGTCACTGCCCATCGAGGTCGCAGAGCCGTCGAAGATCGGGCTGGAGGCCGGGTCGTCGCCGTCGAGACTCCATTCCCAGTAGGGGAGTGTTCCTGGGTTTGTGTCAGTCGCTGTCGAAGTAGAGGGGACTCTGTGGTTGACTTACCCGTGTAGCCACACTCGGTGCTGAGCTTCTCCTCGTAGGTATGGATGTAGTAGCGGTGCCAAAGGAGGAACGTGGCCTTGGTGAGGTAAGTATGCGAGCAGCATATCTGGAGATAGCTTGTGTGTACTTACCGACATGTGGACGTAACCAGTCATGTTCTGGTGCAGGGCCACAAAGTCGTCAAACATGGACTTGGAGCCGGCGATGTCGGTGTAAAGGGGGGCCTTGGACTGAAGGCAGGTGACGGCATCTGTGTAAGCGATGCGGTCCTCGCCAGGCATGTTTCTCCTGTCGAATCGACCTTGGTCAGCAACTTGTATCGTTCGTCAGGGGGAACGAGGAGGCAAGCTAGATAGCAACATACCATTCACGGCGAACGCGGACGTTGTCCTTGGTGCACTGGGAAGTGCCATTCGCTGCCAGGCGCGCAAGAGCGTTGTTGTAGGCCTGGGCGTGAAGATCCGAGAGTGCTTCACCCGAGTCGACGGCCTCCTGGGTGTAGTTCGTCGCACGCGGCATGAGACGAGCAGAGGCAGACTGCGCCAGCAAGAGCGGGAGAGCGGCCGCCGCGAGGATGGAAGACGGGGAAAGCATCGTGAACGATGAGAAGGCGGCAACAAATTAAGACTATAGCCAAGAAGCGAGCGTTTGGCTTGATATTCAAAAGAAAATGAGAGGAGTTGTCGGCTCGTGTCGTGCTGGCTTGGCGCGAACTATCTTTTTTCTCTCCTTCGACGGGAAGTTCTGAGGCTCTTTTATATCGAAAACAATCTGCGAGCCAAGCCCGAGACGAGCCTAAGCAGCGGTGACGATCACCAGGAAACAAGCCTTTCACATCCTCGTTCTCGACAGCTCCCGCTGCGCCGTTGCCGAAAAGATGGTGTGCTCGCTGCTGCAGAGCTACCCAGCTAGTCGGCGCCCCCAATCCTACGAACCAGGGGATCGCTACACCTCAGAGGACTCATGGCGATTGCGCACGTCGACGCTCGACACGTAACGTCCTTATCCACAGCTTTCTATTCTAGAGGAGGGGGGGAGAAAGAAAGAAACGGGTCAAGGTTGTGAGGTTGTAGTCTAAGCTAGGCCCCAGGTGGGCCAAGAGAAGTTTGTACTGACAGACCAACGTGGTTGCATGGTATGGATCCCGGAGTCTGAGGCGAAGCAACACACACAGCGTCGAGCCGAGTGACGAGATAAGCGTCTTTGACAGGCCCGGATAAGTTGAGCCTCCCGCTTCGCTTCCACTCGCGTTCGGGAACAGTGTGGGGGATAAGCAAAAGAGACAACCCTACGCTTGTAAGGGCACACTTTTTGTTTTCGTCACGAGCGAGCCGAATCACCTGCACCGGACGAGTCCCGTGAAGCGGAAGAATCCTAACGAGGCGGTGGGCGCGTTGCGATCTCTGCTGCTCCTCTATTTCATGGCGGGGAAAAGAATGAGTAGTGTCTTACGCAACCAACAGGCCTATCCCCTGAGGTCCGAGCAGAAAAATGAAGACGACGACGAGAAATGTGAGAAGCGACGTTCGTTTCCCCGCGCTGTCAAGGCTCGTTCGCGGGAACGAGCGAGAGACCGAGCCGAACATCAAAAGAGTTGACGATATCAACTCACCAAGACACCTCTTACCGTCATCGCCAAGACAGTAAACAAGGCTGGGTGAAGCATACTTGCAGAAGAAGGTGTTTACCGCGGATCGGCTGCACTTGGCTTTTCAGATCGAAAGAGACGTATTCAACCTAGATAGAGCACCCATGTCGGCGGCCATAAGCAGCAATTAAAAGTGGCTCCCAAACAGTGTTAGGAAGCCGTCTTGGCAACCTTCTTTTGTTAACCTTCTCTACCAATCTACATGAGGTGCGTTAGTACCTTTCCCTATCCTCTAACGACTTAACGAGGACCCGTAAATGTCCAAAGACGTGAACCTGGCCAAACCTTACGCGTGTAATTCGGACGACGGGGAGTGGCTTGGCTGTTGGCGACGCTTTTTCTGTGTCGATCGCAATTCACACAAAGTCCTCCGGAGCGGGTCCGGTCTCTGGTCTCCGGAAGGCGGGCGGCAGGCGGCCCGGGATGGGATGCACGATCGGTGCTTGTGCTGTCTGACTCGCCCAGACCGGCCGTGTTGGGCAGGTGCTTTGGGTCCCTCGGGAGGGGTCTCAGTGTTTGTCCCCCCCGGACCACTCTCGCTCCCACCCGTTACACTGCAGGCGACCACTCGAAGCGACGATCCGAGGAAACACGTAATCCTGTTTCTCACGAACCCGCCGCTGCACTGCAATCCACGACGAGAGCAACATCCCAAAAAAAGAATGCCATGGGGCGGGGATCTGGTTTTCCTCACTGCGGATATGTAATTTTGTTTCTTGTGTGTTTAGAGTTTGATGAAATCCAATTGCCTAGAGAACGCCACGCTCAATGCAAATCAAATAAAGTACACTGCTTTTGGTGTCTTCTTTTTATAAGTTGTGGTTGGGTTTGCTTCTTCTTTTTGTCTCCTCGAGCTTTGTTTTCGTTGTCCTGTGCATTCTGAAAGAGCCGACACCTCCGGAAGAGAGTAGACGCGGAAGGGGCGCAGCTTCGGGAATCTGACTATCCTCCAGGCAACGACAATAAGAGATGGGTATAAGTGCCTTGCATCTAGTCGTGTAGTCTTCTTCTTGCCCCCGGTAAAGAAAGCCAAGATCTCTCACTGGAGGAGCTCCTCGCAAGTCCAATCCTCGTAGCTGACGTTCGGTTAGCCTGCGTCGCTCACGGCATCGTCCATCCGGGCAGGCTTGCGTGGACTGCAGGGCTGGGGGCGGGGGTTGGATTGGGTTGGGTTGGGGGTCCATCCGGGGTCAACACTTACTATCCGTCCGGCATGTATCGGCGCACGATAAGAGGAATCTTCTTCTCGCGCATCTCCTTGATGGCGATCTGAAGAGGATCCGTCTCACCTTCCAGGTCGACGAGTACCGGCGCATTCATGCTACAAAAGGCCCTGCGTCAGCAAAAGTCTCGACCGATGGCCTGCATCGTGAAGTGGGAATAGAATGGCGCCGTCGTACCTGATTTGCAGAGCGCGCGTGCCGAGGATACGGGCGCGTTCGTACTTTGTCATGTAGGGCGTGGTCGTGCGCTGGTCATCGGGGATCTTCTTGTCGCGGTGGCTCTTCTCGTTGCCCTTGCCAGAGTTCGCCGCAGCAGAGGGGTCGCCCGACACGACGACGTTGTCTGCGTCCTCCTCGTCGCCCTCGGCGCGCCCGACCTCCTCGTCCTCAACGGGGACCTCGGGATCCCAGTAGTCGGCGGCCTCGTCCTCGTACATGGGCTCGTCGCTGCCAATCGTTAGAGTCGCGTTTCTTCCTCAATGCAGGAAACCTGTCTGGACGTACCCTCCGCCAACATCATCGTCGCCAAAGTCAGACATGTTTCTTATCGATGGTGAGTGCAGTTAACTGAAGGATGCCGTAGTGGAATTGGGTGGTGGTCGAGCTTCCGTCGCGTAATTGTAGGTGTCGCGGGGAGGGACGAGTTGACTCTGCTGGATCCAGCCGTAAAAAATTATTGACGAGGCTGCGATTCAGCAGCTGGAATGTGGGTCTGCACTAGCCTTATCAGTACCAAAAAATGCTTATCCGGACCGAGGAGACCCCGGCTTCTCCAATGTGGCTGGTGAGCGCACAAAATTTCGTCTCACCGCCTGACGATATTCTGCCAGAAATAAGTTCACGAGCTGGTTTCTGAGACGATACTTTTCACCCCATCGTCAAGGAAGGCATGCCCTTCCCCAATCGCTCGCCATGACGAAAAGGAAGGCTTCAGAGGCTGTCCTCGTCTCGGAACCTAAGAGGTCCAAGATTGACGACCCCGAAGCCGCCGGCACTGGTACGCACATATCTGGCAATTGGGTGTAAGCCAAGTTTTTTTCTTCTCACTAACATGACGCCCGGGAAGCCCTCAGCGACGATGACTTCGACGACACGGCCAGCAACTCCGCCTCGACAGCCAACGCCGACGCAGAGACGGTTCTGACGGGACAGACCTCCCTCACCACCCGCTCCCGCAAATTCCCCTCGGACCTCAAGACAATTCCCTGCACGTATCCCGACTGCCACAAAACCTTCAACCGTCCCGCCCGCCTAGCCGCCCACTTGCGCTCCCACACCGACGATCGCCCCTTCAAGTGCACCTACCCGGGCTGCGACAAGGACTACCGCGAGGAGAAGCACCTCCGCCAGCATGTCAAGGGCTCCCACACCCAGGAGCGAGCATACACCTGCACACACGATGGTTGCGGCAAGTCGTTCCTGACGGCAACCCGTCTGCGCCGCCACCAGGACGTCCACGCCGGCCAGGAGCGCTTCCGCTGCCGCGAATATCCCCCGTGCAACCAGAGCTTCCGCAAGCACAACACACTGCAGCGGCACATCCGCTCGGAGCACCTGGGCGCCCACGCGTATCCCTGCCAGGAACCCGGCTGCGGCGCCGGTTTCGACTCCCAAGGCGCCCTGCGGAACCATACCCGGCGGGAACACAGCGAGCCGCAGTTCTGGTGCGAAGAGTGCGGCGGCGAGGAGGGCGGCGCCAAGGTCGGCTTCACCTCGTTCGCGCTGCTGCAGGCGCACATCCGCAAAGAGCACCTGAACTGCATCTTTTGCGAGTTCAAGTGCACCGGCCAGTGGGAGCTGGAGCGGCACGTCGAGATGCGGCACTCGGGCATACCTGTCGAGGCCCGCAAGACGATCGCTTGCACCTGGGAGGGGTGCGACAAGAAGTTCACCAAGAAGCACAACCTCACGGTGCATATCCGCACTGCCCACGAAGGATTCCGCGTCGTTTGCGGCGAGCTCGATGTGACGGGCACTGCGGGCTTGGAGGGCTGGTCGAATGAGCAGGGTTGTGGTGCTGGCTTCATCAGCAAGATGAAGCTGGAAGAGCACATTCGGCACGTTCACCTAGGTCTACCGCGACCGCAGCCTAAACTCACCGAGGGGCCGTCAAACCTCATTGACGACATCGCTGGCACGAAGCGAACCATCCAGTGCGCAATTGAAGGCTGCAACGCCCGCTTCATCCGCCACCACGACCTCCAGGTCCATCTTGAGAACCACCCCCCTGCGGCTCCACAGATGGACCAAGTCGAAGCGGCAATCCTGAGTCTGGCGGACACCTCCAGCTCAGAAGACATGAGCGCCGCTCCCTTTGGCGAGAACCGTGAGATGCCGGAGCTGCCCTTGTACGGCATCATACCCGGCGTCACGGACTTCACCGGCGGCGACCAGGGCCAGACCGACGATTTCTGGATCGGTGCCGCAGATGACTTCAACACACCGCCGCAGACGTGGCAAGAGGAGGAAGCTGCCATGCGCGCCCTCATTGACGAAGACTTCACCCGCTTCGTCGATCCGGCGCTGGGAAATATGGCGTAGAAAAAGGACATATGATTTTGACGACGTATTGATACCCGGCCACAGGCCACACCAAAAGTTGATGGATGGGGAATCACTAAAAGTTGTTGCTTTGTCACACATATATGTAAATGAAATCAAAGGAGCTAGGATGTTACGGTCACGAATGTGGTACCTCGAAGTGCGCTAGTGAAATCATTCATTTTCATTGAACCCATAATTGATGTCCCCCTCTATAACGCGCCGCTGGAATGCTGTTCAGCAAGTCGATTGGAACCAAGCCTATGACAGTGAAGCGGTAGTGATGATTCTAACACAATTAAAGCCTTCCGAATCTGAAACCTGCCTTGGTATAATGTATGTATGCCCGTGCCAATCGTAACCAAAAGACAGATCCTGTGACTCCCTGAACCGTTCGAGCATGACTTAAATGCCCAATGCGAAAGCCCGTATGCCGTTAATGCGTAGATGCAATGGCGCCAGTGATACCCAGCAGAGCCATGCCTATGAACCCGAAAAATATGCAGAGGTTGCGGTTGTGATTCAGGCTGAGCGCCTCTACAAAAAGTTGCAGGCCGACGCTGACCATGATGCCAGCTGTGATGGCAAACATACAGGCGTAAGCTACTGGGGTTGGGCTGATGTGGGTGTGATTAGCGAGCTTGAACCACAACACAGCAATGCCAGCGCCAAGGGGCTGGCTGAGGCCGCCCAGGATGGCGGCCCAGAACATGGCCTTGAGACGACTTCCAAGGGCCATGTACAATGGCAGAGCCATGGCAAAACCTTCGGTAATGTTGTGCACGAAGAGAGCCATGAACACGTTGAAGCCGAGTGACGGGTTAGCGTGGTTCGTGGCGTAGGTGATGAAGCCTTCAGGGAACTTATGAAGCGCAATGGCGATGGAGGTTTGCAGGCCGAGTGACATGAACGCGTTCGTGGGCACATGGTGGTGATGTTGGGCCTCGACATCCTCTTCCTCGCCGTCCTCGCCGTGCGCCTCGTGGTCATGGTCGTGATGATGACTGTGATTGTGGCTGTGACTATGGCTATGATCTTGATCGTGCGCTTCGTGGTCCACGTGATTCCGTGATGGCACGGGCTCTCTTGACGCCGCCCGACTGGTCCGTACCTGTCCACTGATGGGTGAATGGCACTGAGAGTCGCTCTCCTCCAAGTCTGTCAGATCGGTATGGCTGTAGTTATTTGGGTACAGCTGTGCGATGCTGGTTCTCACAATAGTTGGGTGTCTCGAGGAGGCCGCTGAGCGGTTGGCCACATGCTTGAAACATTCCTGGCCGCATGGATCGGAGTACCCAAAGCAAGGGCCCTCCTCATCGCAGTTCGATTTCATGTCATTCATGAAAGATGCGATCCGCTGTTTGACTTGAAGCATAGAGGGTCGCCTTTCCACCGTCGCACCGCGGCTTCGCGATATCCGCGGCGGGTGCGAGTGCGTCGTGTTGAGGGCCAGGGCGCTCCTAGTATGTCCCTTCGGCATCAGGGATCCTCCGTTCTCATGCGCCGTCTCTCCATTGAGCAGAGGCGTGGACTCGGTAGCGTGGCCATTCTTAGTGATGCTCTCCACAAAGGGCCGTCGCGATGATCGGCGACTGCCCGAGTACAAAGACGTCTTTCTGCTCTGGCTGCGTGACCGAGTATCGGCTTCATTGTGTGTGTGGTCACAATCAACCACATGCGACGGCATGTACTGGTGCAGCAGACGGGAGATAACCTGTATACCAAAAAAGCCCCCAACAAAGCAGCCCATCATAATGAAGCCCGCCTTTTGGTCTTGGTAACCATCCTCCTTAAGGTACTGTTTTGATGATGGCAGCATGCTGTTTAACGCAGAGTAAAGCTAGAGACCGGGAGTGGTATTAGTAATAGTTCTGAGGTGTCGCGCATGGGGCTGCTGGAATGACATACCATAACGCCGAAGCTCAAGCTCAAAGAGCTGGCGAGAAAGACATTGCTTTCTTGTATCCTGAAGTTGCGCTGCCCTGGTAGCCATCGTACCAAAATGTCGATGCAAATGACGGACGCGCCTACGATACAAGCTGCCGAGAAACACCAGTCAGCAAGATTTCCACTTCAGACATCCATGGAGTTTTGTCACCTACCAATTCCACTCACGATACTCATGATCCACCCCCTGGTATCGTTGTCGATCTCTGTCGCCTTCATGATGGGCGGCTTGGGCTCAGCGCCTCCAATGGTTGCCTGTTGCGATCGCGATCCTTAGCGCATGTAGCGAAATGGTGTCTCGATGTCTTTCTTGTTGAAGCGCAATTTGTTGGACCCAATTTAGGAAAATCGCCAGAGTCCTAGGTGTGCCTGGGGAACAGGTGCTGGTGTGGCGGCTTCGATTCGTCCTGCAGGAGAGCGGGTGACGTATTGCGGCGCGCAATAGACCCAGACGAGTGGGATATTGGTTCGAGGGTCCCGGGAGACGGGAGCGGATAAGTATGGGGATGTTGTAGATTTCGGGAGAGGCGTTTAGAACCTTGATCGTAGGTAGATTGTCCAAAGAGGTAGGCAAGATAGGGGAGAAGGGATAGGGAAAGTCGAAGAGGTTGCTGGAGGAAGCAAAGGGTATTGTTGTTGGTGGGAGAGTAGTGATGTAGACGGCTGCCAATAAGATGGAATGGGACTGGGCGCTGAGCGGCGTGCTTTCCAGGTTTGCGCTGGGGCCGCAGCCAGAGAGGTGGGGGGCTTCACTGGTGTAAGTAAACTGGGAGCGCTTGCACCATAAGCTTTCCAGCAGCGCGGATTGTACGCAGTAGTGGATTCGGAGGCGCTGGATTTGGCGCTTTCTGGAGCCACTGCGTTGTTTCTGTGTGATGGATCATGGGCGGTAGTGAAGTGGGCTGGGGGCTGGGGCCTTCTGTTGTTCATGACTGGACCGAGGCCATCAAGGTTCTCAAAATTCCTCCTCTAGTACACAAGTCACTCAGCTACTCACGCAAGAAAAGGTCTCACGCCCAAACAAAGCTTGTTTCCCATCCATTCTCTTTTGCATATCTACTTTCCACTTTCCACTTCGGACTCCCCTTGCCTGCGCGTTATCAGTTGGCTGCCGCCCTGCCCTGCCTGCAGCTTGCCGTCTGACCCTCCCCGATCGCAACCCACCTTTTGTCTTTTGTTGCCTTTTGGCGCACAAGCAGGCGATGCGGCTCTTTCAATGAGAGAAAGACGGCGTCGAAGTCGAACTGCATATGTTTCTCCAAAACTTTATTTTGTTCTACAAGGTGCAGTCATTCAGAAGAAAATAGACTGTACACAAAAGATGCACGTTGTCAGCCGCTTTGTTGGGATCCCCCCGGCGGCGAGTCAAGCTGCTGGTCGACAACACACACCCATGGCCTTGGCTTGAGAACCCGGATGGCGCTACATGCCGGGTATCCTCGTACTCCCTCGAGACCCGTGACTCTTTGGCGATGTACGCCAGCTCATTGAAGCCGCCCGAAGCGCATGCTAGGGAGATGCCAACACATGTGAAAGGAGGGAAGACTGCTGCTGTTTTGACGGCTGTCGTTATTTTAGGTAGGGACCATGGATCCAAAGAAACTTTCTGAGCATCGCAGGGTCTTGCCCAGACCGCGAATCGGAGGCTGGCATTTTGTCATCCGCTTTTTTTTGGGGGCATGGAGCCTCGTCTCTCGGTGAAGCGACTGCACGCTCACCGAGGCCAGCCCCATTCCAGCCCCTCAGCCTGCACCCCGAAATCCTTCCAATCCTCATCCCCGCCTTCGCACCTGCCAGCTGTCGGCAAATGCTCGGGACATCTGCAGCGGAAGCCCCACACGAGCTCCTCCTTCCGATCGGCGGCCCTGGAGAAGTGAGATCGGTGCAGTCGGCGGACCAAGCGCCGTCGCAAGCCCAAAATTTTATCCAGCTCCGAGCTCCAAATCCCCGTCCCGTGAAGAACCACAACTGAGACATCCACCACACCACCACCAGGTCAGATCCACGTGCCCTTCCTTCCAACACCCGTGGTCGTCGCTGTCATAACCGCCTGACGCTGGCGCCCGGTTTCCGTTCTCCTTTCCTCCTACAAACTACTTTTCGAATCCCCTCAGAATACCGGCCGCGACCCAGCCCGCCATGTCGAAAGCAACATCCATCGCCCTCGTTGCGGCTCTAGGCGCGGGAGGCGGCGCCGCCGTCACAGCAGCCATGTACGGCCTCCGCTCCAAGCAGCCCGCCACCGACGCGCCCATGACCGCCGCGCCCTCAACAAACGCCTTCACCACCGCTCCCACCGTCCCCGTCCCGGGCGCCCAAGTCTTCGACAACAAAGCAAACCCCAACGTACCCCTGCCGTCGGCGCCCCCGCCAATCCCCGGCGCCATCCCCGGCGCCATCGTCGACCCCGCCGGCCTCTTCCAGTACGGCTTCCCCGGCCCCGTCGCCGACCTTGCGCCCCGCGAGGGCCTCATCTCGAGCTTCGACCGCCGCACACGCAACCCCCACTGGGTCGTCGAGCACATCACCCCCGCCTCCCTCGCCCAGAAGGGCGGCGACCGCAAGGGCAGCACCTTCCTCGAGGACCCCTCCGTCCCCGAAAAGTTCCAGGCCAAGCTCAAGGACTACTTCCGCAGCGGCTACGACCGCGGCCACCAGGTCCCCGCCGCCGACTGCAAGTGGTCTCAGCGCGCCATGGACGACACCTTCTACCTCACAAACATGTGCCCCCAGGTCGGCGACGGCTTCAACCGCGACTACTGGGCCCACTTTGAGGACTTCTGCCGCCGCCTGACTTCGCGATACCCCTCCGTCCGCATCGTCACCGGCCCGCTGTACCTCCCGAAGCGCGACCCCGTCGACGGCAAGTGGTACACAAAGTACGAGGTCATCGGCAACCCGCCCAACGTCGCCGTGCCGACGCACTTTTACAAGGTCATCTTCGCGGAGGACGGCAAGGCCGGCGGCAACGTCGCCATCGGCGCCTTCGTTATGCCCAACGCTGTGATCCCCAACGAGAAGCCGCTCTCCGACTTCGAGATGCCGTTGGAGGCCGTCGAGCGCGCCGCCGGTCTGGAGTTTGCGTCAAAGCTGGCTCCGCAGCGTCGCAGGAGGCTGTGTAGCGAGGCCTCGTGCGCCATCATCGTGAGGGACTACGCCGACAGGCAGAAGGCCTTCACCAAGAAATGAGAAGGGCTGCTGTTGGGTTGAGAACACATCAAGGCGAGCGCGGGAGTTTGCGATCTAGAGGTCTGCATTCTCCAGGGCTATGGGGGAAGTCGCCCATCTGAAGAAGTTCCATTCATGTCTGTACATTTACCCTCGGAGAGAGGAGCACAAACGAGGAAACCCATCTGGGGAACATCGCAGGATAGCATCTGAGCGGGACCGTAGGGCGTGTGGTTTGCTGGCGGCGACACATACATGTACACTAGATAGGCCCGACGGCTAGACAGTTGATTGGACTGCCACTACATCACAAGCGATCTTTTTCAAACTGGATATGGGCAGTCTTGGTTGGGGAAACTAACACGCATGATCCGCAAGCCATTTTGCTGTCATGTTTGTGGAAGTGCTGCATGCATGGCAGTATCTTCCACCCGGCGTAATAATTCTTCAGGCCGGAAGACAATACTGCGCCAGTATCCTGTTCTCTTGTCAGGTTAGCGTGGAGAGATAATACAGTTTGAAACACAGCGAACGATCAAACGAGACATCCGGGCAAGCATGTGTTATTTAACTTTGTTTATAACACTAGGGTATCACCACTGCCCTTCTCCCTTTTCGTATTTACTATTCTCACACCAAGGTGACTGTCCAATTTGCAGTTGTTGGTTACGCCTGGGATCTGTCCTGGGATTTGTCCTGAGATCTTTCCTTGGACCTTTCCTTGGATTTACTTAAAGATCTGCCCTGAGTACTGCCACGTGACTAACGAATTCTCGTATAGTTGCCGCGTCGCTGCTCCGCCTTGAGACTCTCCTCCTGACTGGGCAAAGGAGCTCTCCTGCCCCCGCGGTCGTGCCCGTTAAGGTCAGCTCCGGGCGGCGGCATAGGCATGGGAGGGAATCCGGGTGGTGTTACAAAATTTGGCGGCGGGACCATACCGGGAGGGAAACCGCCGGGCGGTGGAGGAGGGAGCGTGCCTCCGGCCTTCTGGATCATCTCGGCGATCTTTGCAAGGTCGGCAGGATTGCTCGGGTCTATGCCACCAGGCAGTTGGATAGGCGGTGGCGGAGCCCCGTTCAGGCCAGGCAAGCCTGGTAGAGGGAACGGCAGCGGCGGGGGAGCTCCACCGTTTGCGCCAACGCCTGGGATCATCGGTGGTGGCGGTACCGGAGGCCCGCCAGCGCCATTCGGTGGCATAGATAGACCGGGCAGGCCAGGCAACCCAGGCAAGCCGAGGAAACCAGGGACAACTGGCTGCTTGAGCGGCATCTTCTGGTCGACGAGGCCGTCCATTTCGTCCTCCATCTCCTGCTCCTCTTCTTCCTGTCTTTGGCGACGACCTCCGCGACGGTCCCAGGTTCCTTGAGCCTCGGCCGCCGCCTCTCCGATGTGATACCTGTCCTGGAAGACGTCGGAATCTCCCGGCCGCTTTCTGGACCAGAACCTGGTGATACGGTCGTTCGAGCCAGAAGCCAGGATGTGACCAAGCGGGTGCCAGTCCAGAGACCAGATCGCGAAATCGTGTGCGTATGGGACCTTATGAGCTGGGTAGATGGTCTGGGCGCTAGTTGTGGTTGGGTCCGAACTGTCGTACGGGGCGATGGTGGTGTGGCCAGCTGGCGTGTTCGGCTCGTCTAGGATGTAATGGTATAGAGAGCCATCGTGTCCACCAGTGCTAAGGAAATTCGAGTGAACGGGATGCCACGCGATGGTTGAGATGTCCTTCTCGTGTCCCTTCAACAAGCAAATGTCTCGCATCATTCGGAGATCGAAGACGCGGGCAGTTTGGTCTCTTGCTGAGGTTGCAAGGCAATCTCCTTGAACTCGCTCAAAGAGCGTCTTGGTAATCGTGTTCTTATGGCCGTGAAGCGTCGTCAAGCAGCGGCCGGTTCTCGGATCCCACAGCTTAACCACGTGGTCTTTTGAACCCGACACCAACAAACCTTTGGTGGGATGCCAATCACAACTCTTGGCGTCCCAGCCGTGCCCCTTGAGAACCGACTCTTCGACTCCACCTGCGAAGTCAAAAATCTTCAATGTCGAGTCGTCGCATGCCGTGACGAACTTGGAATCGTTCGGGCTGAAGGCGAGGTCTCTGATCGGGTCGTTATGTGCAGCAATACTCTGAAGGTTATTAAAGTTAGGCTGCCAGTACTTGACGCTGCCGTCGTGGTCCGCGGAGATGAGCCAGTCGTCGTTGTGAGAGTATGCTAGCGCTCTAATGGCGGAGTCGTGAGCCTGCATGATGGTCTCAAAGTTGAATCCGGTGCCGTTCCATAATGTGAATTCTCCGCTGGAGGAAGCCGTCAAGAGACGGCGGCCTTCTGGTGTCCATCGGACGACATTGATAGGATGTTTGATCTTGTTCAGTGATGAATGAAGGTGCTTCACGGGTATCGAATCACCAGGATCTGTTCTTCTGGCTGAAGGAGGTGTGAACTGAGATATGTTAGCAGGCTTATGAAGTTATGAGAGATGCAATACTGACATCGACGATGAAGCTCGCACTTGGCCTCTCAGCCTCGCCAGTGTAGACATCTCCGTCTGCCGGCGCGCGATTGCGCATCCAGTGTGCGACGGTTGAGCCATAATCTGTTACGGGACCTGAACACGGTGTCAGCGGTTCTGCTAAAGCATCTGGTCTGTCTCAAGTCTCCACGTGAGCCTGACGGAGAGATGATGCCCTGCACGTGTCCGCAATCCACGCAAGTTCAAACATTCCCATCATGCACCGAGATTGCGATTTCGTCGAAGAGGGCAACTCACGTCGTCCTCTAGCTCTAATAAAGCCTCCGTCCTGACCGTCTCCTGGCGGCCCTCGCCTGTCGTGATGATCCCCACGAGGATCGTAGGCCATCTTTAAAATCCCATGCGCTGACACGTGCAGTAAAGAAATGCGGTCTTGTGGAGCGTGGTTATACTAGTCCGAAGTCGATTGCTATTTCTGTTGCAACCTGGCACGTTTAGGTGGTGATGGATGCTTCCTGCTTGACGGTGATCCACGAGGCCGTCGCCAATCACTGAAAATGACCGCGACGCGTGCACGGGCCCGATCCATTCTCTCGAGATCACATGACCTTGAGGCTGATTGAGCTGGAGCCAAGGTCGAGAAGGTACGTACCTCCCTCGTGGCTTCTGTGGTGTCACATAATACTGGTGGTGGCGTGCGTTAGCTTCACGGTTTGTCTTATCGGCGCCAACTGCCTGCTTATCCGGGCCAACATCGGGCCTGATGCTTCCATTTTTATATTCTCCGAAGTCTTCTTCTTCAGACCACGTTCTATCGTCGACAGAATGAGGTGATAATTAGGTACGGCCCATGACCCATCGTTTTTTGCCTAGCCGCAAGAAATGCCATGCCGCGACCCCTTCATTTTGGCATGTGATAGAGTTCAGCCACGGCTCCCTCTTCAATTTCTCTCATGGACGCCCCACGAAGCCCCGTGTCCCACCACTCAGAGCTTCCACGGGGATCGCCGTCGCTATCCGTGGAGCCGTAGCACCCCTGGAGCGCATGCATGCCGCTTTTCTCGTCGTAGCGTTAGCTCCCAGCAAGGTGATTTGGCCCGGCTGCCCGCTGTTGCTGCCAAAGTGCGTGCTGCAAATGCAATCCAGACCCGAGGACCTTGGCTGCCGTGGGTGCTGTCACCTCAGTGGACAGGTTCGGCGACCCTGACATTCTCAAGGTCCCCCCTTCCAATCTTTGCAATCCTTGGGGCCGTGCTTCCATCGGTCCATCCAGTTCGCCAGGAGCTCTCGGCTGTCAACTCCTCTGATCACCCTCATTTGTTTTGCTGTCTCTGAAATTTTGTCTCTCTTCTCCGACTTCGACAAGCCCGTTCTGCACGCCGGCTGCATTCTTGTCGTCAGCGCGCCTCCTGTTCCCTCATTCCTACACGTCGAGCAGCGAATCCCCACGCATCAAGGGCTGATGGCGTCGGCCTAGCCTCCTCCACCTGTTTTCCGCCCCCTTCCCCGAGCGAGCCCAGTGTCTCCCCCTGCCCTGTGCCTTGACGTACCCCCTTCCCTCTTTCTGCTGGCTGCGGCTTCAGATCCCCCCCCTCGCACGCACGACGTGCCCCTCCTCATCCAATCCACGCTCGACGCCAATGCGCTCACCCATCCCAGATAGCTCCCCTCCAAGCTTAGGGAGCTCGGATCGAATCGCAAAAGCGCCGGCCTCTCTGCGTGTCTGCCCTTGGAAACACCGGCTAAGAAGTCAATTGGTAATTTCTTGGCTCCGACCGGCCTTGGTCTGGTGTCTTGCATATTGCTCCGATATCTTATCGTTACGCTTGCCACTCACTCCCTGCATTGCATATACAAAGCTTTCCTCGCCATTAGGTCTCCTCACCCTTTTTAAACTTTCACCCATTCTCCCCGTCGTCATCCACCACTGTGGCACTATTTCCTGTCGTCCTCTGTTCCTCCCATTGCTTCATTCTCGACCGGCCTCAATTGCGCTCAGGACGCATTGCCCGTCATGAACACGGCCACCGTGACGAGCGTCGAGAGCTCAACCATGACCACCACTCTGCGTAACACGAGCAATGGCAGACCCGAGCCGAAGTCCGCCAAGTCGTCCGTCTCCGCCTCCGCTTCCGACAACCAGCGCTCGACCGAGGAGCTGAGGAGAGCGGTCCAACGGAAATACAGACACGTTGCCGCCGTTCACAAGAGCGTTCGCCCTTCCACCCTGAGCCATGACTCCAACGCCGCCCCTAGCTTCCTAGGCTTCAGGAACTTAATGGTAATCGTACTAAGTATGTTCATCGACGACACTGCGGCTTGACGCCCTTGGCTGACTTGATACAGTTGTCGGCAATCTTCGTCTGATGATTGAGAACATCCAAAAAGTAGGCGCACTCCCACAGTAATCCTAGTCACGTCACTGACATGCCGTAGTATGGGGTATTGATCTGTATTGGATGCCACGACTTCCGTAGACAAGATGTGCTTCTTGGCCTGGGCCTCTACGCCCTCATCCCTTGCCATCTGTTCGCCGCCTACCTCATCGAACTGGCCGCTGCTCAACAGGCTAGGGGTCTGAGGGCCAAGTCGAAGGACGGCGCCGCTAGCCCAACGGAAGACCAACGATCTCGGTTCAACGCAACATGGAAGGTCATTGCCTGGATCCACGCCGTGAACATCACTCTCGCCCTGGCCATCACGACATACATGGTGTACTTCCACATCCACCACCCCTTGATCGGCACCCTGACCGAGCTTCATGCCATCATCGTGTGGCTCAAGACGGCCTCGTACGCCTTCACGAACCGAGACCTTCGACATGCCTTCCTGCACCCCGTCAAGGGCGAGCTGGCAGCCATGCCCGAAATCTACGCAAAGTGCCCCTATCCGAACAACATCACGATGGGCAACTTGGGCTACTTCTGGTGGGCGCCCACGCTCGTTTACCAGCCTGCGTACCCGAGAACCGAGAAGATCAGATGGGTGTTTGTCGGCAAGCGCATGGCGGAGGTCTTTGGCTTGAGCGTCTTCATCTGGTTCGCCAGCGCCCAGTACGCTGCCCCGGTTCTGATCAACTCCCTGGACAAGATCGCATCGTTGGATGTGCCCAAGATTCTGGAGCGACTGATGAAGCTCTCCACCATCTCCCTGGTCATCTGGCTCGCCGGCTTCTTCGCCCTCTTCCAGTCATTCCTTAACGCCCTCGCCGAAGTCACCCGCTTTGGCGACCGTTGCTTCTACGAGGACTGGTGGAACAGTGAGAGTCTGGGTGCTTACTGGCGTCTGTGGAACAAGCCCGTATACACGTACTTCAAGCGTCACGTCTACTCTCCCTTGATCGGCCGTGGCTGGAGTCCCAGGGCGGCTCAACTCGCTGTTTTCTTTGCTTCGGCGGTGCTTCACGAGGTTCTTGTCGGTATTCCGACCCACAACGTCATTGGTAAGTCATGTATCAAAACCCGATCGCAGCAAGGAGCTAATCATGACTAGGCGTCGCCTTTGCCGGCATGTTCCTCCAACTCCCTCTCATCGCCCTCACCACCCCGTTAGAAAAGATGCAATCGCCCACGGGCAAGATGATCGGCAATTGCATCTTCTGGGTTTCTTTCACTATTCTCGGACAGCCGTTCGCCGCGCTCATGTACTTTTACGCCTGGCAGGCCAAGTACGGCAGCGTGAGTAGACAGATGGCCTGCGCGAGAAGTTCTTAGACTGTTTAATTATAAAGACGAGGGCCGGGAAGGCGCTCACCCGTCATTTCTCATGTATCTTATCTACTGGGTTATAGAAAAAAATATAATACTGGCGCTGTTTTGACACCATCTTACACATAATGACACACTTGACGAATACGTCCATCCCATCATCCGCAAAACGGAATCAATGTCCCGACGCGCTTGCGGTACTGGACATAGTCGTCGCCGAAGAACCTAATCAGGAGCTCCTCCTCATGGCGTATCCTCTTGGAGAAGAAGAACCACAGCACGCCCGCGTAGCCGAGCAGGGAGACGACGTTGCCCATGACCAGCTGGGTTCCGATAGCCCACCAGAAGAAGCCAAAGTAGGACGGGTGTCTGAACCACGCGTAGATGCCGGCCGTGACGAGCCTGTGCGACTCGGTCTTGTAGTGCTGCACGGTGTGGTTGAAGCTCTCGCCAGCGGTGATCATGGCCATGGAGCGCACCGTCTGCCCGACGACGACGAGGGCCAGCCCCGCGGCCATGAGCAAGTGTCTCGAGCCAAAAGGCGCCCAGACGGAGTCCCTGAAGAGGACGTTCGTGAGGAGGCACTCTGCGAAGGCGGTGGCGTGGGCGATTGCGTAGGCGGGCCAGTTGGCGGTCAGGAGGAAGGCGTGGATGGTAGCCTGCGGCGTGTTGAAGGCGGCGGTCGTCCAGAACTCGAGGAAGTGGAAAAGGGAGAGGGCGGCGAGGAAGAAAGGGAGGCGCCAGAGCGGGGAGGCGGTCGTCGTGAGGATGAGGGCGGTGGAGAGGAGGCCGGTGAGGAAGGCCGCGCCGAGGCAGAAGGCGCGGAGGGCGATGCCGGCTAGGGATTTGCGCTGGTGGGGGTAGAATTCCTGTCCCACGGGCGCGGGTGTGCCGGGAGCAGGCGCGGGGCGGGAGTCGCTGGGAAGAGAGTCAGTTTCTGGAGATGGTGATGATGATGGGGTGTCATCGTGGTGGTGGTTCAATAAGCTGGGAGGGTCTTGGTAGAGGGGGTTCACGTGTCTGCGGGAGGACATCGTGATGGTGGGGTTTTGGTGTTGAGGGGTCGAGGAAAGGGTTGCATGTGCTGTGCGGGAGCAGAGCCGTCCAGGGGGTGAGAGCAAGGCAGGTAGGTCAGGGTCTGAGGACGGAGATTTCACGGCGAGATCGGGGCGGGTACGAAGGGAGCACGGGACCAAGGGAGGTGGAGGGGGCCTGGGGCTGCTACTTACACCCGACGAAAGCTTGTCATTGTGCGTATGTCGTGTGCCTCGTTGGCGAGAGCTAGCTAGCTTGCCTCAACGATCCGATGTCAAGAAGGAGGAGGTGGTGGTAGTGGTGGGTGTCGGCACTCGACGGTTTAGAATCCGCCTTAGACTGGGGGCCGCGGGACGCGGGGACGGTAGGAAGAGGCCGTGACACTTTGAGGACAGGTACCTGATGGTCAGGTCAGGCAGGGGGGTTGGCAGGGACGGAGAAGGGTGGCGGGCGGCTCTAGCTCCTTGTGTCCGTCATTCCATGCATGAACGACCTCGATCTGTACCTTTCGAGTGCGTATGGATATCCTCTTTCTATTCGACAATCCTGTTCAGCCCTAGTTCAAAGCGTAGAGAGAGAGAGAGGTGTTGTGAGTGAGTAATCGCCCGCTTCTGGCACTGCAACTGTGTCGAAGAGCTGGTGGAAGTCTGTTCCCTGCAGCGGGCGGATTCGGTTGCGCTGTAATGCTCGGATCTTGCGACGTGGAGGCTCAAAAAAAATGACAGAGTGGACAGCAAAAGAGGATCAGCAGAGATGGACCAAAGAGAGGGAAAAAAGGGGGGACTCGACGTTGGAGTTTGTGGAGAGAGTCGGCATGCAAAAAGGGACTCCGAGGTCCCACTTCAGCCTGGGCAGGCGGACTTTGTCGTTGCATTCCCTCTTTCAGTGAATCCCACAAGGACAAACGCCGTCTCCGGTGACCACTTCGGTGAGGGAAACGGTAATAAACAGTGGGTGTGCACTGCGTGTTTGGAAGTCTGGAGGACAGGACGGGTGGGACGGGTAAGGCCAAGCGCCCAGCGCGGGCCGAAGGTCAGGGGCGGATGACGCAAGTGCGTGGACCTTTACTCTATTCTGCCCCCATCAGTCGTCGTCTGTGTCTGTCTGTCGCTGCCGTGTGGCTCCATGTCTCCTGCGGTCTTCGCTGCTGATGCTGCCGCCGCTCTAGTTTTTGCTTCCAGGTTTCCATGCTGTACATTGCGCTTTGGGCCCTTGGCCAGGGAGAGCACGGAAAGCAACAGGTGCAGGCAGCATGTCGCCGCCTAGTCGTAAGCACCTGGGCTCTCGTTATTTTAGGGTGTTCGGGCTCACCGACACTGACGCTGGACCTGGACTTTTGCTCTTCTTCTGATCATGGGTACACTTTCGAAGAGCAGATAGACTACTGTAGCTCGAAACGGCCGGCAAATAACTCCCGAGATCTTTGTCACACTGCGGTGTTTAATTCTTTTTCTGGCGGGGGAGTAAAAAAAGAAAAAGGGAAAACAAGAGACAAATCTGTCATAGGGCTGGTTTCGGTCTCTCGTGTTTGGTTTCTGTTTCTTCTCTCCGTTTACACAAAAAGTTGTTGTTGGTCCCTTTATCTCTTGGAGGTTCTATTTCTGCAACCCGATCTACACCACCTATCTGCACCGCATATCTCTCTCTCCATCTTGGCTTGCTCCGCCTGCTGCCCCCCTCGTCTGGTCCTGCCCGTCTCGTCAGTCTTCGCTCCTCATCTCGCTTCGCGTTGTTCCTTGTTCATTGCTCAACGAGTAGGAACGCGACTCTTGACCGCCCTCTTACATAAATCACCTCACTCGTATTCTGCAGTACAGTATACACTACACCGACAAGCCGTCGCCTTCCCCCCCTTTCACCACACTCATGCACAAGAAAACCATGGACATCCGCACCATCGACAGGGAAGAGAACCGCCGGCGGATGAAGAATGGCGAGCTTTACCATGCCTTCACCCCGGATCTCATTGCGGATCGGAAACGCTGCCAGGCCGCCTGCACCAGGTTCAACAACGCCGGTGACGTGAGCCGCCGCACGCTTGTCGGCATGTGGAAGGAGTGAGTAGTTCCGCCTCCATTTTACTCTATTTCTCTCGGCAACCCTGAAGCCAACCCCTCGGCTCTTATTTCCCGTCTTGAGATGTAGACCTAACCCAGAACAGCATCAACGGGGACACAATCCCTCTTCCTCCACCGCGGGCCCGCCGTGACGAGGACGACGCCATCTTGGAAGACTGGCCGTGGGTTGACGCCCCGATAAAGATGGACTATGGCTACAACGTAAAGTACGCATCTGGCCCCTCGCAACCTGTCTTGTGTCTCGTCTTACCGTCTGCAGATTCGGCCAAAACGTCTATGTCAACTCTAACAGTACATGGATCGACACCTGTACCATCACAGTCGGTTCGCGTACCCTGATTGGCCCCAACTGCTCTTTCTACAGCGGCACACATCCCCTCGATCCCACGCTCCGCAACGGCACCCGCGGGCCGGAGAGCGGGAAGCCCATCACCATCGGCGACGATTGCTGGATCGGTGGAAACGTCATCGTGCTGCCGGGCGTGACCATTGGAAAGGGTGTGACAGTCGGGGCGGGAAGCGTCGTGACCAAGGACGTGCCGGATTATGTCGTCGTCGTTGGCAACCCGGCGCGTGTCATTAAGGAGATTACGCCGTCGAAGCCGACGAACGGCGCGGTAAATGGGTTATCGGCCACCATCAATTATAGCGCTACTATGTAGTCTTAATGCCTTTACGCGTTTGTTCAACATGCCCGTTCGTGTTTGTGTGTATGTTCAAAGACCGCCCTGAATGGAAAAGGACGAGATGATGAGGACGAGGACGTTGATAACGCCCCAGAGAAGGGGGACCCATGTGGACATCGAGAAGTAGCCGGCGTTGTAGACTGCACCGAGACTGCAAAGCCGTGGGTTAGCTACGCTGTGTCGTCGACGGAACATTGCTTGCACTTACATCAACCCGACGACGCTCCCAGCACACAACGCCTGCACGCCCGCCACGAAGGCGTAGAACAACGGCACCGCCCATAGGTAGGTCAGCGACCCGCGCTTGTTTGTGTGCATCGCGATCGTAATGGCGGCAGCGCCCATGTGCACCGCGGCGTAGATGATGAAGGTCCATATCACCGTGAAGCGCCAGATGTCGCGGATGTAGAAGAGGCTCCAGCGGTGGTCGTCCGTGAGGTCCCGCAGCTGCCAGTTGATGCTCGGAAACGACGGAACCTTGTAGTTTGTCGGCGGGTAATTTTGCGCCCGAGAAGACATTGCTGAACGGCGGCCCTGGGGCTCGACGGGAGAAAGAAGACGAGATGTTGAAAGTCGGTGGGTTTGGTGAGCTTTGGAGGCGCAGTGATTGCAGCTGCTGATCGTCACTACCGGGGTTGGCTGTGGGATGTTGCAGGGATGGCGCAGCTTTGAGGGAAGCTTGAGGTGTGGCTTTAGGGGCACTTCAGGTGCCTCGGCAAAAACGCCCGCGCCAGTCCCGACGTCCTGCCATCGGCATCGGCACCATCGATTACAATCACCGCGACCCAACAACGGCCGCTTCCGCTGCTCCTCCCATTCAATCTCATCCTGACAGTCGCACCAGCCTCTGGTGAGCCGTCGCGATTGTAGCTCAAGATGCCGGCGGACAGACTCCTCAACACGGTCCTGCAACTGTACCAAAACGTCCACGATGATCGCAAGACGGACCAGATAGTCGGCTCTACGACGACCCTCCTGACGACGCTCTCGAACCCGCTGAACCTCGGCGTCCTTACCTCCCAGCTTCTCACCGCGCCTGCGATTTGGCAACGTCGCGACGGTCTACGGACGAGCTTGCGCATCATCAGCATCTACAACAGCGCCGCGATACGAGTGCGACAGAACGAGATCGATAACGCCAAAAATGTTCATGGCCCGCGGCAGGGCGGGGGCCTCGGTTGCGACACATGGGTGCGCGCCGTTGCCAAGGGCGCGGACGATCGGTCCAATCGATGGCAGCATCTCCTGGTTTTGACAGGCGTCTTGATGGGAATGGAGGCGAATGATAGACAATCTCTGTCGAGGGGCTTGCGGAATACGCTGGAGGAAGCCGTTGTCACGGCTGCAAACCTCGCTTTGGAACGTCAGGACGGGCCGTTCGCCTCGGCCTCTGTGGTTCTGGCGCTGAATTACGTCTTTCCGTTTCTTTCCGACTTTCACCAGAGCGTGATTAATTGCAACGCGCTTCTACCGATCGTGGTGTTGGCCATCACCGGGGATGACGGCTTTCAGGATGGCCGATTCTTGGATGATATCCGCAAGGACGTGCAGCAGTACGGACAAATGGTTGCATGGCCTCCCACCTCTCCCTCATTTGCGCTGCTGCAGACCATAGAGGGCAAGCCCCTGATGGGCGGCATGGGACCGTTGTCAAAGCTGGCAGGATTCGCTGCCACCAATGCGACTGACTCGGCAGTCGTGCTCGACGCTCAGGATGCTTTGATGGAGTTTACACAAAAGATGCTGCGGTACTGGCAGCACAACCCTCTATCGACGGTTGACGGCGCCGAAGAGACGGCGCGGTTGGAGCAGAATACGCTGGAGGCGACGTGGCCGGCTTTGTGGCAGTTGCTGAAGAAGACGATGTATGCGACGGTTGCCGTCATGCAAGCCATCGTCGGCCGGAGTCTTCTTGACCCGCGCATGAGAAACGACGCGATCGCCCCCCAGGTGGCAACCAAGGCGTTGTTCACCCTGAGGAACTTATTCTTCATCTCTTCACGACAAGGAGCCAACGCATTCCAGGCTTACCAGTTCACCTACCTGACAAGTCTGGATATCCTCGCACGCTTCCCAGACGCCTGCGTTGCGTTCTTGGAAGAGACCAAGCCCCCTCATGCCGGGACGGTCCCTCCCAGCTTTTATGATAGGACTCTGGACCTTTTCTACTTGAACGTGGCGGAACACTTGCCTCTCAACATGCCCACAGAGGCGTGTGACGCTTTGATTGTCCGCCCCGCGACGGCCTACCTCACCCATACCGGCGGCCTGACGTCCACAATGGTTGAGCTTTTTGAATCCGCCCACAGCGCTACGCTGTCTGTGCTGTCTTGCCCTCACAACAGCTCGCTGACGGTCGGCCTCGTTCCGTTCTACGTCGACGCCCTTTTCGCATCCTTCCCGGCGCAGATCTCAACACGCCAGTTCCGTGTGGCCTTCAAGACGGTCATGCAGATCGTCTCCCCGCCGTTCCCCATCTCCCTCGCCGAGCCGCAGCTCTCCGAAACCCTCTTGGAAATGGTCCGCTTCAAGGCCATGGACGCGGACACCGCCCCTCTCCCCCTGACCCAGGACGTTATCAACCAGGCCGAGAAGGGGCTTTCGCCTCAGGACCCCATGTCAGAACAGAGCTCACTTGTCTTGACGCTCATCGACTCCTTACCATTCCTACCTCTGCCCCTGGTCGAGGACTGGTTGACGTTGACCGCGCAATCGATGAATGAGATTGCCGACCCCGTCCTGCGTCAGCCTGTCAAGGACCGCTTCTGGGAGGTGCTCGTCAGCGGCGAGATGGACGTCGAGAGGGCTACTATCGGTGTCGCTTGGTGGACTACCAAGGGTGGGCGTAGGTTGGTCCTGGGTGAGCAGCTGGCTCCTGTGATGAGCGGTGCGATAATGGATGAGGGGAGGTCCAGTAGACTATAAGATGATAAGGGCGGTTGTCGTTGTATGGGGTATGATGGTAATGTGTAAGCGTTTTATCTTTCTTGGGTACTTTTGGGTGCATGGATATATCCAACATGCATTGATGCATGCAGATTATGTTCCTTGCTTTTCTTTCCAGCCCGTGACATCGATATCCGGTGATGATTCGTAGGTTACTGTAGAGGCTCCCCGCAAAAGGGAAGAGCCACCTACTTCAAGTTCACCCAGAATGTAGGCATTTGGCAGTCCCAACCACTGTACGCAGCAAGAAATCTCAAAGTCCGGTGCAGGTGCATCAAACGGTCGGTATAAACATGCTGAGGAACCTGGCAGCCTCTTCCACTGTGATTCGCCAGGGGTGTGATGCTCAGCCGCACAATGCTGGCGGCAAGACGAGATCCCCTGCTACCCTACAACCAACGGTCCGGCAAGGGGGCGACCATCAACCTTGACGTTCCCCCCTCACCTCCGGTAATTAGTATGTCATTTCAAAGTCCTTGCTCACCACTTCCAACGTTTCAAAAGTCTAACTGTGTCGCAGAGTTCTCATATCGCTGAATGGCCGATCGGACAATTCGAGGATAGAGTTGGACAATCGAAAAGATGGCACAGAAATGGAGACACGATAACTACAAGGTGGCATGGATCTGTCCGCTAGAGGTGGAACAGATCGCTGCATTGGAGATGCTGGATGATGAACATCCCGCCCTGCCAAAATCCCCAGCGGACCATAACGTTTACAGTCTGGGGTCCATCAATGGCCACAACATCGTCATCGCTGGCTTATACGAACCTGGGAACTGTCCCGCGGCTACGGTCGTAGCACAAATGAGGATGACGTTTCCTAGTCTCAGGTACGGTCTCCTGGTTGGTATTGGCGGTGGAGTTCCAGTCGAAACAGATAACGGGATAATACGCCTAGGTCATGTTGTGGTGAGCAAGCCTACGGCTGGCCATTGAGGCGCTCTACAGTATGATCATGGGAAAGCGAGGGATGGCCAGTTCCAACGCATAGGGGCCCTAGCACCGCCGCCGGCAGTTCTTCTTAATGCCGCGCAGGATTTAGAGGCAAAACGAGCAAGACTGGATATCGACCCGGTGCAGCAGAACGTCAGCCGGATTAACACAAGGCGTCGTGGCCTGCGACGGTTCCAGTATCCCGGTATGATGAACGATTATCTCTACCCGCCACAATACGCCCATACGACACAGGGAGAGCCTTGTACAGTCGTATGCGACCCATCGAAGCGCATATCCAGAGCAAGTGACGACGACGAGACGTACGTAATAGTTCATAGAGGCAACATTGCATCTGGGGAGCTGGTGGTGAAGGATGCAAGGCTAAGAGACGCGCTCGCTCAACAACATGAGCTTTTATGCTTTGAGATGGAAGGCGCGGGAGCGATCGCCGAATTTCCTTGTCTTATCGTCCGCGGTATCTCTGATTACTGTGATTCGCATAAGAATGATAAGTGGCACGGGTATGCGGCCGCTGCGGCCGCTGCGTATGCTCGACAGCTCTTCTTTCACTTGCCGGTGGATGAGGTGCAGCGGTGAGAATTTCCCTCTCATGGTTCAATTGCCCGCCAGCCTTCAGAAATTAATTAGAACCTATGCAGACCACCCATTAATTCAACCCATACGCACAATCTCTCGTTTAAGTTGCAAGGAGTCAACAGCGTAAACAACTTCGTCGCCAGACAAGCAAAGCTTGGACGCCTGCACGAGGCGTTGAAGTGGACTGGGAATCGTCGGACCGTTGTTGTGCATGGCCTGGGCGGTGTGGGGAAGACCCAGACGACGATAGCGTACGCGAAACAACATCGACATGATTACTCCGCGGTGATCTGGTTTGACGCAAGCAACGAGACTGCCCTGAGGCAGAGTTACCAACGAGCAGCCCAACGAATTGCGAGCGGGAACGCGTCCGTCATGTACGTCCAGAACGCCGTAAACAGCAGAGACCTCGATGAGACGGTGGCGGCAGTCAAACGGTGGCTGGAGGACCCAAAGAATAATCGATGGCTTTTGGTCTACGACAATTATGACGACGTCGAGTTCCGTACACAAGACAGCTCGAAACAGACTACGCGATGCGTTGTGACGGACACGGAGTCTAATGTTCGCGGGACAGTCTCGAAAGCATACGACATACGTCCTTATTTCCCAGAGACTGAACATGGCGCCATTTCGATTACGACACGGTCATCTTCTGTAGGCCGACTCGGACAAAGTATCCAGCTTGAGAAGCTATGCGACATCCAGGAAAGTATAGAAATACTGGCATCGACCTCCGGGCGCGTTGATTTTTCCAAGGGTAAGAAACTAGCTCCATGGCCGTACTTGAACTAAAAGATGCGGCAGATCCGGGTTCCAAGCTACTTGCACAAAAGCTTGATGGCCTTCCACTCGCCCTCGCAACAGCTGGAGCCTATCTGAACTAAGTTTCAACTAGCTCTACGGAATACATTCAAATGTACGAGATAAGTTGGCTGCAATTGCAGGAGCAGAGTCCACACCTGCTAGAGTACGATCGAGCATTGTACTCCACTTGGAATGTCTCTCTCCGACATATTCAGTTGCAGAACCAATACGCCGTTAAGCTCCTTCGACTATGGGGACATTTTGACAACTACGACCTACGGTACGAACTGCTGCAGGCAGGCAGACTGAAGAAGCCAGCTTGGCTTCATAAGATTACTAAAGACAGGCCAAGTTTCGACGCAGCAATGAGAGTTCTCTGTGAATATGGTCTAGCAGAGCCGAACGCATATAGCCAAGCAGACTGGAGACCGGAATCGAGAGGATATAGTATGCATCAATGTGTTCATGCATGGGCGGTCCACGTCCTCAACGCACAATCGAGCCGACACCTGGAAAAGGCAGCGATACGATGCGTTCTATCACGCGTTCCGCATGACTGCGACACTCAGTACTGGTTAGTGCGACGAATCTTGCCGCATGCCGACCGAATGGTAGCGAAGATCGAAGGAGACCTAAAAGTCAGCCCATTGGTGTTCCATAGGTTTGGCAGGCTTTACCTTGTACAACGACGTTTTACAGAAGCCAATTCAATGATGGAACAGTTTCTTAGAGGCCTTGAGAAGCTGTGTCAAGACCATATACTACCACTCTCAGACGCCGTCTCTCTTTTAGGCAGAGCACAAGATCGACTGGACGATGCAGAGGCCATGTTCAAGCGAGCTCTTCACATCCGTGAGAAGACATTGAGCTTAGACCACATTGGCATAGTCGCTGAACATCATCTTCTACGTGTTGTCTATTTCAAACGAGGGCAACTAGAGGATGCCGAAGGATTGTGCGAACAAATGATCGAAATCCACGAGAAAGCGCAAGAGCCAGACTATCTATCGACAACCTCGATGGCCAGTGATCTTGGCAGTCTCTTCATAAAACAAGGTCGACTGGAGTATGCAGAGACCATGTTAAGATTGGCTCTCCAAGGCTACGAGAAGGCAGTAGGCCTTGACGACCCAGACACACTCAGCATCGTCTGTGACCTAGGCATTTTTATACCAAAAGAGGCCAGCTAGAGGAGGCCATGACAATGTGCGAACGGGCTTTCGAAGGCTATAAGAAGGCGTTCGGGCCAGATCACCCGGATACACTCTCGGCTGTCCGCAGTATGGGCTCTGTCTACTATGAAAGAGGCCAGCTAAAGGATGCCCAGATAATGTACGAACGGGCCCTACAAGGCTTCCAGAATGCATTCGAGCCAGGCCACCGGGACATACTCCTGACCTTACATTGTTTAGCCGTTGTCTTCGAAGATCAAGGCCAACTTGAAGACGCCAGAATGATGTGCGAACGCATTCTTCAAGCATACGACACGACGCTGGAGTCAAGTATCTTAGAATTCTTTGTTCCGGCTTTAGATATGCTCCAAAGTCTTGCAGGGTCATTTGAAGAGCAGGACGAGGCATTTAAAGCTATGTCATGCTACCAACAGGCTCAAAAGGGGTTCTTAGATGTATTTGGACCAGATGACGATCAGTACATCGATATATGTTATCAGATTAGCTCGTTGCAGCCTTCGATGAAAGAGCTCACCATTTCCCCAGATGCAGCTTAGGCAAAAGGATAAGGGAGGTCGACTGCATGCGAAAGGTCGGGCCCTGGAGGATAGACAGATGGAGCAGATTTGAACCGCAGAAGCGTCCACAGACGTGTATAAGCAATAGCGATTATCGCGAAGCTTGAAGAAGGGTATGAATCCACTTTATAATAGGCCTCTTTCTTTTGGAATAATTTAAATTGGAAGCGGCTGCAGACTCTGTTTCGATATCGATAAGTCGCAAAATTCACTGTGTCATTGTCCGCAGTAACAAGACGGAGTTTGGAAACAATGAAGCACCTTTGGTCACTTACTGCACGTGTTTTGTTTGTTTTCTTTGGTGCACGTAGTAGTAGGTCCAGGAACATGTATAGGACAGCTTCGTATCAGACGACAATTTGTCACATTAGAATGCTAGGTCGCCGCAAGACTAAGACTCTTCTTGCCCGCCCTATGTACTGACTTTCATCCGTCAGTAGCTCATCCCGATGAATCCAAGGCACGCGAATGATGAAAGATTCACTATGACTGGGATGTTCCACGTATATCTGCGAGCCCTGAGTACGTAGACTGCGAAGCTACGAAACTTGGCACTGACCGGAGTGATTTGACTGCGTTATCTTATTGTGAAAACCCCTACTGGATGGGCTTAAAACTTCCTTAACATACATACCTGCGAGACCGTCACAAATACATGTAGGCGAATCACATCTGGCCACAGCGACGCACTCATGTATCACGGCTGACAGCCGAAAACGACATAACTTCTGGTCATCATGTTGTATTAAACTCGCTAGGCCAAGCTAATAAGACGAAACATCCCACAGCGTGGAGAAGACATTATAAAAACTGAAGGCTTAGTAGTCGTCGTTGCCGTATCCCTTGGCCTCCCTCTTCTCCTGTCCCTTGCTCTCGAGCTTGTCGCTGTTGAGCAGGCTGCCCGCCTTCTCGAGCACCTTGCCGAGCTTGCTGTCGCCGCCCTTGTTGCTGCTGCCGTAGCTGTCATCATTGTCATGACGAGAAGAGCCGTAGCTGTTGTCGTTGTCGGTGTCGTTGCGGCTGGAGCCGTAAGAGTCGTTGCCGCCGACGCGACCTGACGAGCCGTAGGAGTCGTCGTTCCGGCCCGTGGAGCCATAGGAGTCGGAGGTGCTGTTGTTGTTGCGACCGGAGCCGTAGGAGTCGGAGGTGTCGTTGTTGCGGCCGGAGCCGTACGAGTCCGTGTTGGAAGACCCGAAGGAAGAGTCGTTGTTCTTGCGACCCGAGGAGCCGTAGCTGTCGTTGCTGTTGTCGTTGTCGTAGGTGCGGCCCTTGTTCTCAGAGGCGTTGTAGGAGAGGGAGTCGGCGCCGGCGAGGTTGGAGGAGGTAGACTCGGCAAAGGCGGAGCTCTTTACGTTTGAAGAGCCGTAGGAGTCGTTGTCCTTGCGGGAGGAACCGTATGAGTCGTTGTTGGAAGAGCCGTAAGAGGATTCGTTGTTCTTGCGGCCGGATGAGCCATAGCTGTCGTCGTTGTCGCGACGAGATGAGCCGTAGCTGTCATCGTTGCGAGAAGAGCCGTAGGAGTCGTTGTTGGAGGATCCGTACGAAGACTCGTTGTTGCGGCCGGATGAGCCGTACGAGTCGTCGTTGTCACGGCGGGAGGAGCCGTAAGAGTCGTTGTCGTTGCGAGAGGAGCCGAAGGCGGAGCCAGTGTTGGAGCCATAGCTGTCCTCGTTCCTGCTGGAACCGTAAGACTGGAGATGTGTTAGTGGCGTGTAGCTTGAAATGTAAGGCTGAGGTTGAACTCACGTCGTCGTTACCACCGTAAGACATGATTGCTATATTTGTATTTGGAGGAAATGATTTTGTAAATTGGTTCAGATGATTATGAGATGATGCGGACCTACATCCAAGAGACGAGGGGCTTAAGGGGTATTTAACGGCCATGACACCTGCAGCATGATGCCAGTTACAACGGTCTCACTCTCACATGTGCGCTTGGCAGGAACCTGGACCCTCCCGATCGACAAGGCGGTGGCCCATCGGACGTGTGCGTCTGGGGGCCGCTAGGAAACGCATGTTTACGACATTTCTGGGAGGCCGTACGTGCTCGGGGAATGATGGGATGGATGGGACGTTGAAGCTTGATTTGGGGAGGTCACTGCCTTGCCTAGCTGAACCTGTTGGAGGTACAGTAGCAGGTTCGTGATACGCGCCACTTGGCAAGCGCGATTTAGGATGAGAAGAGCTTGTTTGGGGAAGCCCTAGGCTGTTCTCGGTCTGGTCTGGCGAAGCACATCCGATAGTGTAATTGTCCTGTGCAGCTCAGCTTGGTATGGGAGGGGGACAAGCAGGGACATGAGAGCTGGCGATGGGGACCACAGACTGGGACCCTGATCGGCGGGAATGATGAAGACTCGGTAAGACGGAATGCAGTCCCAGCTTGCCGTCGGGGGCCCCTCGGCGACATGTCAGACGTACGGCATACCCAGTTGCCAAAGGAAAACAAGGCAGCGGTTTGTCCTATCGTCAATTAAAGATATTACAGAATTGAGGGCGACACCAGCGCGGATGTCATGACGGACTGACGTCCAATCCACCCACATGGCGTCATACCGGAGACCATTGCGCAGGCCTCCCCGAGATGGTGGGATGGAGAACTGGTTGGACGCTGCCCAGCAGGGAGGTGCAGGTGGTGGAGGGATATGTCATTGCGGCAGAGACAGCCAAGAGCTGAAGTTCTGGGACCGAGTGCCCGCACTAAGGCAATGGCTGCATGTCTTAGTGAACGTCGTTGCCGTTTACCCCGCCATGAAGAGGAAGAGACGGAGGGACCTTTTTCTCTGGGAGGTGGCAGATTTCTCGCGAATCGTTGGTCCCACGTTCTTGGGTCCCCTGTCTTCCTTGGAGGCCGCTGTCTTGAGGACGGCACTGCCGGTTATGTAATCAGCTACAGGGCACCTACCTGGCGCTAAGGCCCCTTTCCGTTGGTCTGGTGGGTTCTTCCTGACACCTTCCAGCTTGACAGGGATGCTGCGGCGCGAATACGTGTATTCGGTAAAGCTCAGAGACAATTTCCAACGACTAGCTGAGATGAACCATCCCGCGTCCAATCAAGCTTCCTTTCGAGACTAGAGGTGATGCTAAGCTTCAGGGTCTTGCACTGCCACCCGTGCCTGGATAGTTCCGTCGACCGAAGCTGGACCGGTTCTTGGCGATGGATTCTCTCCTTCACCACTCGTTCGGCGGCTTTGTGATCTGTTGGTCTGTCAATGGAGCCGGCGCCAGAGCCAGCCTTGATCGAGGATGAATATGACAACACCCTTGCCTGAATCTCGCGTTGTCAAGTATCACCAGATCCGGCACCACAAAAAGTCCAGGCGAGGATGTCTCGAATGCAAGACGAGGCGTGTAAAGGCACGTTTGCCCTCGCATCGTTACTAGGCGAACAGCAACAAATCACTAACACGTTGTCCGTAGTGTGACGAGAAGAAACCGACATGTTCAGCATGCGCAAGGCGAGAGACACAATGCCATTACGTGGAGCCAGGCCTCCGAAGGCCCCCTGGGCAGGAGAAGTCCGGCACTGGTAGTCCTCAGACAGACACCGACGACGCATCCCCCAACCATCGCCAGCCGTCACCAAGCTACGAAACCATCTACACCCCAGAACACTTGCTGCACCTTCGCCTCCTGCACCACTACAACATCTGCACGGTGCAGTCCTTCACCGACGCCTTCCAGCTCGAGGGCTTCAAGTCGGAGGTCCTCCGTCTTGAGGTCCCGAGCCTGGCCCTCCAGCACCACTACCTTATGGACGCCCTCCTCTCCGTGACCCTCCTTCACCTGGCCAGCACAGATCCGTCCACTGACCTCCCCGTCACCAAGTACCGAGACCGCGCGGTGAGGCAGCTTCGGCACCAAGTCGAGCAGGTATCAGAAGACAACGCCCGGCCCGTTTTTATGGCTTCACTTTTGCTGTCCGTGACTGCCCTCGCAGCCGATCGGCACACGGGCTATGATGGTATCTGGCTTACGAACTGGCTTGCGATGGCCATCGGACCGCGGATGATGATCGATGGGCTCAGGAAACAAGTGTCACTCCGCCCCACGCCGCAGAGGAGTATACCGCTCGAACACGCTGCCCCTGTAGCGATTCCACTGGATCTGGAAGATGCCCTGCGAATGGACGCGGACGACGAGGACTGGGAGTTTCGTGAAGACCTCCAACGTGCGGCAACCGGGATTGGAAAACTTTTTGGCTCGTTGGCATGTCCTACCTGCGATGGCTGCGTGGCATTCAAGGCCAGGGCATGGCCGTTCTCATTCGTCTCGTCGAGGTTTGTGGACATGGCTCGTCAGCTGAAGCCCAGGGCTCTGGCCGTGATGAGTTACTACCTGCCGTTCTTCCACTGGTTTCCCAGGGTTTGGCTCTACGAGGACGTGGCTGTCCAGGAGATGGAGAGGATTGCGTTAGCAGTCGGGAGCGAGTGGGCGACGCCTTTGGCTGCCCCAAAGGTTGCTGTTAGGGTCAAGGATACGAGCCTCCTGAAGGAGTACCTTCTTGGGCTTGTGTCCCGGGAATGTCTTCGAGACGAGAGTGCTTTTGAGGGATTTGTCTGATTATGGTTGATAGAACCGAGCAATCGGAAAACAAAAGAAAGGTATGTATTATCTAATGTTCAGGAGTACCCCTGATTCTAACGCGGGCGGTTCAAAATTAGAAACCGATGAGACTTCTAGATACGGCTACTAGTCATACAGCCCAAGCTTGCTCGCATAGCTGGTCATGGCGGCATACTGTATTCACAGCACACCTCCCAAGAACATCAACCATCCATATCCTGCATAGCCATTATCTCCTTTTTGCCGGGCACATACTTAGCGGGGTGGAAGACCGCCGTAACAGCCACGACACCAAGCATCAGCAGCGCGTCAAAAATGTACAAATACACCTCCGTCGAGAGTAGGACGCCATCGTTTCCTTCGACATACTCGACGAGTCGAAACAGCGATCTCACAAAAATCAGGCCGCTCGCAACGTAGAGCACACTCATCACACCCCTCCATCCTCTGATGTGCCTCTGCCAGCCCGAGTTAGCTTCTTCGTGCAGGACGGCGGGCGGCACGCGGTCCAGGAGTCGACGATGGAACACGGCGGCCGCCACGACGAAGAGACCAAAGAAGATGAGCTGGACGGCCAGGCCGAGCAGGATGATGGTCTTGCCGTTGTTCATCGAGTTTGCCTGGGCGAGCAGACCGGCGCCCATGACCTGGACAAGGAAGGAGAGCACGTCGCCGACAACGAATATCTTTGTGAGGCGCGAGGGCTTGATCGGGGAGAGGGGCGCGCATTGGAGGTAGAGGATCAGCCGGCCGAGTACCATGTAGATCGAGGCGGCGAAGAGGGCGGGGGCGACGAGGAGGCAGAGAGTTTGGATCATGAAGAAGCCGAGGTTGCCCGTATCGGTGGAGGAGAGAAAGCGTCCAAGGTATCCGGCGATCTCGACTGTTGGAAACTTTTGTCAGTGGTGATGTGAGGTTGTGTGGCCAGTAGGGGACAACGTACGGAGACAGCCGATGATCAAGGGGATAAAGTACCATGCCCTCCGGCGGACGATGATGAACACGTGCCATGCGCACCCGACTACGAAGCCAATCAAGAAGATCATGGCAGCCGCCCCCGAGGGAGAGTACTTGTAGAGGTTGTAGGATGCCATTGTCGGGTTCCGGTGGGAGGAGGACTGGCGTGTAAGTGAGGTTGAGACGACGGAGACGAGATGTAAAGACTGGATGATTCGAATCTATAGACTGACTCTTGGAAGTACAAAAAGAAAGGCAGCGTTATATACAAATATTCCATTCGAGATTTTTTTCACCCCATCCTACAAGTTCCACCGCATCTCTCCCTATCTCGTCAAGCAGCACCATCTCGCATCTCGCATCTCGCACTTCGCATTTCGCATTTGGCTATCGACACGGTGCAGTCGGTGAATTACACACACATCCCACGCTCCTCATCGGCCCTTTCCGCCCCACCACGGAGCATTCCATCGCATTGCACCACAAATGGGGAGGCTATGTTTGAAAAAAAGCCCAGCCTGAAGGATGGGGGCCAGTCTCTACAGCAGAACCCATCCCGTACGCACGAGATTGTGTTGTGGGGAGAGGCTACGCTCTGCCGGTGTAAAGACCCCCAATACAGCGTATCAGGACGTCCAGTACGCCTAGTGAGTCCCTGTACGCTAGTAAACTCAGCCCCTCCGGTGCCCGGGGTTCATCTGAAGTCCCGGGCTTGCCCAGCGCCCCCATTGCACTTTGGTATGTAAACTTCTGCCCACATTTTCAAGGCGTCGCCTCAGACCTCGCTTTCGCATTACAAGACCGAGGGCTGGAAGCATGATCCTTTTTCTCCCACTTCATCACTTCATCCTCACCCCCTGATATCTCACGCGTCGAACAATGATGACAATATAAGCAAGAACACGCTGTCGAAGGAGAACTGACATATACCGGCAGTACGGCACACACACACCACACACATACGACTCATATACGGCACCTGAATATGAACCGCCGGGCTCACAAAAAGTCGAGGAACGGCTGTGTTGAGTGTAAACGCAGGCACATCAAGGTGAGTAATCTCATGAGTCTACCTCACAACAGCCTACTAAATAAAGCTTCGTCTGTACTGACATGAACAACTCAGTGCGATGAGACCCGCCCCAAGTGTAAAAACTGCACCATCATCGAGCGGGAATGCGTATACAGGACGCCGCCCCCAGCGGCGGTGCCCGCAGCAGTCCCCGCGGTAGCACCCGGGATCGGCGGCGCTGAGGGTGGTGCCGAAACTTTGCATTCGGGTCCGAGTACGCCGTCTAATACCGCCGGATGCTCTCCCTTCGCCGACGGCTCCTCCGGGACGCCGGCTCATCAGCAGCAGCAGCAGGGCGTGTCGCCCCTCGCGTTCCCGGACCCCTCCGTCATCCGCTCCGGGCCGCAGGTCAACATGGACCACATGGAGCTCCTCCTCACCTTCAAGCTCGAGCTCATCATCCCGGAACTCGACGAGCACCTCCGCGAGTGGGGCAGCCGGATCACGCTCAAGGCGGGCGTCGACGCCCCCTACCTCATGCACGAGATCCTCTCCGTCTCGGCGCTGTACCTCTCCCGCGCCAGGCCCGACCGGAAACAGTACTACACGGAGCAGGCCGTCCAGCTGCAGATGGAGGCCATCTCCCTCTTCAACTCCTCCACGACCAGCAGCTTCGACATTGACGACTCCAACTGCGTGCCCATCACAATGTTCACCTCCCTCCTCGGCCGCCACCTCTGCATCGACGCCCTCGCCACCCCCGCCGCCGCCGGCCTCGACGCCTTCCTCGACAGCTACCTCAACTTCGCCCGCCTCCGCCAGCGCGGCGCCCACGTTATCCGCAGCGCCCGCGCCGCCCTCGAGAGCTCCGAGCTGCGCCCCTTCCTGACCTGGGGCCCGGGCCTGCAAGACCTTATTGGGGAAGGCCACGCCTGCGACGGCCTGCAGGACCTGATCTCCGCGGCGACGACGCTGGACGCAACCTCCGCCGCCGCGTGCAGGCGCGCCGCGGAGCTGATCCAGGTGTCGTTCGACAGCTGGGAGGACCGCGGCAGCGTCCCCGGGCAGCAGCGCATGGTGCAGATGATCTTCACGTGGGCGTTCCTCGTGCCGGAGGAGTTCGTCGCCATGCTGAGCGGCCGCCGCGCCGAGGCTGTCGCCGTGCTGGGGCACCACGCCGTCATCCTCCACTTCGCGCGGGACATGTGGCAGATTGGCGCCGCCGGCGCGCAGCTGCTGACCGCGGTGGGGGAGCACCTCGGCCCCGGGTGGGAGGAGTGGCTCGCGTGGCCGCGCAGCGTTGTCTTTGGGCAGACTTGAGGAAGCGTCAAGGTTTTGGGGAGAGAATTCCCAAGTGGATCTTTGGCATTAGACCTGTATTGAGCCGCTGACGGCGCAGAAGCTTGTGCAAAGGGCCAAGGAGCTGGTTCTTCCCTCGTGACACAGGGCCCCCCGACGGGTCATGGGAAAATAGCGATGCATCCAAGATGCGTCCCATGACTGTTGGCATGCCCTTGGCCAGCTCGAGGCCCGAACGCGGTGGGAGGACCATTTCGAAGTACTCTAGGCCTCGCCCTAGTCAGGCTGAAGTGAGGTGCCCGCGGTGATGGCCAAGTTGCTGACAATGACCAAAAGAGCACTCGACGGTAGCAGCGGCACATTAACAGCTGATGGTACGGGTTGCGGACGATGACTACCTCGGCTTTGAAACAAGTCGTAGCTGTTGAGAGCGCACCATCTGTCACGTTCGGCAGCCCAGACAAGAGTATGGATTGATGGGCAGAAATGTCAAGGCCCATCCGTGGCAAAGTAACCAAGTTCAGTACGCCAATAACGCCGTATGTCGATCAAGATCGACTGGCGTGATTGGTTTTCAACCGCTATCTATGAGCTTGCTGTTAGCCATGCCACCAGCCAGAAGATGAGTTGGTGACGCTCGGGCTAGATAGATCAAACCGATTCATCGGCACTATATGTCAGAGCTACCGATAGTTCTCTGTTGATAAACTTCAGAGATCTTACGAGGAGAAAGAAAATATGATTTTAACGCTGCATGCTACGCTAAAGACTACCCCTGAATGATACTTCAACCGATAATGGCTCAATTTAGTACACCTTCTTGGTGATCCTCACAAGGATCACACTCTCCGTCAACTTCCCGTCACAATCCATCAGATGTACGAAGCGGAATCCGCCCCTCAAACGGTCAAGTCTCACAGCCGCCCACGCAGCCAAGTCGTCCCGTCCGATCTCGTCGTCTCTAACGGTGAATCTCACAAATGTCAACTCCTCCACGACGCCTGGCACGCCCGTGAACTTGAGCTCTTCGCCCTTGAAGTCGGGGTCGATACCCCTGTTGGACTTGGTCTTGGCCTTGTACTCGCCCTCCTGCTCGTGGCCGTCGTTCTTGATGTGCGCGCCGGGCAGGCGTTCCTCGGGGGATTCGACGTGAATCTCGACCTTGACGTACGGCTTGAAGCCGGAGACCTTGGTGTCGCCAGGAGGAAGAGGAAGGTTTTGGGCAGCCAGGACGTCGATTTGGAGGTCCAGGGTCTTGTATGCGATCTGCGGCACGTCTTTTGCCGCGTCGGGGGCAGGTGGTGGTGAGCCGGCCTTGATACAGCGGTAGCCTGTTCTCTTCATCAGCACAATATCACACTACTAGAAAAGAGGAAACTCACCCTCGGGCTTCAAAACGTAACCAGACGTGCCTGCGAACATGGCCTCATTGAGCATCATCCCCTCGTCCCAATTCTGCCAGTTGAGCGCAACAATCTGAATGCCCCTGCGCCAAAAGACAGGAGCGTCTAGGTTGGAGGACCCGATACGCAGGCCAGAAGGATAAGCCCTCATCAGGTAGTGCCTGTTGTGATGGAATAGAATTTCGGGTTGCTTCTCGTGGACCTCCATAACGCCCTTCTCCGACAGCGAGAAAATGTGCGTTGGCATCGACGCCTCAGGCTGCGTGAGTGACTTGAACGAGACACCCCGTGTGTAGATGCCCAGCCTGCTCAGCGCCTGAATAATCTTGGATTTTTTCTTGTTCGCGGCGGCAGCCTTCTGGTGAGGGGCTTCACCAGCTGCCGCGTCGTCACCCTCATCTGATTCCACAGCGTCACCCGTCGGCGGTGCGTACTTCACCTTTACCAAAATCTTGCCCTTTAGGTCCGCCGGTCGTGGCAGTTCTGCAGCGTCGACGTCAGGTGTCGGTATCAACATGTCCGTCCAGCAGTCCTGCATAATCTTCACCATGACCTCCTGTTGTTGTGCGCTACAGTGAACCTCCAGGCTAACAATCAGGGGCGTGTCCGACGCGACAAAGCCATAATCGCGAATGGTCTCGCAAACGTGGCGGAAGGGGACCTCCTTGGTGAGCGTGTATCCGTGGAATACTTGAGGCTCGATGCCGTATGGCTTAGGCGACGGCGTCTTCACCAACTCAACCTCCTGCCCTTCAGCGGGCGGGCTTGTCGTGGTCGTTGCATCCGTTACTGGCTTCGTGGTCGTTGTATCCGCTGCCGACTTCGTTGCAGTTGCCGCCGCCGCGGTCGCCGTAGGCGGGCTGGCGCCCTCCTTCTTCTCAATCCTCTCATCCATCTTCTTCCCCAGGGACGTCTTCTCAAGTCTGCTGGACAGCGAACTCGGCATCTTATCCTTGAGCCTCGACAGCCGGCTCTTCTTCACCTTGGTCCCGGCAGCAACCTCCTCATCGCTGCTGCTGACCGAGGTGCCATCCTCGTTGTCGGAATCGTCGCCATCCCAGACGTCAATCTCGATGCACCGGCATCCCCTTTGCAACACGTTCTTGTAGGCATTCGTGCTCGATTCACTGTACAGTTGGTTTCCCGTGAGATATGTGTTGTGGCTGGAGCTGATGAAGTAGCTCGACAAAGGGTAGGTCAGGTCCGTCTCTACAGCAGGGCGTGTGACGGCGGAGTGAGTAGAGGTCATATAGTCCAGGAAACCGCTAAAATCCAGCTCCTTGTCCGAGACGCCCTCGATCGCCTTGAGATGCTCAAGGGCTTCCTCGTCGGCTTGAACGTTCTTGACAAACGATGCGATCTGCTCCTTGTGCCATTTCTGATCGTCCTTGCTGGCGTGGACGTTGAAGATCTTGGTGAGATGAGGCAGGATAGACTCGTTGAGTGACTTGACGGTGCGGTGATGTTCGCTGGCGCCGCCGCCTGCCTGGGGCGTGGAGGTGCCCGTTCCCGTCGGGGACACCGTCGGTTGGGTCGTGGTTGCGGTTGCGGTTGCGGTTGCGGTTGCGGTTGCGGTTGCGGTTGCGGTTGCGGTTGCTGGTGCTGCGTCCGCCATGGCTAGTGTCGATGTTGAAAGAGCAAAAAGAGGCGGTGAGGTTGGCGATAATGAGTGAAATATGTTGTAGGGTCTAGGGAGAGGACGAACGAGTATCGCAGGCAAGTGAGACGCCAGATGATGCAAGTAGGCTATGAGATACAGGACGCGTCTCGTATGCTGGTGTCAGTCAACCAGTGAGCGTGGTTGAGCCGCGTGGTCGACGTCAAAAAAGAGATCGACTTGTTTTGTTTGAACCTGAGCCTGGTTTTTTTTTTGTTTTTTTATAACATGTGGCAGTACGTCAACCCGCCAAGCAGCGATACGTGTGAGAAGAGGACAGAGGAATCTTGTTTCCCGACCCGCTCCTTTCGTAGTGCACAAATTGCAACCGAGCGACGATCCAGAAGGTGCTCAGCTGGGCGGCAAGGGTCACAGAGGGAAGGGTCGAAGCTGAGTGGTTCCTCATGTGAAGTGTCCCCCGGTGATGCTGCCCCCCTCCCCTGAGCTGTCGGGGTCACGACGTGTGGTAATGGCGTCACAGGGTTCTGGCCTAGCTGATCTTTAGCGGTAACAGGCCCCCGGTCCAGCCCAGACCGCTGGGCTCTAGCTTCTTAGCTTCTCAGCTGGGCTCTGTCCTTTGGGGGCGATATTAATAGCGAATGGAAGCCCCTTATCGATAGCAACGACCTGGACACGATGGAACCCACGACCCCGCCAAACCCCTTCCTCTACCCCTCATTTTAGTGCCGGAATGTCGGTCTGGCATCCTTGCACCTGAAACCTCTGGTATCTCTCGGACCTGTGGTCGTCGTATGTGAAAGACGATTAGTTTTTTGGTGATAAGTTATTGTGATCACTATACAATAAGCATTTGACTCGTTCACTTTGGTCCGATGTTGAAATGCCGCCAAGGTCCCGGAACGGCTTCCCGAGCATGAACTTGCAAAGTACGAGGAACGGGCCGCACCCGCTGTGTGTGGGCCAAACTCATGCTCAACTCGCTTTCATCCCGGCCCTCTCTTGTTCTCCATTTGGTTTCTTCATGTTCCCGGGATGCTATATCGAATGTCGTTTATTCGTACTGTATCGCTCATAAATGTCGTCAGGTCGTAAGGCGTGATAGTGACAGTATGTACATATCCATCCACCACAAGCCCCCTCGCCTCTGAATGTTAACGTAATCGTACCAAGAAACTCGCCCATTATTTCCATACTTCCTCCTCCTCTTTCCGACCTTCTTTCTCGTGGCCTTTCTACCCATGTCCCTTTTTCTTCGCAGCCATTGCGCCGCCACCTCTCCTCTCACTTCTCTTACTGCTTCTGCTTCCTATTCACCAGTCAACTTCTCTCCCCAAAAAACACCTCTCACGGCCGGATTGGCGATGTTACTGACGTCCACGTGTTGGCCTTGCTCATCGTCCGCTTCCTCATCATGGCCATAATGTCCGCCTCCATGTGCTCGATGTTCTTCTCCAGGTCGGCGTCCTCGACCGCAAATTTGCCTTCCCGCCGACGGTCGAACATGATCCATCCGACGACGATGACGACAGTCAGGGGTATCGTGATTGCGAAGTAGACCCAGAGCGATTTCGAGATGACGGGATCCGCGTCTTTGGCGAAATCAAAGAACGTCATGCTAAAGACCGAGGCCAGGAAGGTGCCGGGCAGGAACACCGCACCGAGCAGCGAGATCGTCTTCATCGCTGTGCTGTCCCTCTTGCTCGCGTGTGCCAGCCGCCTCTGCTCACCAGCCATCTGGAACTGAATCTTTGACTCTCGCTGGGAGAGCAAGTTGTACAACTGTCCGCGAGTCAGCACATCTTACCCGCTCTCCAGGGAGGCAGAACACATACCGCGCTTCGCTGGATATGGAGTCTCTCCAGCGTGGTCGCCTGGTAGTTCTCAATGCCTTTTAACTTGATCTTGTAAAAGTCCAGCCGGGCGTTCATGCTACGGTGCAGCTTGTGCAGCTCTACCGTGAACTTATCCATCGGCACTTTGTGCTTGAAAAGCGCCATCGCAGACTCGAGCTCCTTCACGACCTCCCGGTACGCCTGCGGCCGCTTCCACAAGACCTGGCTGTGGCACTCGACCAGGTCCCGGCTGATGGCGTCGACTTCGAGATATCCATCCTTGCTGACGTACCCCTCCTCGTCCTCGATCTCGTTGCGCATGCTGACGGCATGCTCCAGCCTGCGCAGCCAGTCTCGCGCATCGCGCTGCTTCTGGTCATTCTGCGACGACAGGTCGTGGGAGAGGATAATGACGGGGAGCAGCATCGGGTGGCCGACCTGCTTCGCGCAAAAGCTGAGGTGGCGGATCGCAGCCACAATGTCGGAGCTCGGGGTGCCCTTGACATACCCCGACGTGATGCCCGTCTTGAAACGGTGCGACAGCATGATCTCCCATCCTCGGGTTTTGCCCTTCTTTCGCACGTCGGACTTGCGAAAGATGATTTCTTGGGTTGAAAACGTCAGTGAAAGATGCAATGAGGGGAAAAAAGAAGAAAAAAACTCACGAAGCGTCGGGTCGTCGTCTTCCTGGTCGTAGGCGGACCAGAAAAATGGACCGACGACGCTGGTCCCCTCAATCGCCCTGTAGGGCAGCCTCATGGCTCTTACCATGGACTCGTAAGCATCGGCCGTGAACGAGATTGTGTGAGGAGTGAAAGTGTCTTTGTGCTTGGCGTTCTTCTGAAGTCTGTTCCAAAGTCAGTCTCTCTTACCCCCAAGTCTCAATTGAGAGAGTTGCCAACACTAAACGAATGCCACTCATCAACTCGACTCCCTCCTTCACTTTCGGCGGCTCGAATGCACCCTGAAACAAACACAGCGTCAGCCCAACACAGCGCTCATCACGCGTTCCGGACAGTCTTGTAACTGGGCCCGGCATACTTACTCGTCGATACAGGAAGTTGTCAAACTCATCCATTGTCAGAGGATGCTCCTCGCACGAGTCGTAAAACGGATCCTGTTCAATTGGCTCAGTCTCAACCCACACGATGTGTCTCCGGTCTCATCGTCAGATTTCTCCAGACTAGACAGCCTTGTTCTTACCGAATAATTGAGTATCTCAACATAGTGCGTCGCCTCGGTGACTTGGCGGCACTTGCTGACATGCTCGCGGAACATGTAGTCGTCCATCTTGAACCTTCGAATCCTCTCTCTCGATTGGCCGTTCAAAACAAACTCGCCAATCCCTCAAGAGACGAACAGAAAAGCCAATAAAACAAAACCACGGCTACGTCAAAGGAGTTAAGGGGAAAAGAGTTTTGTAGGTTCCTGCAGGTCGTCCATCATGGCTCCAGACGGACTCCTTTCATAAGCCGCGCCCAGCCCCGTGACTTTCCGCCATGTCTGCAGCACAAGCGGTCGGGGGAACGGGTCCAGTCCGGTCCATCATCCATGGATCCAATGCAATCTGCACCTCGAAGCCCCCCTGCCAATTGGCCGGGAACACCACCCACAGCGCCCTCGCTCACTGGACGTCGCCCTTCCACAGCTTCCACAGGGGCCTCCGCAGGGGATTTCGGCGGGCTCCCAATGTCGCCTACGAAAAGCTTGTAGCGTCCCTCATGGACACCGTCCTGCTGCCCTGGCCACAATCCCCGCACTCCACCCTGTCACCGCCAGAACGAACCGTTGCTCCCTCTGCATTAATAGGCCCGGATAAGAACCCATGGGAGCTTGTTTGGACGCTTGGCTCACGGTTGCGTGGGGGTGTGTCCCCTCTAGTGCGGTGAATTGGAGCTGGGGCGTCGAGAATCCAACCCGGAGCACGAGAGAGACGCGCAGAGATGCAACTCAGCACGCACGTATCCCATGTCCGTCATCAGCGTGTGTTGCTTTGCGGTTAGTAACTTATGTTAACCAAATGCCGTGGCTAACCCATCTGGAGCTGTTCCTGCAGTGGTCTGATCCCGCAGCCCAGGTAGTCAAAAGGTCTAGACCTCGTCCAAGTCCACCAAACACGACGTGGAAGATAATCGCTGTTAGGTATTGATGTATCCAAATAATACGGCGACGAGTCTCGTCTTGTTGCACTTTTCCATCTTCCAGGTCCTTTGAAGCCTCCAACCGACCCCCGTCATTGCTTTCCTATCCATTTTCCAAACCACCAACCAGGCGCCCAAAACAGTGCAGACATGATTTATGAGACCCAGCGTCTGCCAAGCGCCTGATACTCTTCGAGCGCTATTCGCAGACCGGAACATGCGTACACGTTCACATTACTAGGTCGAACTTGATCCAAGAGACATATTAGAAGTCGGTGAATAGATGGCCATATCTGAAACCACACGTTAGCAGAACCCCGGACCGTTCGGGATAGAGAAACCCACTCGTCATGCCCGTTTGTGCCGTAGCGTTCGGGATCCTCAGGGTATCGGTCAAACTGGCTCGCGTCGCCCGCGCCGGCCTTGACCGGGGGCGTGTACGGCGCGTCAATGTCCTTGCGCGCGAGCCTGTCCCAGGTAACCTCGGTGAACCAAGGGTGGTTTTTCACATCGCCAGGACCGCCGTACAGGTTACCCAACCGTTTGGTGAGATCGGCCGTGATAAGCTTCTCCAACAAGTCCTGCGCGTCGGGGTTGATATAGGCCGGGTATTTCACCTTGCCCTTTAGGATGTTTTCGTAGATCTTCATTGGCGACCCGCTGTCCCAAAACGGTGTGTACCCGCACAACATCTCGTATATCAAAATACCAAGAGACCACCTATGCCAGGATCAGCATGTGAAAATGACTCTCCCCGCCGGCCACAAAAAAAACAAAACCAAAAACTTACCAATCCACGGATTTGTTGTAGCCTTTGTTCGAGACAACTTCGGGAGCCAGGTAGTCTGGCGTACCGCAAAGCGTCCATGTCTTGTCTGGCACTCTCTTGGCGAAACCAAAATCTGTTATCTTAAGGTGTCCATGCCGGTCGAGCAGCAAGTTCTCGGGCTTGAGATCTCTATAGATGATGTTTCTCGAGTGCAGGTACTCGAGCGCTAATGTGACTTCGGCGGCGTAGAATTTCGCAACGGGGTTCGGGAATCGCTGAGAGATCGCGTTAGCTCAGTCATGGATGACATGGTTTCTTTTAGAACTTCACATACCCCCGATTTCCTTAGCAGCGAGAAGAGTTCACCACCTTCGACAAAGTCCATCACCATGTACAGGTTCTTGGAATCCTGAAACGTACCCCATAACGTGATCAAGAATGGGTGCTTGACCTCGCCCAGCATGCGCCTCTCGTCGTTGGTATGTTCGACCTGCTTCATTTTGACGACCTGCGCCTTCTTCAACACCTTGACGGCATAGAAGCGCTGGTTGTGCTTGGATTGCACAAGGTGCACTCTTCCAAAGCTACCCGTTCCAAGCGTCCGCAAAATATCAAAGTCTTGCAGCGTGTATTTCCCCTTGGTCTGTCGGACCGCGTCTGCAGCTGCCTGCTGCTGCTGCTGCATGCTTTGCTGCTGTTGAGGAGCGTGTAACATCGACTGCTGCTGCTGCTGTTGGAGGCGCGAGGGATCGGTACCGGGGCTTGGATTGGGTTGAGGGGCTTGCGGTTGCGCTAGGTATTGGCCGTTGTTGGCGGCACCGTCATGCTGGGGCGGGTTGATGAGGTTACTGATGCTCGGGAGGTTCTGCTGGTCGGCTTGGTCGTTGTTGTTGTTGTTGTTGTTGTAGTTGTAGTGAGGCTGGTGGGGTGCCGATTGATTAGGCGGATGGACGGTGACGGGATACATCTGCTGGTGTTTTGCGGCCTCGAAAGAGGCCGAATCCTCCTGCTTCTGTCCCTGGCCGTTGGAGGACAGAGAGGAAAGAGTGGTCGAGATAGAACTGTCGAAGGGCTTCGAAGAGGTAGGCGTCACTGGGCTGGTGGGTAAGCTGGCGCCCTGAGAGTCTTGATTGCCCTCCCTCGTCCGTTTTTTCTTGAGAAAGCCGAGGGTAGGCATGGGGATGTCGGAGAGGTTAGAAGGGCTGCTTGCCCCTTGGAGAAACGGCGGAAATGCGCAGGCGCAGGTGTCGGGGCCCACGACGTTTGCAAGATGGGTATGGGGAAGGAACGGTCGCAAAGTGATTCGTCGATTCAAGGGACAGCCCGGTTGGGTTGTTGGGTGAGCAGCGACGCGGGGGAGGGGAAAAGGGCCGCGGGCGTTAGTTGCGACTACTCAAGAGGGCAAGCCGGAAGCCGGGCTACGCTGGCAATATTGTCGTTAGGAACAATGAGGCCTGAGTCGGCGCATTCTTTGGCGGGAGGGAAGGGACAGATGGGAACGTACAGAGTTGCAAGTTTGCGAGAGTGCGGTATTACAAGAAGCGGCAGTCCAGGTCCGGCGGTAGTGGCAGTGGCAGCGGCAGCAACGCGCAGTTAAGGTAGGGAACCGGCCAGTTGGCAGTTATTGCAATTAGGGATTGCAACGGGAACCTAGGGCGGAGCAAGCGGGAGCTTCTATTTCTTGGAGGCTGGGCAGAAGAATGGTGTAAGTTTACGGTGCAGGTAGCAAATGTAACCAATGAGCAACAGGTTGCAAGGTCAAAGGGTTGGTCGATACACGGCACGCGGCTCCAGGAGCAAAGTAAATGTGAGCGTGAGAGCGCGACAACAAAGGAAGAGGGGAGATTCTGGGCAAGACGAAGCTAGGTAGGTAGGTGGAGGAGGGGGAAACGAACAGATGATGAATTGGTCGCCGTCTTTTGGGAGGGGGTCGGTCCTCTCAGTCTCTCTGGTATGGGGATGGATGCTTCGGCGGAATGAATGCAAGGACTGCAAGGTGGGATTCTGTCTTGGTTTCTTTTTTCTCTCTCAGTCGGAAGCGACAGATGGCTCGAATCGAATGACGAGGCAGCTCTCAGTGTGAGGCGTCAGATTCGGCTGTTGCGTCTGCGACTGCTGCGTCTGCGGATTCGTCTGGCGTCTGCTGGGATCTCTGGGCTGGGCCAACAGGAGCAACGGGATCTCTTCCCTCCTTCTGTATGGATGAAGGATGGTGGGCGGAGTAATTAAGGTAGGAGGCGCCGGGACGGTGACTGAGTCGTTGCGCGCACCGATAACTGGGGACAAGATGGGACCAAAGATTAAGTGACAGCTTTTACCCTCAATTGATTGTATAGATGACACGGGGTTGATGGCGGCGAAGCTGAGTTGTTGAAGATGTCGAGAGTTGAAGTTGGTGCAGAAAGAGTCGAGAGGAAAGGGGGGGAAGAGGAAGAAAGAAAGCTTGACCAGTAGCAGGCGAGGGAGGTCGAGGCCGATGATGATGTAGGAAGTCGTGCTTTGGCTGCTTAAGGCGGCTGCGGGAGAGCTAGGGAAGGCGGAACTGTGTGAAAGGTACCGGAGGTGGTCGCTTCTGGCTGCGGAGGGAGTGAGGTGGTGGATAAGGTATGGATGGATGCTTGCTGTTGGCGCAGGGCGAGAGGGCGTGCGTGTGGATGCAGCCGTGGCGGAAGAGGTACTTTGTAGCAGTGGTTCAGAGTCGAGGGTGGACGCCCACGTTTAGACGGGAACGGCGTAGCCACCTTCCTAGCAGTCCCCAAGGTACGACGAATACCTCGCCGTGGGTGCTTCTGGACAGAACGAGAAGCAAGAATGCCAATTGGACATGCCGAGGACGGTTGAATTGAAGTTGCCTTAATCTGACTTCTATGGTCGCGGGGACAGCCACCATCATGCCCAGCACATTCATCCCACGGCTGCTTTCTGCTAGCTACCTACCTACGTAAGGTAGATAGGTCGGCAGGTACCTTTACGTTAGGTAGGTAGGTTAGCTGTGAGGTCGAGGTGGTGGTGACCAGCCAGCCCAGCAAAGGTGGGGTAGGGGCAGCCAAGTAACCTGACCTGAATCTCGACGGGTCACAGTTGCAGCGCCAGAGACATTTCCGACCTGCGTGACCTGGCCGGGCCCTCGATGATTGACTCGAACTTCATCCTGCCCCGGAAATCAATTGCTGTTTTCTGCTGCTCCTTTCAATGTGCCGGCTGCTTGCCTACACAATTCGCGTTTGATCAATGAATGCGCAAGCACTACACGTGAAGCACCGGCCAAGATGAGCTGCAAGACCATGACCATGACCCCTCATCATGGAAGCACTGGGATTGGAAGGTCAGGTACCTTACCTCGCCTGAGGGACACAGCTGCCCTCGCCCACTAAGGTGCCCTGCTCCCCCAACTTACCTGAAAAGAAGTGGGAAGGAGACGTCAGGACATGGTTCCTGCACTTTCACTGGCTCTTGCTTCCACCCGACGACCCCTCCAACCCTCCTCAGCTCAGCTCACCCACCTCAGACCTCCACGAAAAGATACGTACCCCGCTGCAACCTCGCCTCTAACCTCCCACCTCCTGTCACTTCAACAACCACCACCACCACCACTACCAATCCTCCATCTGCGACCATCACGCTACGCCTAGAATGTCTTGGACGATACCCTTTCACGTTCCCGTCACTTATCGTCCTTTTCCCATCCGCACTTGTCAGCGATCGTCCACCACCCCCCATTGAGCCCCTCATTCCATCGATGATGGCCCATTCTTGCAAAGTCTCGCCATTCTCGCCGCGCCGCTACCGTCTTGCTCTACCGAAACCTTAACCAACCTGAGCTCTGAGCTGTCCGCAAGCTTGTGCAAGCAAATCAAGTATTTGACCCTCCCCGCAGATTGCAGTCCTGTCTCCCAGCCACTGCTTCCCAGTGAGACATAATGAGACGCTCGCCCTCCCAACAGCAAGCAACAAGACGCCCGCGGAGACAGGAGGCATCAGAATTCCACACCCAAACAGGACGCTTTCTTCTCCTCCCGGCCCTCGCTGCTGACAGTCCAGTCCCGGAAACCCGGATCGACCACCAAGTCTCTCCAGTAATAAGCAGACAAAAAAAACATTTCGTCCGATGGTCCCTGGCAGTTGCCGGCCAACGCAGCTGGAGATTCCCGAGACTGACATGCGCCGCCGGGAACGGCTGTCATCCGGGCACCGACTCCTCACTTGCCCCCCCGTCTCGATCCTGATTCCGCCGTAACCTCTTGACTGCAAGCAGCACGTTGAAACCGGGGTCATTGTATGGTTCCAAGATCCCAACAAGCCGATCCCAGCAATGGTGAACCAAGGATCCGAACACACCGTGGCCCTGCCCTGACTATCTCGGTTGTCGCCTGCCCAGTCTTTCTTTGGATGTGCCGAGAGAGACTGGCTGTGGCCGACATGTGTGGCGGGAGCTTCCCACCGGCATGAGCCACATAACGGTGTCCTATCAGGATAACGATAAGCCGAAGCCACCCCATCATCCCGTCTACAAAAGCCCGTCTGCGGTGCAGCATCACGGCATTGCTTCGAGCGTCTTGCGCGTAGCGCTTTGGCCGTCGGCGTTCTTGCTACAAACGCTGAGAACCATCGGTATACCGATCGATAACCGATATCAAGTGCCCTGCCCGTGAGAGTGAAAAATCGAAAGAACAGACGATCCTTCCCGGCCATCCCAACTCATCCGACCAGTCCTACATTGCGCCTTTGGACCTTACAAATTTTAAACCTGCCAAGTAGTCGTGCCAGAGAGGTTGTCATCCCGTAACTTTTGCCAGTTTCCCTCTAGCCTCGAAGCGTATCTACCAAGATCAACAAATCATCATGTTTCCAAGATTCGGATCTGGAACCAATCTCGGGCGGATTACCGACGGCCGAGCGAGCGAAAAGACCGCGGCATACCTCAGCCACCCAATCGTAAAGTTGCTGGCATTGAACTTTTGCGACGACGTACTTGCCTTTTCCAACTTACTGACGAACGCACACACAGACACACATCTCCCTGACAACCATCGTATAAATACACTTGATTCATCTCAGACTGAGTATCATAAGAAACATGAGTGAGCGAAGGGGGGTTTTGTTAGAAAAGAACACAGCCTTGAATCTCGTTTTTTGGTTTGTTTGACCTGCCCATGCAATGTGTGAGTGTCGTTGGTATGTACGGTCATCTCTCCTAATCCAACCAAACTCGCCGCCCCCCTCCCTTTTCGTCCTTTTTTTCCATCATTCTGTTGCCCCCGGAGACAACCTCTTGACTTCAGAGAAAAAAAAAAACTTCCAAACCCACCATCATCACAACTCTCCTGCTTTAAAAGCGGTGTCTCTTGTCGTTCTTCGCCCTCCAGGCAGTGTAGCCAACGTAGCCACCGCCGACGAGACCGAAAAAGAGGAAGACCTTGAGGAAGAACCACGTCCAGCTGCCGCCCTCCTTGGGCTGCTTGACAGATCCGGAGCCCTTCTTACCCTTGCCGCTGCCCGGCGTCGTCTTGCTGGACCCCTTGCCCGTCTGCGTCGTGTAGAGGTTCTTGGCCTGGATCGAGATGATGTCGTGGTTGTCGCTCAGCTCGCCCGTCTCGGCGCTGAAGCCGAGGTACGCGATCTGCGGGATGGCGGGCGGGCTCTCCGTCTCGAAGCACAGCGTCCAGTCGCCCTCGGACTTGTACTGCAGCTCGAGCTTGAGCTGCTTGTCCTGGAAGTACGTCACCTTGGCCTTGGTCGGCACGCTAGCGTGGCGGATGCCGCGCGCCGAGCAGCCCGCGAGCTCCGTGCCCTTGCCGTCGTTGTCCTTGTCGTAGGCCGTCTTACCGTCGCCGTACATGGCCATGACATAGGGGAACACGGTGCCGGGGCGGTTGTTCTTGTACGTGTCGAAGAAGATACCGAGACCCTCAAAGTTATCCGGGCTGCCGAAGACAGTGCCCTGGGTGCCGCGAGACTTGGTCACCCACATGGCGAAGCCGTCGCCGTAGAGCTGGTTCTTGCCGTGAATCTTGAACTCGACTTCGATCTCCCAGTTGGTCGCGGTCAGAGGCACTCTGCTAAAGAGCCAGCCCGTTTGCGACGGACGGTCGGACGTTAAGCGGATGTAGCTGTGGTAACCCCTTTGTTTAGCCTCTCTTTCTCTTTTTTGTTTTCTTTCTCCCCCTTTTCCTTTTCCTTTTGTTATGGGCGGGATGCGACATACGAGTCTGTTCGAATAATAGTGTCTCCTCCAAAGTCGTACCATCTACTCGCCATGTCGGAATCGAGGTACGGCTACATTGTGAAGAGAGGTCTTAGTATATCGCAGGTCAGGGGGGTGACACGTGGATGCGGGAATCGCGAACCTGGTTCAGGGAGTGCGTTCGGAGCTGCAACACCAAAAGTCAGTTCTCGTCATCTTCTGCAACTTCGGGCAAATTGCGCAATTGATGTGCTCGGAAGTAGTCAACTTACCGCGATGCTCTTAACCTCGCCATCGTCCGCCTTCGCGGCACCCCAGGCCATTGCGGCCAGCCACACGGCCGACACGGATGGCTTGAACCACATGATGAGGAAGGTGCCGAGTCAGAACAGAAGGAAGAAACCGGGGGGAGGAAGGGAAAAGAGAGAAACTGTCGTCGCGCGCGCGTAGAAACAGAAAGGAGGGCCGCCGGGTTGAGGGTGGGAGGTGAAGTAGCCGCGAGGTCGGTCCAGCGACGAAAAGACGTCGTTCGGCACACGAATGGTGGTGGTGGGTTTTGCTCGTGTGTTCTTCCCAGCCGTTAGCTGTCCTCTTTTTTTGGCCGATGGATCCTGATTCCTGGGGTCAGCACGTCTGGAGAGCTACTACCCCTGTCTGAAGGCACTATGGAAGATTCCAGGGGGCAAGGTGCCTCCCAAGAGTGACCTTCGCAACCACCAACAGCAGTGCACTCTAGCTGCTAATTGGCGGGTCGGGCGGTCTTCAGGAGCCCCCTGTCTTCCAATAAGTGAGTTTGTGGCTGAGGCCTAGAGCCTCAGGTGCGAGTGGTGCCTCAGCCACATCAGCCTCGCCTCGATCGCAAACCTTCCGACTTTTTTGTATGCCAATGCCGTTCAGCGAAAAGAATTTCGCCAATTCCAACCACCACCAACCGTCGCAATGGATTCCACCTCGGTCAAGCAGGCTGTCATGAAGCAGGTCCTCCAGGAGGCCAACCTGGCGAACGCTCGCGTTCTCATCGACGTAAGTGGAACCCTCGAAATGTACGTCAACGACAAATCAAATACTGACGTGCAATGTCTTCAACAGAAGCTCCAAGAGAACTGTTTTGAGAAGTGCGTCCCCAAGCCTGGCACCTCCCTCTCTAGCGGCGAGACTACATGCATGACCCAATGCATGGAGAAGTACATGGCGGCATGGAACCAGGTCAACACTGCCTACATCAACAGGATAAAGCAGGAGTCCGGCAACCAGTCTCTGCTGTGATCCAGCCACAAATAAATCGGCAGGAGTAAAAGTAAGGGCTGGATGTTTATGAATGTACTATCACTATACGACCACGAATCGCAAAGGAGGGCATCAACAAGCCCAAGGGATGCATCAGCTTGGGGCGTATATAAGGGCAAAAATCTTGCATGAAGGATTTTCCATCAAAGGCTCTGCATCAAGGCTAGGTACGCCGTGTACAACAGAGGCAATAGAAAGGAAGAAGCATGGTCCACTCTCATAGCCTGTTTTCCCGAAAATATAAAGGGAAACAAGAGAAAGCTTTGTTCTCGGGGGGTATCTTTGATCTTGGTCGCTGGACATCTACTGCTCCGCCAGCCCCTTCGCCTTCGCCTCCTCCGCCTCCCGCTTTCTCGTAAGGTAACGCTCCCTTGCGCTTGAAATCTCCCCGTCCGTCTTCCTCGTCTTCGTGGCCCTCTCCACCTTTTCCTTCTCCATCTCCTCTTCCTCCCGTGACCTCTTGAGCGCCGCCTCCAACTGCGCCTCCATCATCCGCGTCTGCCGCTCGCGCATCGCGCCCTTGCCCCCGGAGCCGACGAAGCCCGACCCGCTGCCGCGATCCGGTCTGGCTTCCCGCGGTCGCGCCGCCTCCTGTCTGACCTGTGCCTCCTTCTTTGCGCCGACGTTGAGGCCGCCCCTGAGCAGCTGCCGCTTGTCCACGACCTGCCCCTCCTCGTTGACGGCAACCGAGCCGCCCTTCTCGTTGATCTCTCGCGCCATGTCGGCCTCGGTCTTCTCTTTCGGCCCATCCTCCTCCTCCTTCTCGGCCCCGGCAGGACCGGCCTTGGCCTTCTCCTCCGCAGCCTTGAGGACCTCGGCATGCCTCTCCTCGCCCTTGTTCAGCATGTTCTTGTAGAACGCGCTCATGCCCCCCGTCTTGTTCTTCTTCGCCTCCTCCTCCTCTCGCCTCTTCTCCTCCTCCTCAATCCGCCTGTTCTCCTCCTGCTGCTTCTTATACGCCTCCGTGACGAACTTCTCCTTGTCGGCGTACTCCTCTCCCTCCGCCTCGCGCTCCCTCGCAATCTTCTTCTCCTCCGCAATCAGCGCATCCCGCTTCCGCACCGACGCCGCCGCCAGCAGGCTGCTCATGTACTTGGGCTTCCTCTCCTCGTCCTCCTTCGTCTCCTTCTTCGCCGGCTTGAACGACTCGTACACCCCGTCGTAGTCATACACGCTGGGGTCCAGCTCCTCCGCCTTCTCGGCGTGTTTGCGGGACGCGAGGCTGCTCGAGAGGTCGCCAAACATTGCGCTTTCCTGTTTCTTCGCTTTCCCATCCGGCGGATGCACCGGCGGCAAGGGATTCTTCGTCTTGGATTTTCTGCCGTTTTCTGATCTCGAGGTTGAGGATGGAAGATCGAACCCGCCTAACTCATTGAGCGTCTCGACTTTGTTCGCTTTATTTGTTGCATCGTCGTCTGAGTCGTCGCCGCCGCCGAATGCTGTTTTCCGTTTTGGCGGGGCCGGCTTAGACGCGCCAGGCTTTTTGGAGAGGTTTAGTCCGAATGACAGTCCTGGTTTGCTCATTTTGGCGGTTCGTTGTTGAGGACGCAAGTTCAAGTTCGAGGTTACCTTACGGAGGCGCGCCTGAGGTAAGGCAATTCCCATTGCGCTGTGCACGGTCCATTCGCGACCCACTCCTGCAGCAGCCCGTTCACCGGGCGCGGCACCGAGCTGCATCCGGAGCGGACCCGGTTGGCCATGCCGATTTATATGATCTGAAGCCTACGAGAATAGGCGTGTGTTCACCAGGACATTGCAGATGGGTATTGGCAATTGGTTGTATAGTTCGTTGCAAGAGTCTATGAAAAGTAAATCTATCTCGTACACGTACGGCGGTCTCGCCGCTATTACAACATGTCTATACAGGGAAGTGCGCGAGACTGGTCAAACTTCCGTCTCATCCTCTGGCGCGGGATCTCAAGCCGAAACTCCTAGCGATATGTTCTCCCCAGCTCTTGGTAGAGACTCGAATTCGACGAATGATGATCCAAAAGAACAAAAGGAAAAGGATGGCTCCAGGCAACCCCTAGAGACAATTACAGTCTTACGCGGCCTTCTCCGCCAAACCATCGGCGAATGTCTGACTCGACACCACCACCGTTGCTGCTGCTGCCTGGTTCGTCGTCATCGCCACCCATCCATTTGGGCTTCTTGATGTCCTGGAACCATTGCGGGGCCTCGAACGTGTCAATTGTGTTCTTCATGCGGTGACCGAGAGACTCAAAGAAGTTTTCGTCTTCGGGCTCCTCGTCCTGGTACGGTCTTGTGCGAGACGCTTGTCCAGGCTGGCGATCATGCGTGGCCCCAACAGGCGACCTCGCTGGAGACGCTGCCGCGCCAGTGCGTGCCCCTGGGATGGTCAAAACAGGTGCGGACCTTCCGCCAACTTCAAGCCGTGCAAAAGCTTCCTCTCGTCGTCGCAAGGCAGAGTTACCGCCTAGTTCACGCTCGATCAAGTCTCTGCCCTCTCTCCAAGACCCGGTTCCAAACACCCTGCCATCGCCCTCATCATCATCCATGAAGTCCCCGCCGAACCCGAACATGCGCTTAATCTTGCCATACAGGCCGAAAAGAGTGGCAGCAACGGGGACGAGAACGAAGATGGGGAACAGGTAGTCGGCCCAGCGACCCATGGGGGTGAAGTCGATGAGTTGACCGAGGAACCCGTAAAACCGTGTCTTTGAGTAAATGGATTCAGACAAGAATGTCATGAAGTTGTAGGACAGAGGGACGCTCAGCTTGGCGACCTGGCCAGCGTACCAGAAAGCCGACTCGTAAGCCGTATTGCGTCGGACAAGAGCACGTCCTCGCCACGTCTTCACCTCGGTCATGGTGGTAAAGGTAGCTGCGCACATGTACAGAAGCCAGAGCACCGAAATAACTTGACCGGCGAAACCGACCTGGCCCTTTTCGCCGACCCAATGATGAACAACTGTAAGGCGGATGACTGACAGCTGAGGGAATGCAGCCTTAATCACCTCAGACCAAACAATCAAGGCCGAGGCCACCGCCAGAAATGCTCCGAGAAAGATGGCGCCGTACGATTCGCCGTGATAGTAGTACAGGTATCGGGTATATGGTGTATGTACGGTGAAGCGGTCCCAGAATCCCGCGTCGGGTGACGGCGCACCGAACTCGAGCTTCTTGGAGGCTGCAGAGTCGAGAATAGCTTGTGTCTCTGCGGCCTCCTTCAAAAGATCGTTCCATTCGTTCACGTAGCGGGACCGCGCATGTCGAGCCCGCATCAATTTCCTGGACAAATCCGCCATGAACTTTTCCGTAATGACAGTCGGCAGAGAACGGCTCTCGACAGCCACGCCCATCGTCGACCTGGGATGCGACTCTGGAAGGTTGGCGCTCTCGACGAGCTCGTCGATCCATTCGCTGAACTTGACGGCGCTTCCGGTCTTTCGGCGGCCCAGCTCTGACACCTGCAACTCGACATCCTCCAGGTTCAGTAGGGAGTCCTCCATCTTCTCATACAACTTCGGGGCCCGAATCTGTAATCTCCGCAGTCGCCCACTGATAGACGAGTATCGAAAGAGCCGTCGGGGTATCGAAACAAGACCGTGACCCATTAGGTATATCGCAAAAACCAAACCGTAAAAGTATGCAAGCGCCATGAAAGAGGTCTTGAGTGTCGTAATGCTAGGTTGGTATCTAATGAAGAGGTACGCAAGGCCGACACCAGCCGTGCCGAGAACCATGACGTGGTACTGTGCATTCTGTCGGAGTGAATACTTGAGGCTGTCTTGCGGTTCGCGGTATCCAGAGTCGGAGTATTCGCCCAGGATGGGAAGAATAAACCTATCGCAAAAAGCGTCAGTATATGGCACACACACAACAAAGGGGCAAAATTCCATACCATGTCAACGCGAACGTCAGCCAGTAAGTGATCCTCCACGAAACCAACAGCATGCGCTGGGGAAGCCAGACGCCGCGGGTTGCCTCATCGTCGGTTCTCGCGCTCGAAGCCAGGTCGATCGGGACTAACAAAACCATGCATGCGGGCAGCCATAATGCGAAAAAGATCGGCACAAGATAGAATGCCGGTGTGGTTCGTAGAGGCAGGTAGTGGCGCAGAATGAAGAGGACGATGACTGAGATGGAAAGCAGCGCAAGAAGCGCAAAGATTTCAGAGGGCACTGGCGACGATGCGCTCACGATGTGTAACATGTTGTCGGCAATGTCAGGGGCGTGTCCATGGGGTGCGGTGCGATGCTCGTTTCGACCTGTAGATGCTGTGATGCTCTTTAATTCGTGATCATCGGGAGCTGGGGCTGGAAGAGTCGGCGTTGGTGAGATTTGGCGGGCGGACGAAAAGTTCGCAACGCGCAATGGAAGAAGGAGGGTGCCGTAGAGAAGTGAGGTACACCATTGTAGGCTCCCGGATACCAAGGAGCGCCCTCAGCAAAGTGTTTTGACAGGGACAACCACACAACCGCTGCGCGAACAGGGTCATGTGCACGGGCCCGGAGTGTTGGAAGGTCCGCAAGCAAACAGCAAGGTGCCTTATCTCGAGGGCGGTTTACGTCATCTGCACGGCACTCTCTGGAATCCACCAGGCAATGCACGCTCCATTTTAATTGATGAAGACTTGCGAGGCCCAATTTTGGCTCCCGACGGGTCCGCTTTTTGCCTCTTGGAGTTGGACAGCCCGTTCTGGTCCAGTCCTGATCAAGTTCCCAACCCTCTGTTCCTGGTGGTGGTGGTTGAACTCGCACACGAGGTTGATGATCTCCAAAGTTTCTCTCACACATTGCCCGGCCTTTCCTGGATCCAGTATTGCCTTGGCCTAGACCTGAGCCATGCTGCCTGCAACCGTTGCGTCGGGCCCTTGATACCGTCACATTTGCATCATGCATCTGAGGTCAATCAGCCCCGTTTTATGCACGGCGTTTGGTTGTCTACACTCAAGTCCTGGGCCGCATTATCAGATGCAGTGTTCCGACCTAATCCCATGTTAGTTTCTTGAACTTGATGTGCAAGACTTTCTGGCATATGAATTGATAGCAAAGAGACATGCACGCTGGGTCACGTTGTATCCAAAATAATGATGGATTAATATTAAGAAATGGTAAAAGGAGTGGCCCGTATCGCTTGATGCCAACTGTCTATCCCACAGAAATGTCTGCCAAAGTAAACTCCATCTATAAATCCCATTTTCATGCCAGAAAACCCATCATAAACTGGGTCGTCGTTCTTAGAAAGTGAACTTCATCAACGCCGGGTTGAGGAGGACCGGCACCGCAAAGTGACAAACAATGACGCTGCACAACGGGTAGATGGTCGCAAAGGTTCTGATCTGCCACTGCTCTGGGAAGACGAAATAACCACAAATCACAAGCGCTGTGAAGGCGAAGCACATGAAAAATGTGCCTGCAAAATTCTTGATAATCTTGGGTATCTCCTCGAGGAAGTTGCAGTTCTCCACCTCCTTGGAAGTTGCACCCCACTGGATGTTGATTTCGAAGAAATGGCAAAGGAGCGCTCTCGAGACGTGAAGAGAGATACCGCCGAGGAAGAGGGTAAAGATAGGCATCCATTTGTAGTTTTCCCATACTGAAGGTCATGTTGGCATTCGCAAGTGTAGTGGTGAGAATAGAGATAACTTACAGGCTGCGAGGAGTGATTTCTGGCCAAGGCGGTAGCGGAGGATAGCCAAGGCGAAATTGCCGACGAGGGGGAAGACGATGATGATGGAGAAATAGGTGGCGAATGAATCAAGATAGTACTTGTCCAGCTGATTCCAAAACCATCCAGTGTAGAAGTAGTTGAACAGGGTAAGAAGCCAAGATGCTCCGATGGCGTAGTAGGTACCAACATAGGCCAAGATAGTAATCTTTCTGTAGAACGCAATCTTGGAGAAGAGGAATCTCTTGAACAGGGGGGTGAAGGGCCCGCGAGTGATCCAGAAGCGGAGAGGGTGGAAGATCAACTCGTTGCTGCCGTACGCATACTTCTCCCAACGAGCCAACTCATCGTAGACCGTCAGAGAGACACCCTCCTTGAAGCCATCCCCAGTGTAGGCACCATATCTGATAGTGTATCCGGCTGTCTGAAGGCGCAGGGCCATGTCGAAATCTTCAGACACGTGGGACTCGGACCAGAACTTCTCATAGCCATCCTCTTCGTCAAAGTAAGACGCGGCATCCTGAAGAGCCGACCACCGCAAGACAGCGTTGTGACCGACAAAGGGCGAGATGTCTCCATTTGCAACAGCGAACGTGATTGCACTGTAAATCATGTGTGTGAACCAAGTGACAGCCTTCTCGAAGAAGGAGTCTGAAACGTTCATAACGCCAGACGTGTACTGGAGAATGGCGATCTCGGGAGAAGCTTCCATCTCACTGACGGCGTCGAGGAGGCAGTCGCGGGGAACACGGGTGTCAGAGTCGATGAGCAGAATGTAGTCGCCAATTCGAATGTTGCCGTCCGCCCATGTGCGACCTTCGGACTCCTCTAGGACTTGGGTGAGAGCCTGGGCATAGACTTGGTCCTCGCTCTCCGGGCCCCACTTGCTACCGCGCTGGATTTCCAGGAGCTTCTCCTCGACTTTGTTGCTAGTCATGAGGGCATAGTTCATGTTGGAGGCCTTTTTGAACCGGCCTCTGCGGATGAACGGCTCCTCCCCGGAGTTTTTGGCGTTGGGGTTATGGCCAGGACGGGCGGTCCATCCCATGTTATGCTCCTCGTAGAATTCCCTGCGGGCCTGGGCCTCATCCTCATCGATGAGCTGCATACCGTCATCATTGACCAGGATGTTTGCGGTGCCCCCCTGCATCTCATAAGTTGAGATGGCAGCCTTGAGGGAAAGCACTGTAGGCTTGATGACAGAGTTGAGGCCTTCCTTGTAGACAGGCATCTGAATCGTGACGTGAGGAAGCTCGCCTGCACTAGGGCTCAACCGACGAGGTGGTTTGCCAGAATAGTTCTTAGCGTTGGCGTTGACCCCAGATATAGGGCCGAACAACTGAAAAATGATGGTGGATATCGTTAGGAAGAAGAACAGGGAGATAAAGATCGTGGCGGGCGTGACGGCAACGAGCGCCCAACGGGTGTAGTCGCCGTCGATCGTCGATTGCAATGCGAGATTTCGGTAGCCGAGACCCAAGCAGGCAATGGACAGACCCAGAGCCAGGGCGACAATCATAGAGCTGGTCAGTCTGACTGGGCGGACCTCAGCCCTGAGTGCCTCTTCAAGAGCTGCCGGGGAAAGCTCTTCTATGTTGACGTCGATCGCCTTCTCGTTCTTTGGCTCGTCATCTTCCTCGCCATCATCGGTCTTCCAAATCATCGAAATGATCATTTGCTCAATACTCTCCGGCCTAGCAAAAATTTTGTTCGGATCGTCATCCCATACCACCAGAAGAGGCGGATCCAAGACGAAAGCCGCATACTGATGCTTCTGACATCTAGGCAAGTCGGTCATCCTTGGAAGGACCTGCAGTTGCAACCCTCCTTCCAGAGCAACGGAGTCCTTGGGCTCCCTGCTGTTCAGAAGACCTTGTATGATGGACTGGATGACAGGAGTGTTCACTGTCATGGCACACTAGTCTATGTCAGTTCTAACATTATGTGACTGGGTGTCATTTTCCGACTTACGCTGACGTTGAGCTGGCCAACCATGTCAAAAAATCCATAGGGGACAGTCTGCATCTGAGGAGGGGCGCAGACGAAGTCATTGCGGCCCTTCTTGAGGACGATACCCTCGCCCAGGTTCCATGCCGATGCGTAACCCTTTCTCAGCTGTTCCTGGTACATGCCGTGGACCGTTACATCAGCTCTGAGATCGATAATGCTGCTCGCATGCTTGTCTCTCATGCCAGCAGTGAGAGCCAAGCTCACGGTGGACTGCCTGGCGGATGTCCTGGTGCTCTGGCTCCGATACGGCCCCGGCTTCTCGGATGACTGCGTCGCATTCGACGGCATAGGCAGGGTGTTACCCGAAGACTGTTGTCGGTGCTGTGGTGTCGACGGAGTCGGCTTCGATTGCCTTGTGGATTTGTTGGACTCGGAGCCTGCCGCCCGGGCAGGCGTGAGGTACGACTTGAAAGCATGCATCTCGTGATAATCTCTGAAACGAACGAACCAAAGCTGGTCAAACCACTTCCAGCGTCTGGATAAAGAAAGAGTGACGCATACACCGTAAGTGAGTGGATGGTGGTGAGGAAGGCTCAGTCGTCCAGGGGATGGGAAGGAGGAGAGAGATATTTGAGAAGGCCTCAATGCAAAGTCCTCTCAAGTGGGCAAGGTCAGCAAGTAAGTCCAGGACAAAGGTTAGCTAGCCTAAGCCGCATGCACGGGGGCACCGGTAGCTGAGCAATATTGCATGGCCTGGCCGGCACCGCCATCACGACAACCACAGCAACTATGGGGCGGCGGCAACGAGAGGCCATGCTCGAGTTGGGTCTGGAGGGGAACAAACAACGGCTGGACTCAAAAGCCACGGTGTGAAGGTGGGTTCCACCGGTCTAAGTCACCCGCGCGAGACGGACTATCAGGTTAGCTGAGAATTGATGACAAGCGGCATCGAATGGCTTCGTCTATGAGAAGCTGGCGCCACCCGTGCGCTGCATGGAAGACGGGTAAGCAAGCACAAAGACGGTAGGGACATCCGCCCATCGTGAGGTAGTAGCGTGGCTCGAGGCGACAAAGCAGGCCGAGTCCTTATCGCGTAAACGCTGCCTACCCAAGCGCCGCCGAGCCAAGCCGTTAGACTGAGAAGAGACATTGCACCCCTGTGAAGCCAAACACGCTCTAGTCTATCGGCATCCCCTGCCCAGGCTCAGCACAGCATGCAGCCGTCATGAAATGGCCAAGGCGGGATGGCCAACGATATCCACCGGGATGGCGGGAGGACGTAGGATGCAGATAGATAGCCCAATTTCTGCCAGTACGCGATATCGGGAAAGAAGCAGACCGACCGTCTTGGTGGTAATGCCCGATTGCCTCGCCGAGATCTCCCCGGAAGGAACCATCTCTCCTCCGAGGGTCCGTTTCGTTGATCAATGCTGCTCAGAAGGGGGAATAGAGTAATCAGGAACAGGATCGTGGTTCCCGGTGCATCTAGCTCAGGAACGTCGAAGGCCGCCTTGACTTGGCGCCCTCCTAGTTGACGACGAAGCTGCGAAGGCTTCAGGAAGTGCTTTGAAGCTGGGACGAGAAAACAAAGCCAGAGACCACCATCAACTGTCTGTAGCCTAGAGAGGAAAGGTGCTTTTTGCCTCCTTTCTGCTTCGAGAAAAGGCTTGCCGCGAGTTCAGCCTCCAAGAGGTCTTGGACCACTGAGACACCACGCTTGTTTATGTGGCTTGCGCCGGTCGGCTTAGATGCCAGCGCTAAAGTAGCGCCGTCCCTGAGTGCAAGGCAGTTGTTTTTAGACGACAAGTCCAACTCAACCCAGACCCCTGAGGGAACAAACAAGACATGCCAGGCCATTCCGAGGTCTCGGTAACCTTATCTAGTACACTTGTACGAAGAATAGAACCAACAAGGGAGTCTCACACCCGCCTGAGTCGAAGAGTCTCTGACCTGGGCTTCGGTCGCCACGTTTAGTGGGATGTCCTCGATGCCTCGTACGCGTAACAAAGATGCTGAGCCTGGCGTCATGTTTCCATTCTCATAAAGAAACTGAGTTTGAATCGTTCTCAACGGTGGGTTCTGAATCGGAGGTCGTCGAGAGTTCTGATCTCGCGAGTTGTGAGTTGGCACTCGCCACTATAACTAAACAAAAGGAAAACTCTAGGCGCTCGCTTGCCGCGAGAAATCGGTACTTTGACAGTTCCAAGTAATTCGGTCATGGCGGCCTCAGAGATATTCAAGGACGAGGATTTGTTAGTGAACGAGAAGGACTGGGGTGTATGCCTCCAAATGCTTACTTTTGGAAGCGAAGGTATTGTTCAGATAGGAGGGAGAGATAATGAGACGGGTCAGAAGAGTAGTGTGGAAAGTCGGTGGGTGTGCTGTGGCTTGCTGAAGCTGCGACGTCTAGCTTAGCTCACCGCGTGTCAGGAGATTGTGCGTGTCCTTGCCGGCATAACAAACAACATTAGGAAGCCGTATTGATGCAAGCCTGCGAAGGTGGTCTCGTATGTATTCATGCGGGAGACGTGGGGGAGACGGCAGGACGGCAAGAGCTGGCAGGCAAAGACGGCAAACTAGATTGGAAACTGCATGAAAAGGACGATAGGAACAAAAGAAGAAAAAGGCAGTGACGGAGGACGGTCGTGTAGATCCCAAGCCAGCCGGTGATCCCGCATCCGGCGAAGTCCCTTTTGCTGGGTGTCTTCCAGGGGTAGTTCCTGCTTTATGCAATAGCACCAGATGGCTTATTACCTATCGTGGCCATGGAATGATGCCCATTGGCCGGGGACGAGAGAGGTGCAGGTACCCGCTCCATATATGCATCTATGCCGTCTTCAGCTCGCCGGCACTACGCCAGCCTACAATTCCCTCTTTGGCCGCGACAAATTTCCTCGCTCAAATCTTCCGCTGCCCCCTGGTCTATGCATGCACCCATCTTTGCTGCCCAGCCGTCGTCCACGAATCCGATGCCCTGTCGTCCCGTTTATATCAACTGGTGTGCTGCACGACCAGGAATATTGGACGAAGTTCCGGCCGCATCACCATTCTAGCCCGATGGTGGCGCCTTTTCGGCCATTTGATTGCCTCTGCCGCGTCGCATCCCGCCGACGTATCATTGTCGCCTTTTTTGACCAGGCACCCAGGCTCGCTGCAGTTTCTGCTAGCTGAATGATGGAAGTGGAAACACTCGACTCCCAACAAAGAATGGTCCTGATGAGGTGGCTCGTCCGCCGATCAAAGAACCAACAGTTGTCGGCTCTGCCACCAGAAAAAGTCAAACACTTCGTTCCTGCTTCGACCAGCCCCAGTGCGGAGGCCTTGTTGCCGTCCGTCGGCCCGCCTATCGCCCAAGGCCATCCAGTCACCCTCTCGTCTTTTACGAGCTTTATCTTCGACCGTGAGGCCGAGCGCCGAGAGAATCTGCGTTTCTTGGACGTGGCATTTCGTCAACAGAACGGCCCGTTCATCCTGCATCTGTGAGATGCATCGAGACGCATGAGATTTGTGTTGCCGCATGTTGTCATCGAAGAGGTGGCAAGTCGCCAAAATGTCATGGGGTACCCGTTAATTTGAGCTATCAAAGAAGCGACAGACGGTTTGTGCAGATCCCGTGCTACGCTATTGCCATCACGCATTTACACCTCCCGGTTTGCCATGTTGAACTAACCGATTCTGACTCTTGCCCAGCTTTGCTAGGTCGATGAGCAGAGTCTTCGACAGTGGACACACACCACGCCGACGATGACCCAGAGCAAATGTTCAAGGGTGGAAGCCCCGAATGGCCCATTGCCGACCCCCACTTGGAACTCTCAGCTGAATCCATAGTTGCATTGTAGAGAATGTGGTCCTCTTTTGGTTTCAAACACCTTTGAGCACCTAATCGCGCCACGAACGATTCAACGGCACCAATATCTACCCCAACGCAGAAATTGGGCTATCAGCTTGACTTCGGACCCGATTGACGACACACGCCGCGGGTGCATATTCGTGCCATTTAATCTCCCCAAGTCGGAAAACTTGCCGCAACAAGCCACAGATCGATATTGTGGACGGCTTCGATCCAACTTTGCTATCGACTTGTGCAACCAAATACGAGTTCTGCTGTACTTCCGGCCCTCTTCGTCAGCCCCGTCAAGCTGCAGGCTGCAGTCAAGCGTCTCCTCCCGCCGCCGGTAGGTCTGGACCGACACCATCACACCGCTAGGCAACGAACCACGACTAGCTCTTATCATGTTGCTTTCCGCGTGGCCTCGATCCTGGCTATTTCAGGAAACCTCGTGCCTCGAAGCAGACATCATCGCGAAGTAGACACGTCAGAAGGCCCTCTCTTTCTGTCAGTTCTCGTCGTTGTCAACTGGGGCGGCTTGTTATCCCATCGCTCAATACTACTCAAAGATATCTTGCGTTTTGCACCCGCGAGGCAGGATTTACGTCGGCCAAAAGCCAACATATGGATTGATGGTGCGCTCCAGGGGCATGGAGGCCCAATCTGCCCCTGAACAGTCTCTTTTTGATGCTAAGGGTTCAGCTGTCACCTCCATTGCGAAGTTCGTGCCTGGGCTCGGACCCTGCCGCGAGCCACGAACACGCTACCCTGACTCTCCAACTCAGCCCTCATTTAACCTCCAAGATGGAATCTGACAGGCTGAGCGCCCGGCGAGAAAAAGAATTAGCATTCCAACTTCGCAAGCAAGGAGCTGGTCCCAGGGCCATGGGACTTATCGCGCGCGGAGCTGGTCCACACTCCCGGAAAATTCTACCCTAGCCATGTCAGGCTATCCTCACATTTGAATGGCTAGTGCCGGTCTGATAGAAGGCCTAGTATATGCCAGGGTCCAATATCAAAGTCTGCTGTCACTGGGATGGCAGCGTAATGCTTCCAAGGAAAGCTGCAGTTCTCGTCATCGTCACATTTCACTCTGTCGTCCCCAAACAAATGGGTGGGGGGGCTGCACCCAGTCGTGCTCAGCCAACCACCGCAGTTTCGTGGTGCTGTCGATGGATCCAAAGGCAGGATAAAGCAAGATAACTACACTTTGGACCCGTGGTTCTCATCTAGGACATTTACCAAAGGTTGGCAGGCGCTTTAGCTAAACAGTCTTAGCCGGTACGCCGATTCATCACGCAAGATAACGCAGATGATTTCCCAGCCCTACCACGCCGATAGTTTGGATCTTCTTTACCCACGTTGCCTTCGGTCAATCTGCGTTCCCTAGCATGGAGCACTACCTGGGGGCACCATTGAGGTCGCTCTTTGTTGGCGCCAGTTCAAGATTCTTGGCTCCTTCAAAGCCATTGTCCTTTCACCACAGGTTCGCTGTCAGGGCTTCAGGTCTTTCCTTCGTCATGCATTGTCAAGTAGACACTCTTTACGGAAAAGAAACCCATTTGAGGGGGTACACCCTTGGGCGGCCTGCACAGTTGGCAAGACGGTATCCCGTTGACAGCTTCAGCAGTGGCTGGAGGGCATTGCGCATCATATCACACCGATGACCAGTCACGGGGCGCTTATAGCATTGTCATATTGTCATATCACGGTGCCTAAGCCAATCCTGGTTTGAACGTGTTTATGAAAGAACATCAGCCTCTGACATGAATCCCTAAGTACACAGCATCGAAAGCGAACCGATGGCTGGTCTATAGGAGTACCCGCTCACTTCATCAGAGCAATCGTCTTCATCATCTCGAAATTAGGGAGACCCAGTCCCGTCACAGGATCCCAGCCCTGAGTTCCGTTCCATGTTGCAAAGGGAATGACGCCGGCGCCCTGCAACGGCTTTCCAGACTGCAAGTCCACACCGCCGCAGCCCTGCGCGACACCCGTGTTCACGTCCGTCAGGCCCCGGAATCCTCGCTTGTACAACCAGGGGTTCATGAAGCCCATCGTCGGCTGGCCGACACGGATCCTAGCATCGTTGAGAAGGCCAACCAGACCGGCAACCAGCGGGGCAGAGGCGGACGTTCCTCCCGTGCCGACGAGCCGGTTCGCGTTGACAATCGGAAACGGCGGGCTGGCGGAGTGAGCTGAGATGTCGGGAAACCCACGGCCGGTGAAGTTGGCGAACGGCTCGTAGTAATTCTTGGTCTCGGGAGAGATGCCCGTCGCCAGGTACGAGGTCACCGCGGCCTCCTGGTACCACGCCTGCTTGAAGTAGTTGCTGAAGCCACTGCCGGAGGCGACCCACGTGATCTCGGGGCCGAACGCCTGCGTGCCTCCCACGGCGGTGATGTACGGGCAGGTGGCGGGGAAGGTCGGCGTGAACTGGGGAGCGTTGCTGCCGTCGTTGGCGCGGCAGGGGGCGCCGACGCCAGTGTCACCGCTAGACTCGAGAACAGTCACACCGCGGAGGCCCATCATGCCGATGAGGTTGCACACGCGCGTGGCGTACTCGATGGGCACCGTCTGCTCGTCGTCGCCGTACGAAACAGAGAGCACCTGCGGGATGGCAGCATTCTCCTGCGTCATCATGAACTGGTAAAAGTCCAAGAACGGCTCGTTCTGGTTGTCGGCCTGCGTCGGCGTGCGGAGGTTGGGGACCAAAGGCGGCTTGCCTCCGGTGATGAACTGGGTGATGGGGAGGTTCTTGACCGCAGCGGCCATCACCTGCGCGTCCAGGTTCGCCTCGCCGATCTGACCCTTGGGGTCCTGGTGGTCCTGGCCTCCGTTGACGAGCACGCTCTTGAAGCTCTGCGGCGGCAGCTGGAAGCGTGTCAGGAACGCCGTGAGGTCGTCCTGGCGCGCAGACTGGTTCAGGAAACTCGCAAAGCCGACGCGGCTGCCGGCGGCGGGGTCAGCTTGGTAGGCGCCATAGTTGTACGCCAGCTCGAAGCAGGCCGGGGTGAAGGCCTTGGAGCAGTTCGCGGTGGCGCCGGGGGGGTTCTGTCCCTGTCTGCGAGCCAGCGGGGGAGGCATTGGCGGCATGGCACCGGCCGGCATCGGGGCCGCGAACGCGGGGTCCGATTTCATCTTTCCAAAGTACGTCGTGGGTGTCACGAGCTCAATGTGCTCCGCCATGGTGTCGGGGAGAGAGTACTGCTGCGTGCGCAGCTTCATCGTGCCCTGAACGTCGTAGTAGGCAAAGTTGGCTCCGAGGATTCTGTTCGCAGTCCCCACGTCCGTCGCGAAGTTGACGAAGCGGCCCCCGTCGGTATACGAGACGTCCTTGACGTTCTCCTTAGCGAGCCACGCCTGCACCGCGGCGACGGACTGCTCTGCCGGCTTGAACATGTCGTTGACCTGCGCCGCCGAGAGGTACTTGCCGTAGTTGGGGCTGTCGGGGTCGGAGACGTCCTTGAGCATGGGCTCGAGCTTGTCAATGTTTTGCAGCTTCAGGCCGATCTGGAGGTTGATCTGCTCGCCTTCGGCAGCCATATTGACCATCGAGACGCCCGAGACGAAGTTGGCTGCTCGAGACATGAGGCGGGCTTCGACTGCGACGGCGGCGGCCGCCAGGGCCAGGAGGGCCTTGAGAGGAGCCATTCCGGCTGGCCTTTTCGTTGGATGGACTCGGGTAGGGGATGAGAATTATCGAGTCGTCGTTCGCGTCTCTCAGAGGGCCGAATTGGAAGATTATTCACAACTAGGGACAATGGCCAACTACGACGAGGCACATGAAAGAGGCACGAAAACCAAAAGCAAGTCGACAAGAAGACGAGACGATTAGAAGTACGGATCACGAGTCGGAAGACAGTCGGCTCTACGGTTGTATCCGAACTACCAACCAAGTACTGCAACTGCTGTTTGCCTTCGATCCAAAGGCCCTACCGGGGCCAGGTGTAATGGTTCAGACAGTACATGTCGTAGAATCACGCTGCGCAGTAGGGCAGGTACAGCCCTTCTCGCGCAGGTTTTCGTCTGAAGGCAACCAACCGGCGGGATCAGACTTTAAGGTTACAAGATCCCAAACGTGCAAGCTGCACGTTTCGAAACCTGGACCTTGCCCTCACGCAAATACAAATCTGGCCGCGGGATAGCCGACAGAGGAGAGAGGTATTTTCTGAGGGAGCGCAATGCAGGAACGCCAAACCTTATTTCCTTTTCGCGGAGTGCAGGAGCAGAGGAGATCGATCCCGCGCGTCCCACGGTTTGGTACGGCCACTTATTTGCCATCCATCGCATTCCACAACCCACATTCCCAGGAAACTCAACGCTTGCCTTGGCTGAAGATGGTCATATACTCGCTGGAAATTTAAGGTGTGAATCATGTCAGTCTAAAAGTCTTTCGATAACCTGACTTGTCAATTACATCCGTGTCCACGACCACTCGATTACGTCTCCTCTGCAGGTTGACGCGGTTAATCTTTCGCCATGCCTTAGGTTTCCTTCCTGTCGTTCGTTCGTGTCCTTGGCACCGGTGGCTTGGTGTTCTCTGGTTCGACAGGGGGGAAAGCGAAATACCGGACGCCGGATTTGAATGCCTAAGATGCCCGGAATAGCCTCCGTCGCCCGCATTGTGGAGAAACAAGACATGAAGCCGCATCGCTTGGCAAATCCTGCTGCGAAAGCTTGATCGTCGCAGTGGGAGAAACACTCCGCCAATCTGCGCCGGGCGATCCTCCCCTGGAAGAAAAAGCCAAGAGAACATGCAAACAAGCAATTGAGCCGCGCTACTAGCGCCGTAGATCCAATCAACAACCACTGCCGGCCGAGTGCTCTTTTCTCTCTTCACAGGAGATGACCGCTCGACGGCCCCTTCGCCTTCCGAGAAATCATTTGGATTTGATGGCCCCGGCGGGCGAGGGTCCCGGGGGGGGGGAAGCCACCAGGTGCCCGTGAACGGATGGTGCCTGGGAGTTTCCGACCACTGGCGGCCTTCCTCGCCTCCCCCCTTATTTTCTTGGCAAGATGTGTAGAGTTGTTTCTGTGCCGGGCGGGCCTTTTGGGCAGAGCAAACGGGATGGCATGGTCACAGCGGCCTCTGCATTCTTTAGGTTCCGAATCCGAGCCGCACTCCGGTCTGGCGCCAGACCCCTTTCGGTGCTGGAGAGACCAAGTGGCTGACCACTACGGAGACGGGACGGCCCAGGAGCTTCTCCCGTTGGATCGTTGGTCTGGATCATTCTTCAACAACGTGATGGGGCGTAATGGGCCGGAATCGCATCCCAGAGAGACACATCACCATTGCTAGTGGTTTTTTTCGTTTCCGTGCAGAGTTTATCTGATCATTTCCTACATAATACCTAGTCATACAAAAGAGCACGAAACGCCTGACTTGAGCACGGGGAGGGAAACTCCGTCCCATCTTGGGCAACATGAGGCGGTGGTAAAACACGAAGCAAAGTTGTTCCGACCGGCGCGCACCACAACTCTGATGAACACCCACCCACAACCGACGGGAGGAAAACGTGACTTTCGTTGAACACATGAGACTGAGAGAGACCAAGGCGGGTCGTTTCTACGATAAACCGTCTGTGCGCTTCGATATTGTTGCTGTGGCGATGAATTCGAACTGGTTGACAGGAGGGACGAATGGAGCCAATGGAGGTACCGGATGGTTGTTTGGAATTTTGACCTCGACCATGGCTTTGCGACCGTCGTATGGAAATTGAAAGAATCTGGTTGGTCTATTGTTAGCACCATATTCATCCAAGTGAGTTGCGCAGAGAGTTTGCCGCCCGGCCCCTTACCTGGAGTCTTTGTACAAGTGGCTCACAGATATCATGAAGTTTGAGGCTGAACGGAACTCGACGACCTTGAACGAGAAGAGGTTCGTTGGTGACGTCCAGCAGAATGCTCCATTGATGGGGAAATCGTTGTTCGGGCCGTTGTCAGGGGTTATCCCGTCCCACGGCCAAGTTGCATTACAGTGAGCGCCGTTGACATCGACGACGCCTTCTGTGTTGTAATCGTAAAAGTCGACTGGCATTGCCATGTTAGCGAGGCGCAACTATGATGTTGAATTGAGACTTACAATCTAGTGTACAGTTATACATATCTGAGGTCTCTGTCTTTTGGCAGACGGTGGCCAGGTTGCTCAGTGTCATGTTCAACCACGGATATCTGAACCGGCTGGCCTCTTGGTGGATCTTCTCGTCGTCTTCCAACGCCGTCGGCAGGGAGGCTACGAGAGGTATAACAGACAGCATGGATATGAAGAAGAGAGACTTCATCGTGATTAGCGTTGTGATGGCTGAGACAGTGTTGATGTTGTAAACAGAGACTAAACCTCTCAATGTGTATGGTGAGGATCTCGGCTTTACTCGTTAAATTTGACTCAAATACCGTCAAGTTATGGCCTTCAAGATTGAGCTTAGGCCATTATTTATAGTTATAGATTCGATGACAGCGCATTCTATGCAGTCTTCCCCGTCGCCGCAACCGAATGTCGTCGTAGACCGCCTCGGACTGCAAAGCCATTGGAGCAACGGCGTCATGTACCCGGCCGACGATATGCCCAACGCGGGCCGGTGCGAGAAGCCGTCGTTGTGCGCGGCTACAAGCAAACCCCGTTCGTCACAAATACGATATTCAACCGCCTTTCGAGGGAAGGCTGGATGTAGTGCCAGCCAGTCACCGGAACGGAAGAGCCGAAATCAGGACGAGGGTACCTGCCGAGAGGTTGCCCGTGTTTCCCGGAGATTGTTGTCACACCGAGGATCATGACCTTCAGGTTACCAAGAAGATGGAGAGAGGGCCCGGCGACTGTGGCGCAGATTGACAAGATGCTCAGTCTTGACCACTGGTGATGTGCCCGATCACGGTCTAGAGTCCCTTCGCCCAGATCATTCGCTGAAGGTGTCGAAACGAGGCGAGGTTGCTTGGCGGACAACAGGTCAGGCAACTGGAACAAAGTGAAACTCGTGATCAAGATTAACGTGCGGGTTGCAGCAAGAGCTTGTCGTTGAACTTGCTATTAGTGACTCGCAGTGAACGGTCGTGTAAGTCGGCCCGCGGGCGACCAGAATACCGATCCTGAAAGAGCCAAGTATGTCTGCACAAGTCATACCCATGCGGATGGCCAATCTCCTGCACATAGTAGGAGAACATGGCCCAATCAGGGTGGCGTGTGAGTTACTGCAGATAGGGCGGCTAGGCACAGATGATTCGTTTTCCCGTGCAACCAGCCCGGAAAGTTGCTTTCAGACGCTGCCTGTGGCACCATTTCGGTGGCGGAATGGTTGCCGGACGAGCTTTGTTTGCTTGAGCAGGTTGTTTCTCGGTCTTCTTCGAACCAGAATGCATGGAACATCGGCTCCCAGCAAGAAGCATACCCAGCCCCCTGGAATGCTTCGCGTAGCATTATCAATGCAGCCATCCAGGCCGCGATGCTGCGCATTGAGTCCAAAAGGGCTCTCGGTTTGTCCAGAAATGGTCATGTGTGTCAGAAAGTGGTATTCTCGCAGAGCCTCGACACGTTGTTGTCCAAAGGATTACTGAGGGGCTTCTTTGCGACTACATACAAGCGATATCTCAGCCTGTTTCCTAAGATCGCTTGAATGTTCCGTTTCAGGCAGCATAGACTATATGCCGGCGGTGAAGAATTCTCGCAGCGAGCCAATCAGTCGAGCCGGCCTCGCGATGATGTGCGTGTCGTCGATCTCCGAGGTGAAGCCGTCGTACTGCTCGAGGAGTCACAGCTTCATTGACCGACTGAACGCCAAACACTGCCTTGTCAACGTGATGTCAACTTTGAGGATGAAGATATTTGTGAAAGCGGCAAACACGCACACCGCTTCTTGGCTGCGAGTCATCAAGACCGAGCCTGAGTCCCTCATCAAAGCATCGACGAGCTCCTTCCATGCGCTGACCGGCTTCGTGTGACATGCAGTTGCTCAGAGCCGAGAGTAAAGGGGTCAGGCAGTGTCGCCAAACACGGCGTGCTAGCATGAGTTTTGAGTCCAGTGTCGTCGCCACGAGGTCTCGTCGTGTCGGACGGCAGCATTTGGCTCAGCGGACCATCTTCATCGGGAAGGGCCGTGGCAGGCAAACAAGTAACTCCTGTAACGGATAGAACAGTATGCTGAGGGCATAACGTTAATCGAACGACGGGCTCTCGCCTTGAAAAAGAGCCCCAGGGGTCAGCCGCCGCAATCCTCGGCAAGACTGGACAACACAAAGGGGCTGGATGGGCATGAAAGTAGTAGACTTGCGAGGGTGATTGCATGGTTATACCAGGCCAGCCAAGACTAGTTGGTAGTGATCGATGATGTCGTACGCAGATATCTCTGCAATTTTTGTCGATTGTTAGCGGTTCGAGGATGGTCAAGATATGACTGACTGAGTGTCGTTGAGGTTGATGCCATGGTGCGAAAGCACCAGGGAACAGGAGAGCGGAAAGATGTATCCTTGGCTCGTACGCCGGAATTGCAGAAGTCAAGTTCACGGAAGGAACTGAGATGGGCATTTGGGAAGGTATGTCTCTTGCCGTTGCTGCTGCCACTCCTATCCCGCCATCGTCTCGAGTCTGGATTTCCAAGTCGCTACTCCATCCGTCGTTCAGTAATGAATTCCTACTAAATACATTGCCTCTACTACCATCATCTTCACACGTCAGTCTCCATCTTAACTTCGGTGAAACTATCAAACTCTGTACTGAAATGTTGGTGAATCTGATTGCAGCGCAGACGCAAACACTCTCTGGGAAATCCCAAATCAGCGCTGTTTTCGGTGGCACCACGGCTCATAGGAAGAAGAAGACGTTCTCTTTCTCGAGCTCTACGTCTCTTTCTCGAGCTCTACGTTGACCAATCCATGGGTCCTCTACAAGAATTTCCTGTTTTTCCCGTGCTAGAGCGGCTCCTTTTCCTGTGATATCGTACTCTACTTTATCATGGTCGTCGCTACCATTATCGTTATCGCTACTCCATCGTCCCTATTATCTTCGTTATCGTCGTCGTTACTACTACTATTATAACTTCTACTTCTATACTTAATAGGAGTGATTGACTACACAGAAAATATAGCCGTACACACGCAGGAAATTTGGGCGGTATCCGCTACAATCGCATCACCGGACTATAATGGCAACGCCGGACACTAGACATAACGCCCTACAGGCTAAAGCCCGACAAACATCTACGTCGGCAGTCCCAACCCATTTGTCGGGGGTACACCGACATGGTGGGCAGACAAAAGGTCCCAGGGCGGAAATGCCGTCGTTTGCCGGAGCTGGAAGTCGCGGGTCACGGACGGGACGGGACGGCAAGGCAAAAACGGAGCAAGAAGTTCAAAGGAACATGGCCGGCATCTCCGAACGCTCGGGCTCCGTCCCGTTCAGATACGACGCGCCGGTGGCGGTGCCGCCCTGCAGGTGGATCGCGAAGGGGAATCTGCTTCGTTCGATTCAGCCTTAATGCCAGCGTCTCTTTTTTCTTGCACGTGTACAATCTTGGGGGCTTCTATTTCCGCTCCGGGCCGGGTCATTTTAGGCTTTAGCACAGCGTTTTAAGGGCAGTCGATGTGCGTAAAGTAAGGTAGGTAATATCAACATTCGGACTGTGTTCCGCGTCTAGTGATTTTTGGGGGCCGCATGAGGTGTATCGGACCCGTTGACCGCGGATTCGATGTCCGACCAAGTCGCGCTATGCACGGGCGAGATCTCGTGTTTTTGGAAGGTGTGTGTGTGTAAGTGTTCTAGAACAGGTCTCGTCTGCATGTCAAGTTCCAATATATTGACGCAGAAGAAGTCTGGAACCGCGAGCTCAGCCATGACAGCGAGTGTTGGATTCGGCCCAATGCCAGGTCTGGCGTGGGATGATGCATCGGCATTCAGATTTGCCCGTCGAAACAAGATGACCTTGACGCAGGACGTCGATCATGTCGCTCGTCAGGTGAGGCACCAAGCCTGCGTATCTCTGCCAGATTGGCAGCAGGTCTTGACTCGACGTCATTCAAAGGGTCGGGCTCAAGAGATGTCCAACTCGCGCGTCTGTTCCAAGAACTCCTGCCAGGATTTCGCTTTGCATGGCAAGAGGTTGGACGGCGGGCATGGTTCTCTCTGCCACTCTGGTGGTGTGCAGTGCAGGTGAGATCTGCGGCAGGCAGTTAGACGGGATCCCTGAGTTCTTAGGTGAGCTGAGTCCGAGCTAACGCCGGATTGGGATTAGTGGTCTTGTGGAGAGATCCCGACATCCCACTGGGAAAGAAAGAAATGGGAATTTGGGAAAGCCCCTTTTTTCTTGCGCTATTAATAGACATTCGCCTGAAAACTAAGTTTTCTGGACGGAGCACGAACGAAGAAAAGGGTCCTCTGCTTCTGGTTTGGATGATAGATCCCTGTCGATACCACAGCCTTACTCGGAACGCCGCCTGTCTGCCGGCCTCAATGAGCTCGAGCGCTCCTCTGGTGAGGACGGGAGTTGCAGTTTGGATCGGGGACGAATGTTGACAGCAGAGTATACTCCGTACATGCCACTGCAATCAAGTCCTAACGAACAACGTTGTATTCTACCCGCAGACATGGAGCGCCAACCACCTGGAACTCGGTTAGAAAGTTTCGCGAAGTTCCAAGAGGTCCTAGAGCAACATGTAAAGAGGGCGGTGAGCTTGTTGCTAAAGACGGGTTCCAACTTCACACACAGTCATGACCCAACTGGCTGGGAAGGGATCATGACTCATTTCAAATGACCACGAAGCTCGTAGTTTTATTATCGTAGCTCGTCAACTCGAATAATCAATTTGATGAGCTTACTGGTGGCCCGAAGTCTTGGTATTCTCCTTCAGGGAAGTGGGTTATTAGTAGCTCTTTTCCCTCAAAAGAGAGTGACTCCACTTGAGCTCTCGGCCGAGGTTTGTGATTGCAAAGTCGACAGCTGTCCGACGGGGTTGAACGTATGAAAATTGGCCTTTATATTGCAGTGAAATGGGGTGCGGATCGGAGGTTCAAACGATTCATGATACACCCTGGATTACACCCTGGGCAGCTCAGAGAAACGGCGCACCAACGTATTCGTAGCCGCATGAACAGAGTTGCGACGAGAATCTGTGATTAAGCATCTTGAGACGATAAGAGTTGTCAAGTATGGGCTGCAAGGAGACACATCATGCCAACTCATGCACACCAGATACGACGTGTGGTGTTGCTGTGGGATTTCGCGTCGTTGAGGCCGCGAGCTGTGCTGTGCGAGGCATCACCGAGAATGGCACAGCGACGGGGCACACCGTAAGGTGGGAGATGATTGGACGGGTTCAGTCCATGTAAAGTTGAGCTCCCCACAGCACACATTGTAAAGTTTCCGAGTTAAAGAGATGAAAGGGGCCAAAATACACCTTGGCATCTTGAAGCTCCTGGAAGCAAGGTTATTTTAGGGCTGAGCTGTCCGAGAGCTGCTGCGCCCTTTGGGCGGGGGAGGTGAGGGGTGCTGGGACTCTAGGAGCAGCAGCAAGATTGTTGGCCTGGGACATCAAGCAGCTTCGGCGCTCGCCTTGGTTGCTAAGAAGAGTATTCAAGGCGATTCTGCAATGCGGCTTCTTGACATGTCGTCATTGTCCCTTTTTTTGAGACTGCCGAAAAGTTGGTGCATATGGCCGAGCAGGATATGGACGTGGGGTTGCATTATGTCGTTGCTTGCTCGGAGACAAGAGGCTGTGGCGCCGCGGCCGCAAGAGCGAAGGAAATGTGCGCGCATGCACGGATTGCGACGTAGTTGCATGCGATGCCAGGGTCCAGGTCGCCATGAGTGAGAGCCCAAAACTCTGTTCGGACCTGAATCCAGTCCGCAACCAGCCTGCTGGCACAACCCCTCGTCTCTCTCCGTTCAGTCTGTTGTCTCTCCCTCAGCCTCAGGCCGGGCAACGCACAAAGCGGTGCAAGCGGTGCAAGCGGTGCATGCTTTCTGTCGGTGTCACGCTGGACAGGCTTTTCGAGCTCTCTCTTGGGCTGGGCATCTGTCAGCCGCAGTCGTGGTGTCGGTGATTTTTTGACAACAGGGGCGCAGGGCCAAGGAGCCAGGTTACGGCCTGCGGTGTGGGCAGGGTGGCATCAGCAGCGAGACAGCCCACCGGTAGCTTGCCGAAGGACCGAGAGGACGGCAACGGCCAGCGGAGGCCGATGGCACTAGTGTGTTGTAGAAGACTGGGGTGGTGTTTCTGTGAGTGGCGAGTGACTGCTGAAGGATGTGCGCCCGTTTCGTTGTTGATGTTGGTAAAGTAATGGTGGTTGTGGTGGTGAGAACTGGAATTTTGGACAAAGCTTGTGTTTAATTAAATTGCTGGCGACCCTTCTCTGCTAAGGTAGGCAGGTCCAGCTCGCAGTCATCTCAAGTTGGGCCACCTAGACAGAGCTAGTGCCGCAATCCGATGTCGAGAATGGCCCGACCTCTGCTCGAGTTCGGACCTTCGTCTCATTTCCTGATCTTGTCATCCTCCAGCCGTCTGACTGGCGCTGGTGGGCTGTGTGTGAAGGGCACTGGCTGCACACCCTGTCGACAGAGCAAGTGGACAACAGAAACAAGACAGATATGCTGCTGCTGATGCTGCTCTCCAAGTAAGCCCGACAGGCTGTCTCTGTCTCTCTGTCGTGTTCTGAGATGGAAGCTGAGTCCGCCGTACTCCGTATGTGGTGGGGATGAGAGAAGGACCGGCCCAGGGAAAAGGCAACTGATCAGCCCTATCCTGGATCCTGGCGTGGCATCCCCAACACGACGACGCTATTCGCCTCTCCCTCACCTTCCCTCTAAGGCTCAGCTCTTTTCTGAGTCTGATTATTGTCGCATTCCCGTCTAATCCGGCCAGGTGCTGCTGCCGAATCTGCCCTTCACATCCTCTTCAGCATCGGAAGCCTCTTTCGAGCCATCTGCTGTCCATCGTAGCTCCCCGCCTTTGTCAAGCCAATCTGTCTCTATCTTGCCGTCCTCATCGGCCAACAGAAGGACACTGCCATTCCGTCCCGATAGTCAACCCCCCCCTGACGACGCTGATCGAAACCCGTCTGTGTTTCACCAAACGACCCCAGATCCCTCCCCCGCAGCACGCAGCACTCGCATCAGCAGCGCGTCGCTCATCCCCCTCGTCGGGTCACAGCGAGTATCCGTACTGCACTGCACTGCACTGCACTGCACCTCTGCAGGACTCAGTTAACCGCCGTTCGTCTGAACAGAGCCAGAGCCACAGAGGAGAGGTAGGCATCCCAGAAACGAAAGGCCATAGAGCCAGCCAGGCGTCGACCTCACGGAGTGACGAAGACGACAGACGCCCCCTTTTTGAACCCCTCGGGCCACTCGCTACCTTTGCTTTTCGACCTGCCATTGTCCGTCGAGAATGGCATAGCGCTGCATGCCGGGAAACAGAGACAGCTTCCATCAAATCACCTCTTCGTACCTCCCTCAGCCATCGGCACCACCCTAGCAAGCATTCGAGCAAGCCTCGCCCACCAGCGAATCCAACAGACGCAGACGCAGGCGCGGACGCGAACGCGGACCTCGACAGACAGACGCCCAACCAGACAGAGCACCCTCCATCTCCATCCCCATCCCGTCGCATCCTAGACAGCTGACAGACGAGCTGCCGCTGGGATTGACTTGTGTGCACAGCCCCAAGGAAGCCCCTCCACGCTCCCCCTCCCCTCCAAGGGCCCCAGGGAACCCAGCACGGCATCCGCTTCTGCAGCCGGCGTAGCCAATCCAGTCGGAGCCGTCTGGTTCTGCCTGCTGCTCTCGCCGCTGGCGGGCTGGGACTATCTTCCTTTTGGCGGGCACAGGACAACACCACGTATCCAATCCGTACGGACGTTTGATTGAAGTGAGTGAGAAGTGGACAGACTCGACAGGGTCGCCAGACGCAGACGCGCAGAAAATAGGAACAGGGACCAGCTGGCCGGGCTGGTCAATCTCCAATCTCTCCCCGTCCCGTCATCCATCGGCCATCCTCTTGCTTTCCCTTTCCTGCTTGCTGCCGCTCCGCCGCGCTGCTTGCCTGCTTCTGCTGCTGCCGCTCCTTTCGCTCGCCTGCCCGCCCGCTTGCTTGTCTTGTCGCTGCTTGCTTGCTTCTGTCAACTCTGGGAAACTTGGAACTGACTGACTGGCTTGGGTGACTGGTAGACAGAGGGACAGAGAGTGAGAAAAGACCCCGCGCGGAAGAAACAAGAGAAAAGAAAGCCGAAGAAGACGGAAGCCAAAGACAGTGAGAGCAGAGCTGAGCTTATCACTCACACTCGGAGCAAGAGAGTGAGAGTGAAAGAAAGCTCCATTCATTCCCCTCCTCCTCATCCTCCACCCCCGTCTCCCAGACCCGTCTTGTGTGTCTGTTTCTGCTGCTCATTGTCAGTCGACACACATACAGACAGACACACATACACGGGCTGTGCCGTATTGCCTGCCCTGCGTGGTTTTTTTTTAATATTATTATCATTACTTTGTTTACTTGCCGGCGGCTTGCTGCTTGACGGGGACTGACAGACTGCGACTGGACTTGCGACTGACACAGCCAGCGTCTGTCCCGTCTGCATTTGCATTTGCATTTGCATTGGCACAGACGGGCCAGGGTAATCTTACCAACGAAAAGGAAGAAAACCTGCCCATCCATTCGCACGTCTCTGTCTCTGTCCAGGTTACTGCGGCGGCTGCGCACGACGACATATCGCAATTATAATGCCGAGCTTCGGTCGCATTGGGAGGCACAACAACCGCTCGCAACAAGCACTTGTCGAGCCGGTTGGCGGTGCCCCTTCAGCAGGCAACTCACCTACGCCATTATCTGCTGTGCCCGCCGCGCTGTCGGGTGCTGGTGGTCAAGTTCCCCTTCCTCCTTCAGGCCACTCTCAGTCTCACCCTCAAGGCCAAGGTCACGGCCACGGTCTCTCAATCTCCCACTCGCTGGCTCCTGCGCCCGCGCCTACCTCTTCGTCGACCACCACCACCACCACCAACACCACCACTACTGGCGGCGCTAATAACCCAATTACCCCCCATTCAGCCTCGTCGACCGCCTTCAGCTCCATCGAGTCCTTTGACACCCAACACCAGCAGCAACACCAGCAGCAACAATTCCAAAATCTTCAACACCAGCAGCATCAGCAAGGGCAGCAAGGGCCTCCTCCACCGCCCCACGATTATCCTGCCTCTGCCTCGCCCGCCGCAGCTGCTGCCTCACGCAACTCCCTCCTCTTGCAGCACAACCCACTGCCGCCCGCCGATTCGCGCCAGAGGGGCCCAGGTCAGCAGCAGGAATTCGCCGACTCCGTCTCCCGCTCCCAATCCCAGCGCTATCCGCCGGCCGTAGCCCCCTACCCCAACACCCAATACGGCGCAGCCTCCAGCTCCGTCGACAACCTCAGGGCATCCCTCAACAACACCTCGACTGCAACCGCCCAATCTCAGGCAACTTCTCCTACTCCCCAGCCTGCACCCCAGCCCGAGAAGCGCTCTGCACGGAGGTTGCTCAAGAACATTCTGGGAGCGGGCCGAGATCATCACAACACCCCGCCTCCTTCCCAGCAGCCTACCCCGCCAGGCTCCTACGATAACACTGGTGGCCTCGCTCGCCGACCGTCAAAGAGAGTGAGCAATCCACCACCCGCGAGAACCGCATTATCCCAGCAGCCTTCCCAGCTGTCGCTCGATCAGCAGTCGGCAGACTGGCCGTTGCCCGCGCTAAATCAGCAACCCTCCCCGCTACAAGGCGTCGGCGAGATCGAGGACCAACACCGCTTTGCACAAGATCCTAACAGAGACCATCGTCTGCAGACCCCCGATTCCCACCGCAATTCCATTCGTTACGTTCCCAGCGATTTAGACAATACCCCTTACGAAGACCCTGCATATCTCCAGCAGCAGCAACAGCAGCTGCACGCTTTGCAAGACCAACACCAGCACGCCCAGCAGTCTGCTTACGACCCCTCCCAACACCAGTACCAGCAATACTCCCAGCAGCAGGCTGGTCAATACCAAGGCGGACCGTCTCCCATTCACACTGGCCACCTGGGTACCGGTTCTCACCAAAATCCCGAGACCGTTTCTCAGTTGTCGCATGAATCACCGGTTACTGATTCAGACGCTCGCTCGGCAAACGTCCAGTCCGCACAAACCTCCCCCGCAGTAAGATACGCCGTGCAGACCACCGACAACCCGCTGCCTCCTACACTCCCACCCGCCCAAAGCAGCTCTCAGCCTCAGCAGCAAAATATGACGCCCCCTGCTGGAGGTCCCCCTCCGCGATCCGAACGACGACCCCAAGCAGAGACGGAGAAGACGTTGCGAAGTCAGGTCGACGCACCCGGTGGGCCCCCGCCGGGCTACAGACAGAGTCAGACTATGCCTACCACTGGTGCCGCTACTGCGAACCCGGCCTTCCGTACGGGTAGCGCTCAAGAAGGCCGCCAGTTCGAGGGGTCTGGGGGAGAGCAAGGTCGCAACAGCCCTCAGCCGTCGAACCCTGACCGCGACGGCACCGATCCTGACAAGTTCAAGGAGCTACGTAAGGTAGTCGCAAGCATTGTGCTGGCATCCGCTAACAGCTATCAGTCACCAAGTACAAGAACGTTAAGCGCCTTTACTTCGATGGCAAGACACAGATCGACAACCTGAACTCCCAGATCGAGCAACTGCAGAATGCCGTTGCGAACCAGCGAATGTCACAGTCCCGCACCGCTCTCGATGATAGCGAGTACATCACCAGGTTCAACCGTCTCAACGGCGCCATCAACAACCTGTCATTCAACATTCGCAAAGATTGGCGCACAGTGCCGCAATGGCTGGACATGTACGTGAGCATCGACGCTCTGAAGACCGGGAAGCAAGAGATGACGGCGGTCGGTCGTGCTGTCATCACGAGGTGGATTGTAGAAGAGATCTTCAACAAGTGCTTCCACCCGGGTCTCAACTTCGACCTCAGCCGGCAGTTGAAGGATATTGAGCTCAATATCCGGCGGTTCTCATACACGATGAACAGCCAAGAGGAGTTCGACGCCTTGACGAATAAGGTCGTAAGCTGGCGTATGGCAACCCTGGAGGGTCTTCAGAGGGCTTTGAACTCCCCTGAGAGCGCAGACAACAGAGCAGACTTCACCCGCATGTGCACGTCAAACCTCACGGCAACGCTGTTCCAGTACATGACAGATCCGCCGCCGCCTGGTGTAGATGGCAGCGCGTCCATGATCGTGGAGTTGGCAGTAGGCATCGCCGCCAACCTGCCGCTGGAGAGCAGAGACGTGGCCATTACCTACCCGCTGCCTGGAGATCCCATCAACCCCAACATTATGGAGGTAGAGAAGGCGCCTCTTCCGCCGCTGGAGACGCAAAAAGAAGGCGAGGAGGCCGCGGATGATTCTGACAAGGATAAGAACGGCAAGGACCGGCGGGCGGACAAGACCAGAAGCGGTATGTTCACAAACATTCTCGGTGGCGGACCGCCTCGAAAGAGCAGCAACGCTTCATCGATCGTACCTTCAAGTACTGATGCAGCCCCCCCTTCAGCGCTTCCACCCAAAGACAACAACAAGGTGCGGCTCGCCGGCTTCCCCGCAGTGGAAGTCCGGGGCCGTCAAGTGTTGGTGAAGGCGCCTGTCTGGACGCTCTGAGGACGCTGGAGGTGTTGAAGAGAGAGGACCGGAAGAGACGTTCCTGGGGCTGCACGACGGCCCGCATGAAGGAGGAAAACCTTCGTTGATGACGCTATTAAATAAGAAGAGCTTTGGGGGTGGAAGAATACGTTGGTTGGAGCTAGTCACTATTGAGAAGAAAGGGGATGGAGACTAAGAACCAACACCACGGAATGGGCTAGGGGCGATATTTCATGACTGAAGATTCACATTCATACCAGGACGGTATGCTTGGACGCTGGGGTATATCTCTTTGAAGGGGAGCGCCTAGATAGTTGCCAAGGTACCTCCAAGTTGCTTGCTTTCTCGCTCTCATTACTCTCCCCGTCTTCGTCATCACGCTCCCTGTGCTCCCAGATATCCGCACCGAACTTCCGGTTTACGACTCGAATCTCCCCGTGGCTCGATCAAGACGCAGGGAGCCCCGTCAAAGGGACACTGTAGTGATGTTAACTGTTGTCCGACGTACCCCCAACGCATCTGAAAGGGGGGCTACCACGTACCCTATTGTAATCGGCCGGACAGACCTGGTCATCGCGGCTTGCGAGATGGCACTTGTTGCTCATTTGTGTGCAGGTCTACAACGCATCGTTCAGCAACCATGACTCCCTACATGCTGGTGAGTATGGTGGACTTACACCTCTCGTCCTGGTCTCATCCTGAGACTGTCTGACTTCGAAAAAGGCCAACCTCCTCGCCGAGACCGTGCCGAGGATCAGGAGCGCGGCGAGAATAAAGAGGTGGAAGTTGAACACGGCCATAGTCTTTTCTTCCCTTGCAACTGTCTGGGAGTATCGAGGACGTCGTTGGCGCGGTTGAGGAGAGGGGATAGAGTAGGTACGCGGTTGTGTGGTTGTCAAGCGAATGTAAGTCCTGCTCTGCACCAAACGAAGGGCAGTTGAATCAGAACAGAACGAAACTCTTTCGCCCAGGAAGAGAGGGTGCGGGGAGGAGTTCATCCTCTTTTTCTAACACACAAACAGACACACACGCACACACACTCACGAGGCACGTCCACGGGTGCGGTGCGGGAAGAACAGACGAAACGTCACCTTATTGCACCCGCGCGCAGTGGCGATACATTTTTGCCTACATCTTTGAGGTGGTCACACAAGCACACACAGACCCTTTCCCCTCCGCAGAGCCAGCAAAAAGAAGCTCAGGCATTGCGCGTTTCTTGTTTCCCCGTCGGCGAGGACAAACATGACTGCACCATTGTCGTCTCTAGTTGTTGTATTCGGTCGGAATGCTCGTGTGGTTGCAGTCGCCCTCCCGTCTTACGTAGATGTCATACGAATGGATCATTGCGAGAGGGGAAATGGAAGGGAAACATCGGGCGGAAATAATTACATCACTATCCTCCATTGTGATTGCCATTCATTCGTTCCTCTGTGTGCAATTACCAGCTTGGCTCAAGATGACAGGTGCGCCCAAGCGAATTGCTCCGGAGCTTCACAACACATCAGAGTTTCAACCCACCTGCCACTGAAGCTACCTACCTACCACCCTACCTTACCCTGGGTCCCTACCAAAAGGCAGCCCCTCCTCCATCGGGCAGCGAGGGGTTGCTTTGCATGGTTTGTGCTTGAAAAGAGGAGGGAGGGGGTGGGGGCCATCGGCTTAGGACTTGACTTGGCCGTCTCACCGCCTGCCGCTTCCAGCATGAAGCGGCGGAAACACCCCGCCAAAAAACACAATTCGCGATGGCATCAAAAAACCGGGTTTCGCCAGTGTCGTCGCATTGCGTAGTGATCGCATAATTTCTCTTCACCTCTCGCCTTGACTGCTTTGTACAAAGAACCACCGCGGCATCACAGAATACCACACTTAAAAATGGCTTCTGAACCCGCCCACCTGGAGCCCTCCAAGCTCGGAACAAAAGAATAGTACTGCTCCCCCTCCACACCCCTGGACTCCCTCCCCCAAGGCTAACGGACGGAAACCATCAGCTGGTCCTCTCTCTACACCACCGAACTCACAAACCACGCCTCCGACCCGACCGACCGCGGCACCGTCTGGTTCGACGACTCCGACGCCGAGTCCAAGCTCCTCACCTACCTCGAGGACCTGACCGAGTCCGCCGCCTTCGATCACTCCCTCCGCCAGCCCGACGCCACATTCCTCGACCTCGGCTGCGGCAACGGCTCCCTCCTCTTCGCCCTCCGCGACGAGGGCTGGCACGGCCGAGCCCTCGGCGTCGACTACGCGCCCCAAAGTGTCGAGCTCGCCCGCCGCATCGCCCGCCAGCGCGCCGAGGCCCCCAAGGAGGGGGAGGATGAGGACATGGCCGACGGCGACGAAGAGGAGGTGGACGTCAAGGAGCCCGAGTTCAACGAGTGGGATCTGCTCAACGGGCCGTGGGAGACCGTCCTGAACGGCAGCCAGCAGGACGGCTGGGATGTTGTGCTCGACAAGGGAACCTTCGATGCCATCTGCTTGAGCGACGAGAAGGATGCGCAGGGCCGGAGGATCTGCGAGGGTTACAGGGGTCGCGTCTTGCGTCTTGTGAAGCCCGGTGGCCTGTTGCTCATCACGAGCTGCAACTGGACCGAGGAGGAGCTCAAGGCGTGGTTCGAAGGCCCCGCGAGAGAGGGCGACGTCGGAAGGTTTGTTGCCGTCGGCAAGGTCGATTATCCCAGCTTCACCTTTGGCGGCGCCAAGGGCCAGACGATTAGCAGTTTGTGCTTCCAGAGACATGCCTAGACGCATGCCATGATGCAATGATTTGACGAGTAAAGAGAATCAAAAGAAAGATATGAATACCCCATGATCACGGCTGACCTCATGTGCTCGTTGCAACGCGTTCTTCTGACTGCTGCTGTGTATCATACATTGGTTTCTTTTTTATTGGGGAATCCAGGCAGCGTCACCTACCCTCAACTTTCCTCCACTTCTACGTCATGCAACCGATGCCCCGGAGCCGACCCTCCTGAAGTTCTCCTTGAATGACCTCTGAACATCCGTTCCCCTCTTTCTAGTCTCTTTTTTTGTTTTGCGATCCGAACAGGCCAGCTAAAGAAGCACCATAGAACTGTCGTGTTGCCGAAGCATGCAAGGTTAAGAATGTTGGGGCGGGCTCGGGTAAAAGATTGGGAATTGCTTCATTACGTCTCTCATCTATGGTGATGTATTCATAGGTTCGCCAGCAGTAGGTCCAGTCACGCTGTTCGCGGACGTTGTCGCAAAGTACCGCACGTCGACGTCGTCGTCCTTTTGCAGCTTCTCGAGCTTGGGGACGACGCGCGACTGGATCAGCTCCATACCTCTAGGGGACGGGCTGAAGTTGGCACCCTCCTTCTCCAGCGAGTAGATGGTACCCTCTTCCGGCAAACGGCGAAGGACGTCGATGAGAACGCCGTATGTCTTGGCAACATTGAAGCGAATGTTGGGAATCTCGTCGTCAACCAGCTTGTCGAGCATCGGGAGAATCTTGTCGGCGATGACGTCCATGCTGACGACCGAGGCGAGAGTCTACTAGATGTCAGTACGTATAAGCTGTGAACGGTGCGAGGATACTCACCGTGATGGCGAAGCAGGTTGTCATGCGGTAGAGGTAGTTGGGGTGGTTGCCCATAGCCATAACCTTGGGAATGATTGCCTCACTTGCCCATTCAACCCCGAAAACCTCAGTCAGCTTCTTCAAGTTGTGCGTCGCAGCCTCGCGAATAGAAAAGACCGTGTCACCCAACCAGCTCATGCACAGGTTGCCCAGCTTCTCGTCGAAGAACTTGACGCCGAGCTGGCTCGCGAGCAAAGGAATGTACTCGATAATCGCAAGCCTCACGCGCCATTGCTTGTCCTCCGCAAGCTGGGTAATCGCGGGAAGGAGAGATTGCGAGAGCAGGTCAATGCCAATAACTAGAATCAGTCAGCTTTGAACTCGTATCTTCTGGGTTGTCACATACCCTGATTGACAAGCTCAAGCTTTGAGATGATGTGAAGACGGACTTCGGGGAACTCATCCTTCAGCATCTGCAAGAACATGGGCAAAAGGTGGTCGATAGTCCTGGAACACGTTAGTCTCATACGTACGCTGTAAAGCGCTCCCCGCAGCCAAGAAACTCACTCTTGCTTGCCCAGGATGGGTGCAAGACCACTAATCTGCGTTCCAAGAGCAGCTCTGACGTGCTGAGAGGTATCGGAAACGAGATCCTCGACACTGCCCATGATATCGTTAAGAAGCACAGTCCTGTCGACCAGAGCGCAGAAGCCGGGTATTTGGCCAGCGATCGCAGTGCGGACCTCGGCCTCGTTGTCCTTCAGCAGCTTGACAAAGGACGGAACCAGATCTCTCGACACGACCTCCTCATCGACAGCTTTGGAAATCTGCGCGCACATTTAACATCACCTCTTCTCTTGATCACCGACGAACTCACCTTCTCAAATCTGTCCGCAATCATGTATCGAACCCTCCAGCTCTTGTCCTCAATCAGGTTGCGCAGAGAAGTAAGGAGGACGCCGTGGCTAGACTGCTGCTCCTTGGGAACGACTTCGGCGATGGAAATGAGGATTTCGACGGTGAGTAGGCGGACGGAGTCCTGGTCGTCTTGGGCGAGGTGCTGGAAAAGGGGTATCATCTCCTCAACAACGACGGCGGCCGGCATCTCCTTGACGAACTTTGACAGGTTGGTGGCAGCCTGACGTCTGACCATGGGTGTCTCATCGTGGACGAGCTGGCCAAACTGCTTCCGAAGCTCTTCTTGAACGCCGGGAGAAACCTTCTTGTAGGGGGTTGTGTAAAGGCCGCAGCCAGAGACCTTGGAGGTGAACCAGTCTGCTTTTGACAAACGGACCGTCAAGGGAATGAAGTATTCTTCGACTTGTTGGGAGGACAGCTCCTCGCAGATCTTGTTGAGGGACTCGACGGCCTGTGCTGGTTAGGCGACGTAGGTTGCAGGTGGAGAAGGGGGCGATAGCTACCTTGTCCCGCACGACGGGCTCCTCGATGGCAGCGAGGTTCTCGAGGGGAGATAGGAGGACGTGGCCCCATTGAGGGCCTCCGACATATTCGATGAAGTTGCCAAGCTCGCCGCTGAGAGCGACCAAGACCTCATCCTCGTCCTCGACAGATTCTAGTAGGTTGTTTAGATATGGCTCAAAGAGGGATGGGATGCGCGACACTAACCGTCGAGGAAGGGGATCAGCTCCTCGCGCGTGCGCTCGGCGCCCAGGGCGAGGGCGATAGTAGAAAGGCGGTGGATGGCATTGAGGCGCAGGAGGACATCGTCGTGCTGTATTTAATCTGTCAGCATCGAAGGTGCGCGGCGGGTGGATGGATGGTGGTGGTGGTAGCAGCAGTCTGGTCGGGCAGGAGGCCGAGGACGGGCAGGGAAGAGGGACAGTCACCGCCATACCTTTAGCTCGTCGATGAGGACGGCGATGGGGTAAAGCTCGTCCTGGGTATTCGGCGCGTCTGCCATGGCGAGCAATTCGGGCGCAGGCGCGTCTATCGATGGGTTGGTCGAAGGATGTGAAGGGGAAAGGTTGTCGACGTCTTTTGGGCGATCGGGGTGGATCGCGTGCGAGTGATGCAATGGGTCGGTTGAGGGCGAGCGACGGTCGTTGTGGGATGGGGGGCTCTAAAATCTGAGACGACGCAACCGGGATGGTGGATGGTAATTACTACGAGGCGGAGGTTGCAGGTGAGCAGACCATGCCACGATCCGAAGGGCGGGTTGGCGGCAGAATCAGCAAGATATCGCGGCAATGGTGGAGAAGGAAAAAGGTGGTGTTGATTTCAGATGGTGGACGGAGGCAGCGAAGGGCAAGGAGAGGCAAGTTTGACGACGCCGTTCTGTTCTGGTCTGGTCTGGTCTCTGGCCGCTGGACGGGAGGTCGACCTGACGTTTCTGTCCTGTGCTGCTCGCCGGGCTGGGTTCTGCCAGCCAGTCCCACCACCGCAGCGTGGCCAGTGAGTGAGATGCAGCGTGCTAAAAGGTGGGCTAGCAAAGCTTCCACTGATCAACAAATGCCATGCCCTGCCCGAAGGTACACTGTATCTGTGACCACGGGCGGCACCTCAGGGCAGCGTCCAGTGCCCAGCTGAGATCCAATGCTGCCTTCCATTAGGTAAGGTACGTACTTTCCGGGCTGGATCTTGGAGCCTTGGACGACGTAAGGCAGGGGTGCAGTTCACAGTGGCTCTTTGGTGATGGGAGGGGCTGCCTGCCTCTTGCCTCTTCTCAGGCGAGCAGCGCAAGCCTGCCTACCTACCTTGGGATACGAATTTCTTTCTGCAACGCATCTTCATCGTTCTAGAAGGAAGGAAATGCACAAATTTCCCTTTTCATGCCAGAATGGCAAGATCCTACGGTGTAAACAGAACATGATCCTCCCGAGGCCTGCAGCAGAACACGGCCTTTCGATCAAGCACCAGACGAAAACTCCATGCAAGAGACTCACACTTGATGGAGGGGCGATGACGAGGTGCAGCTGAGCTACAAGTACGTATATGAGCTGCAAGTGCTTCGCCCAGAGGCACCTGCCTCACGGATATGGCCTCCGTGCGCTGGTGACGATGCTTGATTCCAGAAACCAAGCGCGCGCTTCACGCATGGAGACGTCACGTCAGGCTTCTGTCAAATGCAAGGCAACGCCAACAAACATGGAGCTCTCTCGTCTCTCACCTCGTGTCTGTTTCTCGGGCAAAAACATGTGGAACTGGAATGTAGAACATATGGCTGCGTCTGGGCGCGGACGCACTGGTCGCCAGCTGTTATCAGGAGCCAACATCAACGACGACAGATCAGTCCAGCCCGTGGCTGCCCGTCCCGGTCTCGCTTGCCGAGCACGAGCCACATCGGACCCTGGAAAATTGAGATGCCGAGTCTGCCCGCCGCTTTTGCAGCCCCTCAACCCCGCACTCCCTCAATTGGCGCCAGGACCACTCCGATGACTCTTTTGGCTGCGTAAAGCAGCAACTTCATCCCGCCAGTGACCCTCTGTACATGCAGTTGCTTGACCTCCGACAATCCCCCAAAATTTCTGTGACTCAAGGCCACTCGGAGAAGGACAGCGACCACTTCACGGAGCCTCTCCCGCCCTCTGACGACCGCCGGACCGATATTTCCTCGAGAGATTCTCGTCAATTCTCACCATGCCTACCATCGCCGTTAACAAGTACGATTTGTACAAGGCCCTGGGCCAAAAGTGAGTCGCGCCGCGGTCGCACCGCCTGTCCAGACCCAGATCACGACCCCGCCATCCCGAGTGCCCCTCCGCTAAACATCACCGCACACAGCTTCACCACCCAGGAGTTCGAGGACCTTTGCTTCGAATTCGGTATCGAGCTCGACGAAGACACCGAGAATGACGAGCGACCTATCGTCAATGGCGTGCAGGAGCCGCCCCAGCTCAAGATCGAGATCCCCGCCAACCGATATGATATGCTGTGTTTCGAGGGAATAGCGCTCATGCTCAACATCTTCAGGGGAAAGGTCGCCCCCCCAAACTACAAGGTCGTTGAGCCTAAGGAGCCCGAGACTCAGGTCATCACCGTGGCCCAAGATACCAGCAAGATCCGTCCCCTCGTTGCCGGCGCTATCCTCAGAAACGTCAAGTTCACCCAAGAAAGCTACGACTCCTTCATCGGCCTCCAGGACAAGCTGCACATGAACCTGGCGAGACAAAGGACATTGGTGGCTATTGGTACTCACGATCTTGACACCATTCAGGGCCCCTTCACGTATGAGGCGCTGCCCCCCAAGGACATCAAGTTCAAGCCCCTGAACCAGACCAAGGAGATGAATGGCGAGGAGTTGATGCAGTTCTACGAGGGCGACAAGCACCTTGGCAAGTACTTGCACATCATCAAGGACTCGCCTGTCTACCCCGTCATCTACGACAAGAACCGCACCGTTTGCTCCTTGCCGCCCATCATCAACGGCGACCACTCCAAGATCACCGTCAACACGACAAATGTCTTCATCGAGATGACAGCTACCGACGCCACTAAGCTCGACATCGTTTGCGACATGATGGTCACCATGTTCTCTCAGTACACCGCCGAGCCTTTCACCGTAGAGCCTGTCAAGATCGTCTCCAAGCACAACGGTGCCTCAAGGACGACGCCCAGTCTCGAGCCCCGCACTATTGACGTCGAGATCGACTACCTCAACGCCTGCACTGGCCTGAACGAGTCACCCGAGACGCTTTGCAAGCTTCTCACCAAGATGGCATACATCGCCAAGCCGTCAGAGAAGGACAGCAACCTTTTGAGTGTCACCATCCCAGTTACCCGCGCCGACGTGTTACACCAGTGCGACGTTATGGAGGACCTCGCCATTTGCTACGGCTACAACAACCTCCCCAGATCCTCTCCCAACAAGAGCGCGACCATTGGTGCGCCTCTTATGATTAACAAGCTCGCCGATATCATCCGGAATGAGGCCGCCATGGCTGGCTGGAGCGAGGTCTTGCCCCTGATTCTGTGCAGTCACGATGAGAACTTTGGTTGGTTGAACAGGAAAGACGACGGCAAGACCGCCGTAAAGCTCGCCAACCCCAAGACTGCCGAGTACCAGGTCGTTCGCACATCTCTGGTCCCTGGTCTCCTCAAGACTATTCGCGAGAACAAGAAGCACAGCGTACCCATCAAGATCTTCGAGGCTTCCGACGTCGTCTTCAAGGATGAGTCCCTGGAGCGCAAGGCTCGCAACGAGCGCCACTTTGCTGCTGCGTGGTACGGCAAGACCTCTGGTTTCGAGATCGTTCACGGTCTCCTGGACCGCATCCTGCTGATGCTTCGCACCGCCTTCCTCACTCACGACGAGGGTCTGACGGCTGGCAAGAGCCTTGACTTCAAGGTTGCCGAGAACCCCGGAAAGCCGGACGGCTACTGGATCGAGGAGATTAACGAGGACACCTTCTTCCCTGGCCACGCGGCTGCCATTTACCTTCGCCTTGGCGGCAAGGAGCAGCGCATCGGCGAGTTTGGCATCCTGCACCCCACCGTGCTGGAGAAGTTTGACTTGAGGTACGACCTCCCCCCACCCCCCTCCCTTGACTGCGATAGAGAATGCATATTAACCAACATAGATACCCCGTGAGCACCCTTGAGATCAACCTTGAGGTCTTCTTGTAGTGATGAGCATGATGGGACATGTGGACATGACGGTTGGCTACGGAATTTTAAAAAAAATAAAATTAAAAGTTTGGCGATGCGAGGGCAGACAGACATAGACTTGTTCCCTGGACCAGAAGTGGGCCCAAAATATTGCCGGATAAAGTAGACTGAAGACCAAAAAAAGATCGAAAGAAAGATGCCGTCTGTTGTTGCAAGGTGTTGCATCCATGACAGCTTGCCTGTGTGAGGAACATACTCAGTATGCCAGTGTTCGTTCAGACTTCACAAGGAAAGCAAGACGCGACTTTAACTAATTAGAATTAAGAAACTTCTCAAAGAGTACGGGGAGTTCAAAACCGAAGGCGGATCTATATAATGAGCCCCAAGTGCATCCCTTTCCTGCTCGGTCGGACGCGTTCAATTGCTCCGCACCTTTTGTTTTCCAGACCCTTCCCATCTGTATTGCCCTATCCTTCTGCCCCTGGACCAACGCTCTTTGAATGCAGGTCGTTTCGCCTTGACGCCAGAAAGCAGTAGCGGCATGTCTCTATTTGCCCCCCTGCGGAAAGAGGCCGAAAGCGAAGAAACAAAATGGTCGTAATGAATGTACAAAACTCCTAGTGGCGTGTCATGAAAACCGTGAAAGTGTCGAAGGCCTCTCTTTTCTCACTTCTCCATTCGTACAAATTTTTCTCGTTTGCACTTTGTGTGTTTGTTGGAACGATCAAAGTTTGAACTGAACGCCTTAGACGCCATCTTCACTGGGAACCCATTTGAATCCCGTGCAAGATACTGCCGTTATCAGCTGAGGGGGCATCTTCATTGTCTTCCACCATGACAAAGACGCTGTCGTCGGCCATCTCATCGAAGCTGTTGTCAAGACCGTCAGGGATGAGGTCGCTCTCGGTGATGGGGACGATGGTGTCCTCACAAAGGCTCATGTCGTCGCTGTCGGCCGTGGACATGCTGTCGCTGCTCATTTGGCTGCCATTGGTGGTGTCGCCACTGATGCTGGTCTCGTCGCCACTGCTCTCGTCGCCGCTTGTCTCGTCGAAAGTACCGTTCATCGTGTAACCAGCAGGCGGCCACTCATTGTCGGACTCCTCGCCGATCATGTACCCGTGAAAGCTCATGACGCCCCAGTCCAGCATGCCTTGACTACCCCAATCTAAGGCAGACTCCAAATGCGACTCAGAGACTGTCGCCGCATCGGCAGAGTTCGTGGCTACTGACATATTCTGCGGTATCTTCGCCAAGTTCGCTGCGTTCAACTTTGAAACAGTCTCCGTCAGCACTTCTGTCATCCCCGCCAACTTCACTCCCACCTCTGGGTCTCTCTTCGATTCCGGCATTGACTCACTGTCGCTCGGGTAATCAGGATCCCAGTTCTCCCTATGGTAGAGGTCTGCATCGAAGAGCATAGTAGATTCGGTCTCTTCGATCAGGTAGGGCGGGTCGGGCAATTGCGCGAAATTGACACCCTAAGTCATCTCCCGTAGCTCTTGCTCGCCGCGAGTCGGGACCCTCGAGGTTGAGGCTGGACTGCCATTGCGATTGTTGGTACCCAGGTTGTTGAGCATGCCGGTGACGTTGCGACCAATATTGAGGTTTGCGATTCCGTCCGCAATGCCGTCTCGAATAGACGAGAAGGCATTCGGGTTCTCAGCCGAGGCACTCCGTTGAAGGTGTCGCTCCTGTCCCTGCTCCAATCGTCGTCCCTGGCGTTGCTCCTCGGGTGTCAGAGTGGTGTGTGATGATTCCACCGCAGCGAGAACAGACTGGCTAGCCGCCAGCGAGGGTGGCTTGGAGCCGGGAGTGTCGTCAGGAGGTGTGCCAGGATGGCTGCTCGCGTAGGACTCTTCAGTCGCCGGCTGGAAGTTGGCCATGGCCGAGGCCTTGTTCTGAGCCTGCGCAGCTGTGGCGTGCAGGTTCGAGTTCATCTCCTCGTCAGACCGGTTGAAAAGCTGGTGCCACCAGATAATATCCTTGAGGTCTGTCTTAATGATCGAATCACGACCCTTGACGTATTCGTCAATGGTGGGATCGTAATCCTTGTTGATGAACTCCTGCTTGCGAGCCAGGAAGTAGTCCCAGACAGACTGAGTGCGCTCAGCAGCACGGGCATCGCGTCTCTGCTTCTCGGAGTTATATAGGAAGGTTCCATACTGGCAAGAGTAGAGGTGGTAGAGCAGCCGGCGAAGAAATCGCTCATTAAACTCAAACTTGGTTGGGTTCTGCCGCAAAAGCTGGTAGACGCAGTCCAAGAATTGGTGGAACACGGGGCTGATCATCTTAGGGACGGTGGCCTCGTCGTTGGCAACCTTGCCAGTCGCTGCCTCGCCAATAGCGTCAAGCTGCTCTGTGGGGTCATCCTTATTCTGGTTGAAGAACCGGCGCGCTCCGGCAATGACGTTCTGGAATGCGTCTGCGCGGCCGTCATTCTCGCCAGGCTGGACGGTTTGACCAGCCATGCCATCTCTCTGAACATTGAACCAGCTCTCATGGTTCAAGGGTCCAGACCGCAGTCTGAACATGTGGCCAAAAGACAACCAATCCTTCTCCACCAGAACCATGAATCCCCCAATGGTACGGAAGTATGGGTCCAGGAGGATCTGAGCAAGGGCGCTGAGCTGACTTGTGCGGTCCCAACCATCAGAGCAATGGATCAACACATGAGAGTGCTTGTACCAGATCTGTCGAGCAATAATCTCAGCACCGTTGAGCACTGCTGCGGTGTGCTTGAGCCAGCCAGTTGCAAAGAGGGCGTTTTGGTCAGGCGGCAAGGGCGAGACATCTGCGTCTTTGATGCAGTCCACAACCTTGTTCAGAGAGTTTCTCATGACGTGAATGTTCTCAATGTTCATAAAGGCCTTTGTGGCACCAGGGTAGCGGTCCATGGGCTCCGATCCCATTCCTTGGACTTGGTTGACCATAGCGTTGACAGTGGGCCGGGCGTCGACAATCATGTTGGCTTGCTGAGCTCCATAAACAAGCCTCTTGCCAGTCTTCTCGTCGTAAACCTTGGGCGCAGCATCCTCGATGATGCTCTCCTCGTACTTCTCGAGCTCTGAAAGACTGGTGGTCTCCGAAGCCGGCAACTGGGGAGGCTGCTCGGAGTCGACGCTGGTCCGGGGAACACGCTCCGCGAACGACGCCAACACAAGCTTCTCGTCCTGAACATTGTTTTTCCTGGTGATGCCCGACAAGGGCTGGGCGCTGCGAGTAATGGTGCAGTTGTTGACCTTGTGAATATAGCTAAGAGCCGGGATGCGGTTTCTAGAGCGGTAATCCTTGGCGTACTTGAGGACATTATCGGAGATGGAAGAGGGAACCACAAGAACGGCAGGGTACGTGTCGCAAAAGGTATAGTCCTTGTTGATGTTGCTGATTCTCCATCCCAAGTCCGCCGACTTCTCGCTAATACCCTGTCGACGGAACTCGGCTCTCGGATCGTAGATGTGCCAGCCATTGACGTGCTTTTCGACCTTGGAGGGCTTATGATGGAACGCGAAGAGCGACTCGACGGAGGGAAGCTTGCAGGTTCGGGCCTTGATGAACTCGAACACCTCCTTGGCAGCTTTGTCGTCTTGGAATGTGAAGGTGACGAAGACGAAGTCGCGACAGCGGATGCGGATTGAGCTATGAATGCCAGTGGTCGGGGGCATGAGCCGGAGTTGCACATTTGACAGGATAGGAAACGTAATCCATGATTCGCGAGTCTTGGGTGCTTGGTTCGGCGGTTGAGGGAGCGGTTGGTCCTTTGAGGCTTTGACCGGGACGCAGTAGACGAGGTGGTAGTCGGTCAGACGAAGGGTGCCGGTGGAGGTGACTCCGCCGCTGATGCCCTGGACGTTCTCGACCACCTGTTGGACAACACGTTAGTACACCTCTTTTGGGAGATGGAGAGCGGGAGGGAAGGAAGCAAAATATTAATTCAGCTGAAGGGTCGCGTAACTTGCCTTTCGGGCCTCCATATTGAACTGCGAGTGATGATATTGCTTTTTAGCTAGAGGAGCATGGCCGCGCGGGATATCCGGAAGGTGAGGGAGCGTCGTAGGTAGGTCGGCAGGTTAAATCACTCGAAGAGGGCAGCTTGTGAGGCCGCACGACTCCTTCGAAGTGAGCTTGAGCAAGAGAGAAGAAATGCGAAGGGGAGAGATTTTCGTTGGACCGCGCGGCGTTGGATTTTGGAGGTTGCGCAAGTCAAGCAAGGTTTGGGATAAGGTAGAGGTCGGGTCAGTGGTCAGGTCGGCTGCTGGTGTCGCAGGGCAGGCGCAGACAGCAGACGCAGGAAGGAGCGACGGGTCGGCTGTGGCCCCACTAGCGAGGGGCTGAAAACAGACTTCACGGCCTTTGGTCTGCGGCCTGGGCACTGAAGCACCCCAGCTGCTGCAGCTTTCATGTGCTGCTCTTCAGTGACCAGGTCTTTGATGTTTCTGGCCGCTTTGTTTACTTTGGGATGATGAAGATGTTTTTGCTGTTTTCTTGTGAGTTGTCTCTCTGCCTTTCTTTTGATTTTCTCAGGTCGATAGTCTAAGAGGTCATTCAACCAAGTCTCTGTCTGAGCAGGGAAATTTACGGGAGCTACCTCCAGCAGTTGCATCACCAGGGGCATGTGCTGGACATCATCATCAGGTAAGGATTTTGGCGGTGTGTTTCCCTCTCCTTGTGTGTATCATCATCGTTTGTGCAGCCAGACGTATTTGAGCTAAAACGTAATCTGTTCCTTGAATCATGTTCTGGAAAACACACCAAAAAACATCACCAGCAAACATCGCGACGTGAATCGCAGCTCCAGGTCCAGACGGACTGCCTGAAATGTCACCCACCTGACGTCTTCAGCTGTGTGACCTGTGACCGGCAGCTTCCAGTGATACCTTAGCCAGGGAGCATTCTGCCCCACCAACCCGTGGTGAGCTGGTCGCCCTGGGGTAGGTGTGGCGCGGTGTCTTCAGATGTGAATTCACTGTGACCCCTTGAAACCCCACACTCCCGTCAGGTCCCGCCCGGGAAACGGAAAAGTCTATCCCGATGGCCGACCTCTAGCCAGCTGGCTGCAGGTGGATTGTCAGCAAGTCGACGCTTACCTAAGGCGAGGCGGCGCGTTGCAGGGAAAAAAACCACTTTGGCTGGGAGCAAGGCAGGCGCGTGGGGGGACGTGCGCCCGGTGCAGACACTGGAGGGAAGGAAAAAAGCACAGACCACGCAGGTCAATCGAGACTCTAGGGCTTCACACAATTTTCCTTCCCACAGCGAGAATTCCCGCTTCTGAGCCGAGCCGGACGAATCGAGCTGCTTTGACAACCTCATTTACTCGCCAACACCACCCCCCGACGACGTCGAACTTCTAACCAACCCGTCCACCTATCCCAACCCCTTTCGACACCGGGCAAAGAAAGTCAAGATGGCTGTTCCAGGCACTCAGATGTAAGCCAATTCCCCCTCCTCTTCCTCGGCAGTGACGATTACACTTTTTTTGCGTCTTGCGCTGGGAGGACGAACCCACCCCCGCCAAAATTCGAGGTTTCGCGATGATGGGAGAAGGGAAGAAAACGACGACGAAGACGAAGAAGAAGAACAGGCCTGGCTTTGCCATGGACTACACGAGCAAACAATGCTGACTTTTGTTTCTTCACAGCTCCAAGCGCAGAAAGTTCGTCGCCGATGGCGTCTTCTACGCTGAGCTCAACGAGTTCTTCCAGCGCGAGCTGGCCGAGGAGGGCTACTCCGGCGTCGAGGTCCGCGTCACCCCCACGGTAACCGACATCATCATCCGCGCCACCCACACCCAGGAGGTCCTCGGCGAGCAGGGACGCCGCATCCGCGAGCTCACCTCCCTCATCCAGAAGCGCTTCAAGTTCCCCGAGAACTCCGTCTCCCTCTACGCCGCCAAGGTCCAGAACCGCGGTCTCTCCGCCGTCGCCCAGTGCGAGTCCCTCCGCTACAAGCTCCTCAACGGTCTCGCCGTCCGCCGTGCCTGCTACGGTGTCCTCCGCTTCATCATGGAGTCCGGCGCCAAGGGTTGCGAGGTCGTCGTCTCCGGCAAGCTCCGTGCCGCCCGTGCCAAGTCCATGAAGTTCACCGACGGCTTCATGATCCACTCTGGCCAGCCCGCTAAGGACTTCATCGACTCCGCCACCCGCCACGTTCTCCTCCGCCAGGGTGTCCTTGGTATCAAGGTCAAGATCATGCGCGGCTCCGACCCCGAGGGCAAGGCCGGTCCCCAGAAGACCCTCCCTGACGCCGTCTCTATCCTCGAGCCCAAGGAGGAGCAGAGCGTCGTCCAGCCCATGTCCCAGGACTACGGTGCCAAGGCCGCCCAGGCCCAGGCCGCTGCCGAGGCGCAACAACAGGAGCAGCAGGAGGGTGGCGAGGAGGCTGAGGCCCAGTCGTAGGAGGCTGTCGAGCCCCAGGCTTCTTCGACCGACGAGGTTGATGACTACCAGCAGTCTGCCAACAACTACCAGCAGCAGCAGCAGCAGCAGTCCAGCATGTTGCACACTATTTGGTAGACTGCTATTTTCGGACAACTGTCTCGCTCGCTTCCTTCTTCTCTTTTCTCCAAAAAGATTCGCGATTTGGGAAAAACAAAAAGGTGTCGCGCGAACAGCAAAGGGAGGACGGGGGTGGAATACTACTCAGGCGTCTTGATCACATTTGCATCACTCTGCGAAAAAGGGAATTCGGATAGTTGCGACTGGCTTGTAATGGTACAAACCATGAAATGAGCAACGAAATCATTCAATCAACATGTGTCAATCTCATGTGAAGTGACGTGATGTCTGCCCCCGTTCCGTGGAGAGGAACAGAGCAGGAAGCAGTTGTGTGAGATGTGCCCATGACTTCATTGGGCCTATGTTAACAATTTCAAGATACCCGCATCATCCGTCCAGCCCGTCTCACTGAGATCATCGAGTTGCGACGGCAATTTTGCTTGTCATACTTAATTCAAGGCTCTGGATGGCCTGGTCTATGGTGCTCAATGCTCTGGACAAGAAATCAAATGCCGTCTCGCCCGGCGAAACAGAGCGTGCCTCTCTCACGCTCTCTTCCCGTTCGCCCTTAATCGTACAAGAGGTGCTTCCGCACTTGGAACTATGCAAACCCCGATGAACGCCCCGAATGTCCGTCCCGCCCTGTAATACTCCTCGTGCCGTGGCGGAAGTGAAAATGGTATGGAAAACTGCTTTCTGGTTTCCCACTGCTCCCCTCCTTTACTCGAGGTGCGCCTGCACCTTTTCCGTGGGTCTGTGCCTCTTTCGTTGGATCCGATCATGTCGTGGAGAACTTCTCAGTCATATGGCTTCGAGAGAAAATGTACAATGCTGCCCTTGAAATCGGGCCCTGGGTAAGAGAAATGCTTCGAGAAAAAGACAACTACCTCCTCAACTTCTACCAATAACTAGGAAACAGACTTCCGTGTCTTGCCTCCTCACCTATCGGATCGCTGATTTTGAAGCTCAATGGTCTCGTTGTAGGACTTGGAGTGGCCATTGGCGGATCCATTGCCTCTGCGGTGGTCGATTTCGTCGTCGCTATCATCAGCAAGGTCGGTCAACCCAAACTCGGCTCCAGCCTCCTCGTCGTAGGCTCTCATCAGACCGGTCGTGTCACCGTGGCGGCTGCCAATGCTCATTCGCGGGTCGGTGCTTCTGCGCGCCTGCATGCTAAGGCGAGTCTGAATGGTTGAGACCATGTCCGTGCCCATGGCATCCGAACCACCGCGGCCAGCAACCAGGTGGTGTCCATTCGGGTCGGATCTCGAAAGGTTAAGCAAGTAGACACCGGTGAAGGTGACCAAGAAGCCGCAGATCAGGGAGATCGTATTGACGGTGTCGGTGGTGTTGAAACCGCCAAAGAGAATGAACGAGGCGCAAAGGGTCGCGGTCGTGAACGTTACGTAGTAAAGGGGGTTGACGCTACGTGGCACCTGATTAGCGCAGCCCGCGGCCGCCGACGCAGAAAATAGCATGCGACTTACATGTTTGTGGGGAACTGGGCGAGCGCCTTGTTGAAGTAGTTCATTTGGGTCAAGATGCAAACGGCCGTCAGGATCATGAACACGTAAGTCGACGGGTGGGAAAATTGGTTGTTTCCGGCGAATGTGAGCTTGAGGGCAATACCAAAAGCCTTGACAGACATGACGGAGACCGAGCCGACCGTCGAGCAGATCGAGAGGTAAATGAGGGCGTTCTTCTTTCCGTGGACTGGCGCAACCTTGTAGATCATGACAACTGCGAAAACAGTGACCGCGAAGGCGTACAGCAGGAAGCCTGGTACCGTGTTAGCTTCAGTCGCAACGCCGGCTCTGGCCTGCATCGAGACTCACCAGGCTGAATGGCGTAGTGCAGGATCTGGTCAATCGTCTGAATGTCCTCATCTGGAGGCGCATGAAGGACGATGATGACGGCGCCAATCAAGCAAATGGCACTGCCGAGACGGCCCAGAGTACCGAGCTCTTCCCTTAGGAAGTAGGAACCAAGTACAGCTCCGATGAGGACAGATAGAGCTCCTAGAGGTGTGACGAGAATCGCAGGCGCAAAGGCGTAGGCCGCAAAGTTGCAGATTTCTCCGACAACCACTGAGTAAGGGTTAGCGACAAGCGCCATCTGAGGGAAATCGCACAAGCTCACAAGTCGTAATACCAGCCCACCATACCGGGCTCTTGAGGTAGACAAAACCATCTCCCTCAAATCCATGGCGCTCTTCCGCTTGCATGAGACCCTATAGCGACCGTCAGTATCGGCGTCGCAAATGATTGATGGGTTGATCGAGGTGGCTCTCGATACGGCGGCAAAAGGTCGCGTACCTTTTTTGTGATCACGAAACTGATTCCTGTGGTTAAGCAATTAGCAAAGAGAAGTCGAGCTGCAGAACAAGTAGCAAATGCGTACCTATGGCTAAACTGGATGCCATGGCCAAGGCAAGGCCAATGTATCTGCGCGGGATGGTGTCAGCGAGCTCTGCTCTCAAGGCCAGGTGGACGCATCGGCATTGCGTAGCGAACGCTTCGTACGCCGAACAGATCGCAAACGTACTTCTCGTCTAACATCATGTTGCCAAAAATGAGCGCGGTACCGGCGACGGAGAGCCAAATGAGCGTCAGGTTCTGATAGATGCGTGCGCCGTGGCGAGGTGGTTGCTGAGAGAGTGTCGTGTCCCGTAGATGGGAGCTGGCGAGGCTCGCGCCGGGCGAGGAAGATGGAGAGGTTGGAGGTAAGGTCGAACGTCGTCAGCAGCGACACATGGAAAGACGATACAACTCTCGAAGACTCCAGCGTTTGGAAGGCCGAGTCACAGGTTCGTGGTGGAGGGCGATGGTCGCTGGTCTTCGGGGTTCGATCTCGTCGGGTTCGAATCGAGTCGAGGGGGTCGCCTTCGTGGTCTCTCGTCTGGACAGGACAGGTCGGTGGGTTGGCGCGAGTGGAAGGCCGAAAGGAGAGGGAGAGATGTTTCGTGGGATTTTGCAGATAAAACTGTGAGGGCGGTACGTAGTGTGACAGGCCGAGCCGTGATCGGTACCTCGCAACGATAAGGCAAGAGGGCGGCAAACCAAGGTAGCCTTCAGGTAATGAGGTGGTAGCTGGCAGAGGCGGGTGTGGTTCCTCGCAGTTTGGCAGTGGACGCGGAGTGGGTAGGTGCGTGAGGTCGGGAGGAATGCCAACCAGCCAGATAGGGACAGGTTTGAGTTTCAGAGGCCCCTGTGAAGGGTGGAAATGGTGCCCTGTTGCAAGTCACAAGTCACTCTGGGCAGGAGACAGAGAGAGTGTGTCCAATCTGTGTGTGTGCGGGAAGAAGCTGTGGGGGAAGAGTGTCAGAGCTATGTACCTCTGTAGCCGGGAGGTTAGAGATGGTACCTGTGGCCGATGATGTTCCTGGATCAGATTGGCTAAGAGGTTGCTGCGATAGGTCCCTTCTTTTTTCTTCCCCCTAGTCCTCTCTCTGGAAAGAACTTGGCTGCGGCGCAGAGTTGTTGAGTGAGAGTGGGTACATTTATCGACCCCAACTAACCGCTGTAAAAATAAAAGATACTTTATTCGGCCCAGTATCTTACGCGACACGAGGGGCTGAGGCCGAAGGGGGACTGCTAGATCGAGTCTTGGTCTGGCCAGTGAGGTGGGCAGAGGACACCAGGTAAGGTACCTTACAATGTAGGTGCCTTAGGTACCGTAGTGGATGGTGGAGTACGGGGAACGGCGTCGGCGACGGACCACGAGTGACAACGACCAGGACAGACTGTCCACTTTTGGGAGGGACAGCAGAAGCTCAGCCTGCTGCTGCAAGCTAGCTGCTGTAGCGGAGGAGGTCCAGTACCTCTCTAGATTGGTTGACCGTGTGGCAGGTCGCTGGCCGCGGGTAATGTGATGAGGCGAGGCAAAGGCGAGGTGGTGTGTTTTAGCGACCGACAGGGCAGCGCAGCTGTGACAGTCAGCACAAGACTGAAGAACGGAACGAGGCACAAGGACGCTGCTGATGGCGATGTGCTTCTTGTTCCTCTGCTGTCTCTGCCATACAAGTCAGTCACTCGATTCATGCTGGCTGCTGCTTGTTGGAACTGCAAACTGTCCGTTCCGCTCCCGTACCTACCTACACTACCTTACGAACACCGTGGCGATGATGCTTGTATCCCGTCTGTGCATGGAATTGTACGCAGCCTGTACAGATGCTTGACGGATGACGGTCGGAATCAGGAGGATGGAACACCCCTCGCATGCGATTTTGGACGGAAAGCCATTTTCCTGACACAGACAAATTCTGCAGGGACGCCAAGTCTCTGTGCCGAGTCCTGTACCTTTTTTTCGTCTCTTGTTTTTTTCAATGGCTTTCTGCAGTTGCTCAGATAGGACATTTCTGATTCTCTACGTTTTCTCGAACCAGATCCTCTGGATATTCCACTGTATAATCTCATCCTGGATCCTCATCGGTATCCCCCAGTGACAATCCCCAAACCAAGGCACGCGCCTAGCCCGTTGACTGAGGTCACCATCGGCCAGGGGGGTCGGAACTGGCAATCGGTCCCTGACTTGTCCCCCTCGCCTCCCCGTACCACGACAGGGGGTGAAAGTGAACCGCCGGCTGGTGAGCGTGGGAGGTTCCGCCGGTCTCTTGGGTTCTCCGCAGGGGGCATCGAGGCATGCCCAGCTGGTTGACACTGCACACTCTCCTATCAGCGTTGGACGGGGGCCTGGATCTTTCTACCACTGGCTGCAAGGTCACATCCACACTGGACTTACGACGCCTACCAGCTTGTGTGTGTCTGTTAATTAGCGGGATGGCTGCTCTTTTCGGTCAGGAGAAGGAGATTTTTTGACGTTCCATACGAGATCGATCCCCCGAGGCACAAGCACCAAGCATCAGGGCACAATCGGCATTTCTATTTTTCAACTCGTGCATCTGCACCAACCAGCCAAGTGGGGTCGTTGAAACAGCTTCATTACGAATGACACTGTGAAAACCCGCTTCACTCCCTCTGTGCCTTCGCTCTTGACACGACCAAACGGGATCCTCTTTAATTAAACCACAGCCACACCCTCTAATACACATAGTGCACCTTCGTCGTCATCACCTTCGCTGCTGAACCTGTGAACGGCGAACGCTCCCACTGTAAATGTCCGTCTACCCGGCTGTTTCTATCCGTAGATATCAGGCAGACGTTGTATGCCAACATGTTACACCTGTGTTCAACGATCCATACTCTACCCAAGTTGAGGTATCCCACAGCGTCCCTTGAAGGAACTGAGGAATGCAGAGGCGGGACCATCGTGACCAGCCTCTAGGTATCTCACCCACGAGAGACTTCCTATCCTCCCCTGAATCCCTGCAAACCAAACAAAAATTACCACACACAGCCTCGTTGCAGATGACAGCTCGTTTGTCCTTCCACTTCCTAGCGTCCATCACTTCCACTCCCCTCCCTCGTTCAGCAGTTAATGCGGCAACGCGGCCGCCCGGGAACCGCATAACGAGAACGGTTGTCGAAACAAACTGCCATAACGTCTGCCCTCTTAACGACGGGCCACCACCACAAGGATCCCCACGTCTGCAATAGTCGAGACCTACTCAACCAGACACAAAAGTCTATTCCACCACACCACTTTTTTCTGGCGACTCGATCCTTCTGCTCATTAACATCGTCGCTAACTGCATTTCGTTCGCGTGGTCTTGCATTGAAATGCTCGCCAGCGCAGCAAAGAAAGCCCAAGCTTCCATTGACCCTTTTCCTCGCAGGGCTTCTCGCATCCCATCGCGCCGTCATCCCCCTGGCCGTTCCTGATCCATTGCAACCTTCAAAATCTCTGCCCACGTTGGAATCAAAACTAAGACTTAGGATGAAGTGAACCCAGGGCCACTGCTCGTCATAAACCAATATCCACTCCAATCATCAGGAACCGTTTTAAAATCCTTTTTGCCGAGTTGCCAAGGCGGTTCTTATAAGCGTATTTTGCATCTTGACTTGAAGACGACTAGTTGTTAGACCGTCAAACAGATGCTGTTTTATGATGAAGGTCGGACGAGCCCAATCACTCGTCCTCTATTCAGCGCCTCGTCGTCCCATCTGTGGTCCAAAGGCCTTGTTAGCACGTGACGAATTCAGAAGATGCACCAAAGGGTATCTCCTGACGAGGACATTCCCTCCAAAAAATGACTCGTCATATGCAATTAGCTTGTATCGAGTATGATGTGTATTCATCGTGACTACGGAATCATCGAAAAGGTCATCCATAAGAGAAACAGCGCAACCCGGTGAGTTGGCACGTCAACATGCCTACGTCTCCAAGCAGGCACCTGCATCCCGTGACTGAGTCTACCTCTCATGGAACACATTCCAGAGGAGCATCGTCAAATATTGGACCTGCCTGCCTCTCGTGCACAAAGGAGGGTCGTTGCCTTGCTGAGCAGGCCTTTTGACCACCTCACGATCGACCTGCCGCTGTACAAGAACATCGCCCACCGTCCAGGTTGTCCCACCATTTTCACCCGCCTTGTACGCCATAAATCCACCAACATCGCCAGATAGTAGACGGGGTATCGAGAAGATTGAAGGAATACTGTATGAAGAGCGCATCGTCCATTCAACATGCCAGGATTACCTCGGCACCTTTGGTTGCGAATTGTAAAAAAGCTATGGGTCAGTACAAAAATCATCAGAACCCTACCTGGGTGTCATGCAGACTTCAATGAGACCGTCATTTTCCTGGAGATTTGTCTGTTTGGACGGTCCAGTTGTCCATTTTGTTGTTGTATCGTTACGCCGAGAGTTCGCCGATTGCATCACCTGCACAACGCGCAAAGCCTGCCAGCCCTAGATCCGGATAATGTGCAGAAGCATATCATGGGAAGTTAGTGGAAGGATGTACGAAGTTTAAGAGCGACGACGCTTGACGTCTGCGACATTGTTAATTTCCCCACATATCCTCAGTCTTTTACCGGCTTGCAGCGTACCTTTCTCAGCTTCATCATCCAGCAGGTCGTCCACATCCGACCGGGGGCGTTTGCCCACGACCGCAGGGGACTCCGAAACTTCGTCATCGCCTTGCCCAGGGAACTCTCTCCAGTCAATTTCCTCCAACTCGTCATCCTGACCTTCAACGTCGGCCCCGTCGTTCTCGTTGATATCGTTCTCGCCCACGTCGGCGTTCAAATCGAGCTCGTTGTTTTCGTACGTGACTTCATCGCCGTTCAAGGTTGAAGTTGCGCTGGTGTTAGGGGTTACCTTGTTCGTCGCATTTTCATTGGTAGCTTCGATAATTTGGTCCACGAGGGCTGCGCTGTCTTCGTCATTCGGCCACTGCGGATCGTTCTCAACGGCGTTGAGAAGGTCCACTTCGTCTTCCGCATCCGTGTTGACAAGTGGGTTAGAGTCGTCGATTTCTGGTACTTGGAATGAATCGTCAGCGTTTGTTGTTGAAGAAAATGCCATGCTAACATCCGAACGAGAATGTAAATGCCGTATATGAGAGCGGGGAAAGCCCTCAATGGGAACTTCCAGAGAAGGAACATGAAACTGTGTTGACTGGTGATTTTGAGCAGTCTGCCTTGTATTCCGCACCAGAGATGCGTAGGCGTAGTCGTTATCTGCCATGTCATCTGTGGTGTAGGCTGAGGCGCACTCAACGCAGAGACAGAATTGGGGATAAAAGCAGGGGTCAGATAAAGAAGAGTCGGGATTACCATTTTCCCCAGATGTCTGAGGCTCCTGGTCCTCCATCACCTCTGTCATTGCGTTGCTTTCGACGACATCTGTGTCTGCGACCACAGTCGATTCATCCAACAAATTGATGTCCGTATCAACCATAGTCGCCTCGCCATCTAGGTCTTCAACAACGGCGGTAAGCTCTGCGTCAAAGGCGCTCTCATCAACTGTATCGTCGACCTTCGTGGCATCATCATCTTCTTCAGCAATACCAGTCCCAACGTCGTCATCTTCGTTGGCTGCTTCTTCCAAGGCGCTAGGAATATCTTCATCTAGGTCTTGAGCTTGAGCATCGTCCTGGTCGTCATGCTTGCTTTCAGCAGGTGAGTCAGGCCAAGCGGCGGCATCCGCGTTGTCGTCTTCTCCAACCATGCCCGGTTCATCATCCAGTATCTCTGGCGCGGCCATTTCGCTTTGTGCCTGAGATGCGAAGTAATAGCTCACCTCGTCAAGTCCCTTGCCATTGTAGGCATCATCGACGAGAGATAGCCACCTCTTCTTGCAGTTTGGCCGTGTGACTAGCAAGGCATACAACGGCTTTGAGGCATCGGCATCCTGGTTCTTGACCAGAGAATCAAACACGGAAATGACTTGACCCAGGGTAATATCAGAGATCAAATCTGGCTGGGTAGACTTGGACTCTGTTAGTAACGTCCCAGCAAATTTCCCAGTATGACAACTTACTTCGGCAAACTCAAGTCCCAACTCGTCAATTTGGAACACCAGTTCGTCGAAGGGACCCAGTTCGTTAGCAAGCTCACGACGGAAACCTGCAAGCACGCCTTCCATCTTGCAATGCAAAAGGGACAGATCGTCAAAGAAGCACTCCTTGCCTTCGCTGTCCGGCGAGTTGTAAAAGAAGGGATATTCAACACCCTTGTAGGAAACAGTTACAGCGGGGATCTCAGTGTCGTCATTCGAAGGTGCATCATCGGAGTCCGGTGACTGGACGTTCGCAAGCAGCTCATCTTCATAATCCATGCGATCATGGATGGAAGTGTCTTCGCCAGTCGCCGTGTACTCTTCTGCATCATTTGCCTGGCCAATCAGGTCTTGGTTGTGGGTATTATCTTCCTCTTCTTCTTCGACGGCAACAACACTATCTTCTGCTTCATGCGAAGAGAACGATCCGTCATTTTCATCAATGGCACGATCCGTATCTTCGCGGTCGGAATGGGTGTTTCTGACGTCTTCCTGGTCGAGAACATTGCTTTCCGGTTGCATCTCGGCGGCTGTGTCCATAGATGCATCCACAGCGGCGTTGCTGTCGTCGAAGTAGTCTATCTCGTGCAAATCACCATCCGCGTCGGCGCCTTGAAGGTCAGAAATCTGCTCTTGCAAAAGTGGCTCGGCATCTGCTCCACTAAGTCCTTGGGTGTTATCATGAACGTTCTCAGCATTGCCAGTGGACTCATGAGCATCTTCTTCATCTCCTTGTGGCTTCTCTTCAGTGTCCGCTATGCCTTTGGGCAGGTCCGATTCTTCCTCGGCCAAGTGTATATCATCGTCAACAAGCTGCCAGTCGCTCTTCTCGGCGTCAAGGTGGGCATCGCTTGCGTCTCCAGCTTGGTCGTCGTTGCCATCTTCCCAGCTGATTTCGTTATCGTTAAATGACAAGTCTTCAATATCCTGAGGCGCTTGGTTGACCATGGTGGCACTCTCGGAGTTGCTTGCTTTGAGCAAATCTTGGCCACTGCCATCCGGCAGGGCATCGCTGGCCACTGTAGTAACCTCAACTGCCTGCAAATCGATAGATTGGTCGTCTACTTGTACGGATTCTGCTGCCTCCTCGTAGTTCTCAGTGACAAGATGGGCGTTGGCCGAGAATGAGGTGCGGTTGGAGTTCTGGGCTGCAACGGCAGGGGCCGCTGCGTCATCTTCGGAATAATCGATGTACTCCTCATGACCTTGAGCTTCGAAGCTCGGCGGCGGCACTGCTTCTGCCGCCATGTCCTGAGGTTGGTAGGGATAACAATTCACTTGGAAACTTTTATCGTGGTAAATAAGTTGAAGGTTCTCGAGAGGAGTCAGGAACGGATTTGGCGCGCCGGTGGTGGTCGGTAATGTTGGGGGTTCGTGGCTCGGATACCCGGTCAAGCTTGGGGAACTCCAGCAGGGTAACTGGGAGAGGCGCGTCGGCTGAAAATGTGTCGAAGATTGAGAAGGTGAGGTTGTTTGAGTAGAAGTTCGAAAATATTTTTGTGAGGCCAACTATTTGGTCATGCCCTTGGACAGAGGGATGGAATGAACAAAGAGTGGTTGGTGGATGGCAAGTGAGGCCAAGCAGGATGACAAGGTGGAGTCCAACCGAGGCGCGTGGAAATTTAAAAATGGCCTGGGCGACACCCCTCTACGTTCCTTAAGCGCAGCTTGACGCGCCTGTAGCTGGAGCTTGAGCCTTCCCCTTTTAGGACTAGACCGGGCCGCTGTACGTAAGGCCAGCTTGGTCCGTGCACTGGCCAGATTCACACATTCGGACCTCAATATTCAAGCTCCCTACGGCGATGTGGTCCCGTCCCTCCTTAGGCCTGGGACCTTGAGTTGAAGTTGCGACAACCTATCTACATCACCAATTCGTCCAACCAACAGTCACAACACTCCACCCAAAATGGTGCTTGGTTTTCCCCATTTAAGTTGTTCAATGTTTCTCGATACTGACTGTCCTAGGTTGTCCTTGCGGCGTCGATCTGCACCCGAGGCGGGAAAGCTGTCCTCTCCCGCCAGTTCAGGGAGATGCCACGATCCCGCATCGAAGCCCTCCTCGCGTCCTTCCCTAAACTGGCCGACAGCGGTACCCAGCACACCACCGTTGAGCAGGACAATGTGCGCTTTGTCTACCAGCCGCTCGATGAGCTCTACATGGTCCTCATCACCAACCGACAATCGAACATCCTCCAGGACATCGACTCCCTCCACCTGTTCGCGCAAGTTGTCACCAGCACATGCAAGAGCCTCGACGAGAGGGAGATTGTCAAGAATGCCTACGAACTTCTCAGCGCCTTTGACGAGCTGGTGACCCTTGGTTACCGGGAGAACCTGACCATCAGCCAGATCAAGACCTTCCTTGAGATGGAGTCTCACGAGGAGCGGATCCAGGAGATCATTGCGAGAGTCAGTCAGCTCAGCTGCCGAAATGACCAGAAGATAGCTAACAAATCCTGCAGAACAAAGAGCTCGAGGCTACCGAGGAGCGCAAGCGCAAGGCCAAGCAACTGGAGATGCAGCGCAAGGAGTCGGCTCGCGCAGGCCGCGTCGGCGGCGGAATGCCCAGAACCCCCGTATACCCGACCTACACTCCCCCTACTCGCCCGACCACGACGGACACATACGATTCGTACGAGGCCGAGAAGAACAAGACCTTCAACAAGTGAGTATCCGAGCTGCAGGATCGGGTAGTGGCAAACAGTAGCTGACGTTCGCAGGCTGAGTGCCCCCAAGGGCAAGGGTATGCAGTTGGGCAAGAAGTCCAAGACGACCGACATGTTCGAGCGTGTTCGTGGCGAGATGGGCGCCGAAGTCGACGACACGCCCCTTATCACTCCGGCGCCCGCCCACGCCTCGGAGCCAGCAGCCGAAGCTCGTGTCTCCTCAACTTTGGATCGTGACGCGATTCACATCGTCGTCAACGAAGCCATCAGCGCCAAGCTATCACGAGAGGGTGCTCTGAACTCTCTGGCAATTAGCGGTGACCTTAACCTCCGCATCTCCGACCCAAGTTTGACCAAGGTCAAGTTGAACTTGACGGCAAACCCTTCCCACGGTGCCCAGTTCCGTACGCATCCCAACGTCGACAAGAACCTGTTCAACAGCTCCAAGGTTATTCAGATGAGCAACACTGCTCGTGGTTTCCCCACCAACCAGTCGGTGGGTGTTCTCCGCTGGAGAGCAACGGCCAAGGCGGACGATACCAGCGCTTGCCCAATCACTTTCACTGTCTGGATCAACAAGGATGCAGACAAGTACAACATGACAGTGGAGTACGAGTTGACAGGCGGCGACACGCTCAAGGACGTCAGCGTCATTATCCCGTATCAGGCCAGCGAGCCTGTGGTGTCGAGCTTCGACGCTTCATACGAGGTTTCCGGCGACTCTCTGGAGTGGAACATCGGCACTGTGTCAGAAGATAACCCAAGCGGATCGTTCGAGTTCGAGGCTGAGACAAACGACGAGAACGACTTCTTCCCCATGACGGTCAGGTTCTCGAAGACGACGCCCTTCGTGGATGTTGATGTAAGTGATCGTATCCTGACGGTGGGAGAACCAGCAGCTAACGAATAAAATAGGTCCTTGGTGTGTCTTTGCTCGAGGAGGATGAGGAAGTGACCTTCTCTAAGGATATCAAGTCTCACGCTGACAATTTCTTGATCGAGTAAAAGGCGCAGGCTACTCTGGACAGGTGTGCAGTGGTCAGTCAGGGGTTCTAAAAGTTGAGCGCCAAACCAGGAGTTTCCGAGCAGCGGTTTGACTTGTTAGACAATATTTGCCATGATACGTGGCTGCATGATATGAAACGTACTTAGAATACAGGATGTGAAGCTCCTGAGAGAACAAGCTGTCTGATGCTATGCTTTTTTTTGATATCAATGTCTTGCAATAACCAGGTAGGTTGTCAGTATCCTTGTGAGGGTTGCTGTGCAAACGTGGTTGAGCTGCAATTAAACGATCACGGTGCAGCTGCCTACCTCTGACCGGGAGATACAGCGTCTTAGGCCCCCGCCAGTTTAGGGAGCCACACCTAGCTACAGACCCTCCCACCTTCCAGTGTCTTACCTTAGGTACGGTACCTAACGTAGGTACCTACTAGGTATTCCTACCCGTGGACCCAAGCTGCTCACAGCTGTAGCTGCGTACAACGAACCTCAGAAAAAGAGGCAGGCGACATGCAACAATTGATTAATCTGGCTGTTTAGAGTCCGCACGGAACATACATCAACCCAGCAACTTACGGAGATCAAAATTCGATTGTGCTTCTCACCCTCTTGTCATTTGACCACAGAACTTTCTTGCAGGGCCCAGACACGGTAATGTCTGCTGGCTGCTCTTTGACTTTATCACGAACAGCTTCGTGTTTGCGCCATGGCTGAAACAATGCAACTTCGACCCTTCAGCGAGACCAGGTTTGACCATCGCGTCATCGATGGCTTCCCTCCCAGCAATCCGACGGTGGACCTATCGGTCAGCTGGGACCCGTCCGGGAAGAACCTTCTCATATATCGGCCCAAGGACCAGGTCGTCTCCAAGATACACCAGTTCGCAAAGCCCGGCGAGACAGCACCAGAGCCCCAGGCAGTGAGATGGAAGCCTGATGGTGAGTTGACTTTGAACGAGACACATTTGAACACTTCTGACGACAAGGCAGGTCATTTTTTGGCGGTAGGCTGGAGTGACGGTTATGTGAGACTGATGGGTCTTGAGAATAACAAAGCTGCCCACCACATTCGCGTTGGCGGTGATTCGGACTCTGCTACTACGATCACTCACATCGGCTGGTCACGCAACGTTGTCGGGGAGCAACGAGCTCAACGCCAGCTAGCCGACGCGCAACCATGGAAGAAACTTATGTCTGAGGAGCTGAACCTGCCGGGGAAGCAAGACCCGTCAGACCTGCCTCGAGAACTAACCTTTCTGGAAGTCGATTCGGCTCTGCCCAAGATCAGTCCTCTTCCCACATCTAGCGCTGGATCCGGGTGCGTCCGCTCGCTTTGCTTGTTGCAAACATACTGACCCTGATATAGGGAGGACAGCCTCGTTTTCACGCTACGAACGGGTGTCGAGTTTCTGTTCCAGCCCTTCAACGTCGCCGACAGCGATCAGGTTTTCGTGATGGTCGTTGGAACCAGTGACGGCCGTCTTCACCTTAGCATATACGACTCGTTTATCATCGGCGACTTCCGGTATACTCTTCCGAGTTCCATGTACAAGCCGGGCGTGCTGCAGCTCATCCAGCACGCCTCTCATCCAGAGATCTCTACACACTCGCTTATCCTAAAGTCTTCTGTAGATGGCGATCCGGCAGTCTATCTGGTTCCAATGGACTTGCCATTCGTTCCTTCGTCTCCCATCAACATCTCTCTCTTGGCGTCCAAACTAACAACACTGCAAAAGCTGCTGCGGTACGTAAAGCAAGCGCAGCTACACATGCAGGTTGAATACAAGAATACGCGAGAGCTCCCCACGAGGTTCCTGCGCAGTGTTGAGGGAGATTTAGAGCAGGCCACGCATGGGCCGACGAACATCGTCCAGGCACTGTTCCACACAGTTGTCACCGGTCACGCATACGAGCCTGTTCGAGAATGGCTCGTCGACAGTCTTGCCGAGCGCGTAAGTACTTCAAATTGTGTATAGGGCCGCGTTGCTGACACATTCCAGGGCCATAAACGATGGGACAAAGCCGTAACCTCTGGGCTAGAAAACCTACGGTGTCTTCTGCACGAGAATCTCCTGCCCGTACTTGAGAGATGTGCCATCATACTCAGCCGCCTTCGAGGACTGGCCCAGTTCTATGATACCCGCGATGACATTGGCTTTTCAGTCGCCCAAATCAACCGGGCCATGGATATTGTATCCTGTCTGAACATGGTCGGCCACAAGATCCTCCTCAACGTCATGGATGAGCTTGATCTCTTCAATGCCTTCTCTTCGTGGATGCGCTTCCAGATTGACCGCCTCGCCGCGTCGAGCTCTTTCAGCGACGAACTGACAGAGAAGGAAGCAACCATGGAAAACAGCAAAGTTCTTGCGTACATACAGCGTTACTTGATGGAAAGCCCCATGGCTGTCTTTCTCGACGAAGTGACCAAAGAGGACTACGCGAGCAACTGGGAACGTGCCGAAAGCGGAGCTTCAATGCTTGATGAACTTACTACGCAACTTGCTCGTCAGGAAGAGGGTCATGCATACCTCAAAGCCTTTCCGAATGTAAGCTTCCTCGTCGACTGTCTGACCTCACGTTCCAATGGAATATTCGGCGATATTGCCGAAGCACAAAAAAGGAGCGTTCGCTTCGGACAACCAACCAAGGTCGTGCTGGGCAGCAAGGTCGCCAAGTTGGACTCTGCGATGTACCCAACGAAGGCAGAGGTAAAATTAGCGAAGAAAAAAAAGCCTTTAAGGATTGGCGACTAACTTTCCATAGGACGGCGTCGATGGACTATCCTTCCTGGCTACTATGGCAAAGGGTCGGGATCAAGAGTGTGAGTTTGCGTTCCCGCAACGTTATGCCCATGTAGTTTTTCTGATTTGCAAGCAGTTTACATCTTCCGCACATCTATCCGAATCATCAACGGCATCAGCAGCAACGTCGACACGACCGTTTCAGCAGTCTCAATAGATGAGGGCAAGATCGTCGACCTCAAGTTCCTGAACGGCAACACCCTTATTCTGCTTGTCAGCAAACAAGGCAATCAATCCAGCATCATCACCATCCCCATTCAATCACAGGCTCTCAGCTACACACACTATGAGGAGAGTAACCTCCCCAGTCCTACGCAGCTTTCTAGCCCCATGGGACAATGTACCGCAACAACTCTTCCTGAGGACTCATCGTTCGTGCCGGTGCAAATGGATGTCCAAGACGTCACGTCAGCGCGGGGCGAAATGCCTATCCGCATTTGCCTCCTCGGTTCAAACCGCTCCACGTACAAGGTCTTTGCACTTGAACTCAAGTCTAGTCCTGGTGTGGTCCAGGCGGAGGCCCCCCAGCCGGTGACTCCGCGACGAGGTGGTTAGAAGACGCCCGTTACGTTGTCTCCGGGAAACATGTTCAAGGTGGCGCCAAAGAGGTTCACGCCACGGAGCAAAAAGCGCATGGGTATTCTGGCATCTCGTTTGGAGTCTTCAACGCTGGACGAGTTGGCAAACATGGAATAGATTATGCACTCGAATCGATCTCAGGTAGAGCACTCGAGACCATAGAACTAGGAAATGGAAGAGAAAAGCATGTTGATATTGGTTTGAAAAAAGACGTATTATACAGCATGGCCCCCCCTTTCTCTCTCTCCATTCGTACCGCTTTCTGGCTCGCTCACTTCCTCGACTTGGTGATCTCGAAAAACTCGGTGACACCCTGTACCACAGCCTCCACATTCATGTTCACGAGCGGCATGCGGTCGTAGGAATCCTCCTTCATGATGGCGACGAGGGCCAGGTACCGATCGACCTCGCGCAGCATGATGGGGCGCTGGGAGTCGTGGAGCACCATGCAGCTCTCGGCCCAGTTGCACGCGACCTGGTCCTCGACTTTGGCGTTCCACGGTTCCGCCTCGAGACGTTTGCGCTGGCCCTCGGAGCGCGGCCAGGAGCCGTACACCTCGGTGATGTCGATGATGACGTCAATGTAGTCGGAGCAGATCTCGTAGCTGGCCATGTCGGCCGTTGCCGAGTCCGTGGCGATGTAGATCTTGGACAGCACGTCGAACAGGTACGCCTTTTCGAAGCGGCACGTGCGGCACAGGTTGGTGAGCATGGCTTCCAAGGTGCCGAGCTGCGGGATGAGCTTCTGGATGACCTTGGAGAAGGCCTCAAAGATGGAGTGGTTGTAGATGGACGTCAGGTGGAAGGTGACGGGGGCGTTCTCGAAGCCGTGGTCCGAGAGCTCGTCCTGGATGCGGATGGTGATGTCGCGCTGGATGTCGAGCTTGTAGTCGTCCGACAGGCCGTCGACCTTGTGGATGAAGACCTCGATGTTGATGTTTGGGTAGAAGCGCTGGAGGTTGAGGACGGTGGCGTTGAGGCGGGCGACGGCCTCGAGGTAGTCGTCCTGGGCGTCGATGACCCAGATGAGGGCGCCAATCTCGCCAAAGATGGCGTCCATGTCAAAGTTTGGGTTCTCGAAAAAGTCGATCTGACCAGGAAAGTCCCAGACCTGATAGTCCATGAAGGATCTGAGGCTGTTAGTGGGATGGGGCAAGTTGAAGGCGAGGAGGGAGGGAGGAGTTTCTTACGCCATAGAGTCCTTTTGGATACGCGCTGTGGATTCGAGGAAAAGCGTTTCGTTTGGTGGGAGCTTGTGGAAGACGACGCTCGATATTGACGACTTGCCACTCCTGTTACCAGTCAACGCGATGCCCGTATGCTGCGGTCGAACGGGAGTAGACTCACCTTCTCTGGCCCATTAGGAGAAGCCTGGGCTTCCCCTTTCCCGGAGGCCCCGGGGGACCTTCTAGCGGCTTGTTCGCATCTTTTGCCTGTGCTCCTTGAAGACTCTGATCGTAGACACGTTGGAGCGTTAGCCTTGCTGGACTGAGACTACCACTTGTTTGGGGATGCTCTCGTTGGGGAGAGAAGCCCATGCCGTCGACCGCTTGGGACAGCAATGAAGCAACGGAATCGGGCGATGTAGACGAAGCCATCCTGAACGACACGCGCCGTGTCCTTTGGTATGCGATGTCGCCGATTCACACACTTTTGGGGTGAAGGGGCTTCTTTCTAGTATCGCTCAATATTCCTTCCACGTCCTCGATCGCTGTTTGCCAGTGTCTCGGGAAGTTTGATGCCACAGACCGGCAAAGCCCATATGTTTGCACGGGTTCCTGGCGGAAAGACCAACCGGGAGCCCGACGACGGTCCGTGGCGGGACAAGTGATCAGACTACCACCGAACGACGACGCCGAGCAATCCTCGAGGTCATCGAATTCATCCGTCGTCCTTCAAGGCAGGGTAGCCCCCTCGAATACGACCACCCTGACGGATGCGCGCAGCTGAAAGGAAACCACACGGCGAGGCTTGGGCATCTTCGTAAACCGAGGAAAAAGAAAGATGAGCCATCTGCATTCGAGAGATGCTCGCCTGCTCAAACCAAGCGCAAGCCCCCCTCTCGAGTTCAATCCCAGCCATGGACTCGAAGCGCTGCGCGTGCTGATCTCACCGTCGCACAACGCCACATCATCCATGACACCATGCCTCAGCCAACCCGCTTCATCTGGCGAGGCCAGGTGGACGATCGGGGGGTTAAGTACAGGAGCGGAGGGGGAAGGTACCGTTGGACAACAGGATCCCAGTCCATTTTCGACTGTTATCCATTCATGACTTGAGAGGAAGATGTCCTCCTAATACGCAAACCAGGACGCATTGTAGCGCGACACGTCCCCCGCTGAAAGCCGTGTGAAGTTAAGAGAAGCCGTCTTCGACCATGGACATCCAACCCGAGCAAAAATACAGAAGGTAAGACTCTACAAGCAGCTCGCCTAGCCGAACAGGGGGGAGGAGGGGGATGCGAGGAAAGATGCAGCAGCATACGTGACGACAGACGGTAAACATTAAGAAATACGACCGATTCTCACCTCCATTTTTTCCTTGTCTGAGCCTCACTCTGCGGCTGAAAGGGGGTGTCAAATACGCCGCTGAGAAAAAGCTCCCCCAAGCTGACCACTTCAAACCACAGCAGCAGCAGCAGCGACAACCGCACCGATGCCCAGCAATCAGGCCCCGTAACCGATCGAACGAGATTGACGGTCCACTGATGCCCAAGTCGTTACGAGAAGACCAAAACAAAACGTTAACGTCCAAATAGATCCGTTTCAATGCGAAAATAACAATTTCCGTTGCAGTCGAGTTGCCAAAGGACCGGCGCACACCAGCCTATCACGGGATTCGATGTAGGCAGGTCACTAATCCGCAGATGTGGAGCGGGTAAGGTGAACGACGGGGTGAAGCAATTGGCAGTTGAGCACGAGGTGGGAAGGATGACGATGCAGCGTGCTTCCGATAAGATAACAGTTCGCGGGTACTGCAGACGGGACCCATTTAATTTAGGCGAGACCACATCCTGGCTACTTCATCCGACTACCTACGACCTGCCACCCAAACCACCAACCAGCGCTTTCATCCTGTCATCAGCATTAGTGCTTGCCTGTCCTCTGTCACATTGTCACTACATTTTAATGTTTCTGATTTGGCCAACATCGTTGTGCAATCATTCAACCAGCCCGTCATGGAAATATGACAGAACCAGCGGGGAATCGGTCACATTGATCAGACCAAAATATCCGAATGCTTGTGTAGCAATCAATGAATTGAGACTCTACACCTGCTCCTACTCATGCTTCCAAGTATTAGACAATACAGATACCATTACAGAATAAGCGCCCCTAGACTATGACCGAAGGCCGCCCCAGGCAGGCTGGTATGCAAAACTCCCTCTCCCAGTTTTTACGATGCAGTGCTCCGTTGTTTCCGACCTTACAATCTAAACCACTGCCTTGATTCCGACAATGAGTGCAGCACAAAGGAAATTATAGTTGAAGAACGTTGTGAGTCCGTCTAAGAAACGGTCGGCATCGGAGAGGGAGTGTTCCTACCACGCGAGAACAGCGAGGTCACGAAGCTGCTCTTACGTTTCGCCGTCTTGGACTTTTTGGCAGGGGCAAGGCTGCTGGTGTTGGTAGGAGCCTTCTCGACCTGCTTGATGGGCGCATCCTTCTCATCGGTGGTTGTAGTAGTCGTGGTGGTAGCGTTCTGGACATGTTGCTCAGGAATAGCAGGAATAGGGGGCGCATCGGTTGCGCTATGAGGAGGAGTGAGCTCATTAGGAGGGGGCATCACTGAATCTCTTCGTGGTGCGACCGACTCTCTCCTAAAGTCAAAGATGGATCCCTTCCTAGGGCCGGCAATGGAGCCATGACGAAGAGCAGAGACAGACTGCATCAAGTTAGTTATCCGTTCTCTTTGTTTGTGAATCTCTGATGTCTTACCTTAGCACTGATGCTCTTACGGTTGCGTGCGCGGCGCTCAGCAATGGTTTCTTCCTCCTCGCCGGTCATCTCGGCAATATGGGCAGCCACGGTCTTGCTGTTGACGGCCATGTTCTCTGCAGGAACCTCGATAAACTTGACGAATCCGCGGACGGGCGAAACACCAATGGCTTCTTGCAAGTGCTTCTGGAGCAGGGCGGCATTCCTCTTATTCTTAGTGACGCCAACCTCACACGACAGAGCATGGACTGTCATCGTGTAGGCAGGGTCAAAAGTTCCGCCAAACATCATACAAGCACCATGTTGCAGGTTCACCACGATGGACGACACTGGCCGCTGATACCTAACAGAGAGCTGGTACGAAAAGTCCGTGATGAAACTGAATTCATCACTAATCTGGGAGGGAGTCAGTCACGGAAGGTCAGACATCGGCAAGTCGAAACACATACGATGACGTTGGTGCGGAGTTCAGCCATGACAATAGCTTCGCTGTAAGCACGATCCTTGAGGACGTTGATGTCTCTATCACCCTGGAAAGCCTCCTCATAGTAAGAGCTGCGGCGTCGAGCCAGGTCGGTTTGGTTCTTAGACTTCCTGTTGTTTCGAACGTCGCCGGGCAAGGAGTGGTTGACGTCTCGGGTTCCCTCGCCGGCCTCGACAATAGGGGTCGGCGCGGTAGATGGCCGGCGACTCATTCTCCTCTCGGCAAAAGACATTCCGGCGCCGGCTGCGATGGAAACACGCTTGTTGTTGTTGTTGTTGTCGGGAGTAACTGGCGTGGAGTTGACCTTTTCGTTGATGCTGCCGGTCGTGGTGGATTCTTGCGGGGAAGAAGGCGGAGACAGAGCCATTTTCAAGGGACGATGGGGAGGGTCGAAGCTGGGATAAAAGGCGGCTGCAGGTGTGTGTGCTTGGAGCTCGTGGGGGATGTATCAGACGTGGTCGTTTGGGAGCGGCGTCTTACTAGCAGCGGCCGTGTTAGTCTCAACCCAACACCCAAAAGCCTATCTAGCTTGACACGTACCGAAAGAGGCGCCGGCCGAGATATTGTTCAAGCGATACTAACAACCGCGTTGGTCATCAACTAGGGCCCCCTGGGACTTGGCGCAATATCTTCAGCTGTCAAGCTGCAATGGAGATAGGTCGTGCACTGGCGAAGGGCAGAAATCGTCTTACTCGCGATGGCAAGGTCCGGAGGAAGACGTTGCGATGAGGAGGAAGGCGCAAGTCGTGTTGGATGCGAAGATGCCGCCACTGAAGCAACCGAGTGCCGATTGTGTGGTCTCGTGATGCACAAGACGTGGACGGCGGTGGATATTGTTTGGTGGTGATGAGTTGCGAGGGTTCAGCGGGAAACAAACAACTAGACGAACGAATAAAAAAGCTGGTGTGACGGTACGGTGACTGAAGGAGACTATTATATCAGGACGAGGACAAGAGATGCGAGGGCTGGAGCTAGCTGGGATAGTACACCACCGCAAAGAGCTACGACGGCCGCGAGTCGTTGGGACGGAATCGATGCAAGAGGCGGATAGCCACTCAGAACCGCGAGATGATGGTCGAAAACGGAAACAGCCAAGGCTCGATGCACGCACCTAGGTAGGTCTTTCTTCCCATGCTCGACGAGCCCGGTTTCAATGCAAGACAAGACAGGTCGATCAAGTTGAACGGAAGGAGGAAAGAGGGAGAAGGAAAGCGGTTTGGGCTGGACTGGACAGGACAGTACGGGCTTACCTCACCTGCCTCATCTTTGGTGTTGGTACTGGTCCCTGGGTTTGCCTCTGCCTCGTGTCCTTGGACGACCAAGGCAGAGTCTCAACTCTCAATCCACGCCGTGCGCTAACGAGCCAAATCATTCTTTGATCTCCTCACTAGGCAACTATGTTAAGGAAGGATAGGGCATCGCTCCTGCCGGGGGGAGTCCCTCAGTTTGATGGATCCAACGGGATCTGGAGGCATCGCCGTGTTACCCAACTCCCTGCGCCTGGACTGTTCTGTGCTTGTTGCCAGGGTTCCTCTGTTGATTGCGACTGTGAGGTTCCCTCGAGGTGTGTGTGTGTGGCATGCGGTAGCAACCGAGCCCATACGCATCATCCCATTACGCCTTCACCGTCCTTCGCCTTGGAGACGGGAGTTCCTGAGGCTGTTTCCGCAGTGTCCAGATGTGTGCGGCCGAAGCTCTGCGACAAGATAGATTTTCTGAGATTCCGCAGGACTGGAGCGGTGCCGCCTCCACATCCAAAGTGGCATGGATGGCACTGGAGACATTGTCGAGGGCAGTCCAGCACGCTAGTTTGTGACTAGGCATCGGGACGACAGGGTCCAGGACCATCGTGTCGCCTTGGAATGCATGGCGGGAACCCCATTTGAGCTACTTCTCTTTGTCGTCGGTCGGGCATCAGGTAGAATGGAAGAATAGGAGAGTCATGGAGGGTCAACGGCACGCCGCAGACCAGCTACTCGGCCAGCTGCATGATGGACGGGCGTGGCACACGGGCGACGCAGCTGGCATGCCCGGCAAGCATTGTTTGCTGTTTTCGCGTGGTTTGCAGTGAGATATGCCGTATCTTAGAAACAGGGCAAACCTTGGACCCTTTGCTCCGTCTGCCTGTCTCTTCAATTCTGGGACCATGTTTGGCATAGGCGCCGTAGCAAGCGCATCAGGTAGGTAGTTAGACACAGGCCACAGGCTTTACAAGCCAAACCGTCTAGCGCCTCTCTCGTCTGATTGCGCCCTCAGCGTGGCCAGGAATGCAGCGGCGGGTCCAGAGGCGGACAAGCTAATATACTGGGGACGCGAACGCGCGGGTTCGGCGGGAGACCCAAGGAAACGTCCTGGTCTGTGACGGAATGCACATGTTTCCGGGCACTTTACGGTTGCCCGCCCATCACCCGCTGATCGACCGACCTGCTTACCATCCTACCCAAGATGCCTACTGCGTATCCGCAGGATCCCTACAGTATCACCCTGTCAAAGGCAGGTAGGTTTTCACACGGTGCGTAGGTAGTGATCATCATCCTCAAGACGTTTCCAAGAGACAGCCACAGTCACGGCCCTCACCTGTTGTTGCTGTTGCAGGGGCCATGCGTGTGGTGCCCTGTGGAGTGGAGCTGTACCTGTGAGCTCGGAGAATAGTGCGGGAAGATGAGAGGCCCAAGCGGCGTTCGTCTCGTCTAGCTTCTGAGCACACTTGCAATTGATCCAATCATTCCACGGCAGATCCTCTGTGGCCCGGCAGCGTCCAACTCCCGTAGCGAGCCTCCAGGTAGTCCAGCCTGGGCTGGGTAGTTAGCCTGTGTAGCTGGCGCTCGCGTGAGTGCGCCAGGTCCGTGTTCCCTTCTGGGTGGCTTGCGCGGGCGTTCCACTGAAATTTGATGAGACAAGAAGTGTCCTACCAGGTGAGTGAGCTCACTGAGCTGCACAATTGTCCATACCATACCTTAAGGTACCTTACCTGAGGTGCCTAGGTACCTATCTGAAGAACCTTAGATAAGGTAGGGCAATTGCAGGGGTCTCCTGAGTGCTCTAGACGACTCGTATTTTGCAGTAGTCTTCAAACCAAGGCCGTCGTAGCTCCCGGCAGACAAGAGATGAACTACTACGCCCTACCTAGGTTAAAGCCTTTCCCCAAGAAAAGCGTCTTATCAGACTTCCACCCTGCATTGGTCCCCTACCTTACCTGCTTCAAGCTGCGTCTCCGAACGACCTTAACCTGACCAACCGCCATGTCAGACCCTAGGTACGAGAAGCTAGACCGGCCTTGCCAGCGTACCTGATGGCCGGGACGACGGCATCTCCTGCTAGACCCCCACACCGCATCCTCCACCCGCAAACGGCCAGTATCTCAACTGATGCTTCCCAAGCTCTCAGCTGCACTTGCGTCGGTGGAGGCTCCTTTCGCCACTTTTGATACCCTCAGTGATTGCGAGCTCAGTCTTCTCCCTTCCAATGCTGCCGCATGCGGCCATGGACTGTGAGTTCGTGAATCAGATTACGAGTCTGTCGGATAATCAGGAGGGTGGGGAAAGATCGGATTCCTGGATCGATGGGGATTCTGGATCGAAAACGTAATCCATTGGACAGTCTCACTGGTCCTGTTGACAACAGCGAAATATTAACCCGTGAAAGAGACACTTCTTGGTACAAATGTGACGCAGCTGACTTCTGCATCTCCCTGGTCTTGCGTTGACCTGAACGCCCACTCCATGACCGCACATCGTCCGTTTCCGGCGCGTCTACCGTCACTGGCACCCTGACAGCGTACCCGACCCTGTGGCAAAGGCAACCCCGTCGTCTCGACGGCTCCGCTCCGGACATCCTAGTGAGCCTCTCCCTCAATATCTCTGGCGGTGACTGACGAAGGAACGGGGCTGCCGGACTTGCGGCGTCCTTGAACTACACCGCTGGCCCTGCTGATGTTCCTCTCGAGTACCATCTGATACGCCCCAGCTCCCAGAGTAATGGCTTCGATTGGGATCAGGAGGATGGACATGTACAGTCCGGCCTTGCTCTGCTTGCAAAGAGTGCCAAAGTGAGGCCGCGTCACCATCACCACGTCAGACCATCGGCAGCTCCAGCTCTGGAGCGTGTCCACAGTGGTCGAGGCGTTGATGCTGTAGAAGACCGACATGGCGACCACTGCAGCCACAAGTCCGACTGCTGGAGCGGCGACGCTTAGTGAGTTGTGGATGAGGGCTCGCCCACGCAGCTATTCACGTTTGGCATTAGTCCGAGTCGACCTGCCGCAATGCCTTGCCATGATGTATCAACTTACAGACTGGACCCGGCTGAAAAGCAGCGAAACAATGTTGGCAACAATGACAATGGAGCTGCCAACCACAAGAGCCACCGTGGGCCTCAGGTCAAAGGCATCCGGCCAGAGCGGGAGCAGGTAGCTGGTGGGTACGTGGGTCGCATCATAGACTGCGAGAGCATCTGCTGATACGCCGAGGATGGTGATGCCTGCAAGCAGAGCCACAGCCGTCAAGCTGACTCTTGCCGCGTCGGTGGTCCCAAGGAAACGGGCTTGCGATGCGTATTGAGTGTCTTCGGGATCAACCTCGAAGCCTGAAGTTTGGGTGATGTTCTTTTCTTCGGAAGACATGGCGGAAGAGAAGGAGACGTGAGAAAAAAAAATTACGATAGGAAGAAAAGATGACTAAACCTAGAGATCGACCGTTACAATAGAAACGAAACGTAGGAAACGAGAAAGGGAAAGGAGGCAATGCTTTGGGTTTGCCATCTCGAAACCTGGGAAGGGGGACTTGGATGCGTACAAATACAACAGACAAGTATCGTATAGGCGCCTTGAGCCGTGTGTGGACGCGGCACGCAATCTTGTCAACCTCCGGGGAAGGGAGATGCGATCCAAAATTATCATGACGAGCGTCGCGCCGATGCAAGATAGCCGCGCTTGCGACGTGTTGAGGTGTGAAGTTGGAGATAGTTGGGAACCCTGTAAGAGCTGTCCGGCGTGGGATTGGTCAGACGCCCGCAGATGCTGGTCCCTATTTTGGTCATCCCAGGCGCTTAGAAGCGGGAAGGCCTGTGATGAGGCCAATGGCAGCATGCGAACACCCTGAAATAAATCCAGGCATGAAGCCTATTCGCCGACTTGAATAGTGTCACAATCGAGGTTACTTCGGCACAGGGGTATTGCTCTGAGGGCCTGCTCAGTTGCCGCCGTCAAGGTGATCCAGAGAATAAGCTCACGTCAAGCGGGAAGGGCGGAGACAGACTTTGAACTCAGTGGAACGAAACAAAAGTTCAATCCGACGTCTGGCTGAGTCATCTTCGTCACCGAGCATGCACGTGACTAGGAAACAACACGCTTATCTAAGCATCCCAGCTCCCGACTGATCTTTTGCGGGCCCTCCTTCTGACACCAGTTGGCAGGGACTGCACGGTGTTTTACCAAACATTCTCGATGTCGTCTTTGCCGTGGCGAAACAAGCAATTTTCATCTTCGTATATGCATGAAATACATCATGACTCCGGACCTTTGAGTTACACAGCTGGTTTTCCCCCCCTGCTGGCCCTGCATTTCGATGTTTCTCATCTCACAACATTTGCAAGGCATTCGTACAAATGCGGATTGCGGTTTCTGCATCCTCCCGGACCTTCAATACGTCGGAATCTTTATGATGGCCCGTTGCGATGTTGTCCGCTAAGCTCTGTTCCTGGGAACTAGACTAGTCGGCGCTGGACTCTCCATACCCACGAGTGAGTGTCTCGTCTGCGAACTGCGACATGCAGCACCCATTGGGATGGTGGCGTTTTTGCCGTCCCAAAGCTTCCTCAATGATTCCACATCACTGGGGGGTGTCGACGACAGGGGGTCAGACCCTCTTCCGAAGGGGCAGGCAATGAAGCAAGCACTCAGGCTCTTGCATGGCAGCCGCAGGCTGGCAGAAGGCGACGAGGCTCTCAGTGGACCAAACAGATCCAACCAGTGACCGTCAGCGGCAGGGCTGTCATCATTAGCAGAACCTTGGCCCTGTCACTGGAAATGAAGGCAACAAACACAACTTGGATGGCGTTCGGGCGGCCGACGGGAAAGTGTCACCGGCAACGGGACGCATCCACTGCCTCCCTGTCAGTCTGTCAACTTTGTTGTTGTTGCATGTCACACCAACACTTCGCCAGTCTTCCCAGCCTCACTTCTATCGCTGCCAAATCGCCCACGAATATTGGTAGGCCTGTTTTCCTGCTGACAAGGGAAACTAGCATTCGTCGGCTGGGGTCGCATACTCCGCATGTCAACAATCCTCACCCTGCCGCTGATCCCGAGCCGAAGGAGGAACCAGTCCCCGGTCCGCCTGAGAGAACGGCAGCCTACCAAGGTCATCTTGAGCACTATCAAACTTATCGTCAATGTCAGACAACGCACAAGGCGGATGCGAATGAAGATCAACGGGCGAGGCGGGAGGTTAGCTGCTTGGCCTCCAACGTCCGCAGCTGAGGAATGCCGATCGGCCCATGCTCCGTGAAGCAAACAGCTGCCTTCTGAACCTCCTCCAGGCCAACTTTCAGCTAGGAATGGCCAGTATCGGAGTTCGGCAGCCAAAGACTGTGGGGTTCAAAGTTCGGCCATCGAGTTGCCAGCAGGTGACAGGTCAATTTGGCCTAGAGGAAGTCTCACAGTGGCGCCACGGGGGAAACACAGCGGCACAGCACCTCAAGCCCGTCCCTCTGGGTAAAAGAACCAAACACCCGGGTTGACTTCTGTGACACTGACACCAAAACCAACAAAAGTCGAGACCGCAAGCCGGTCGATGGTGATTACTATTCAGAGTTCCTCTCATGCCCCAGCTTGTTGCGTTTCGTGCAAAGCAAAGAAACGCCAGGTCGGAAAATCGGACTTTTCTCCCTGCAGGTTCCTGGCCAGAATGCCATCTAATAATGCTGGAGCCTCGCCGAGCAGGTCGGCGAATCTACGTACCCTGATTCAGCTGAGATTGCTTGCAGGCCAGCCGAGGGGCACGGCGTTGACGCCGACTTGATCTACCAATCAGCACTCAAAGCTGTGCTCACTCACAGAGTGGAGGCATAAGCAGACTGCAGCAGCCAGCGAAACATACCCTGACCCCTGGCTCAGCCCAACGGATTGGAACCAACCACACGTCCATCACCCCCGCCTTTGCATCTTGACGATCTACGGTCCTGCCCTCTTACGGCCGGCCGGATATACAGACTTCCTTTCTGTCTACAACCACGAGAACCGCAGATATTGCGTCGTCGTCATCCCACAGCGAATCCCAGCTACAGTCTGCCCCCCAACGTCTGTCCGCACCTGGTTCAGTGGAACCTGACCGGTACGGATCCCCCTAGCTCTTTGCAACCCGCACTTCATGATCAGCGTGGTCTGTAAGAGGCTGCCTTGAACAGACCTACAGACGGCCTCGGATGACATCTCGCTCTGAAGAGGTGCAGAGATATGCTCAGTCGATGAGTTTCCGTTGAGACTATACAACAAAATCAATGTCAAACGACGATTGGCAGGAATACGGGAGCGGCTGCAGGCGTTCAAGCAATGGGACCCTAAGCCATGGCTCAGTTCTGACACATCTGTGATTCTGTTGTGCATATGGCTATCCCTTCGATCGGTTCCGCTCCCAAGCACCTCGCTCCCGTCGGGCATCCTGTCATTTGGAGCCTCCCCCGGCTGCGTTATGTGGGAAATATTGGCCATTTGAATCCTTCAGATGCTGAGAACCCCTGTCGACCCGACCCAAAGCCTCGGGTTCTGGGCCGCCACACTTTCTTCCCTGACCATGCGTCCATGACTGGGGTGGGGGTGAAGGGGGGTGTGGTCTTCCATTACCATGATTCACGACCGACAGAACTTGGGTATGCAGACTCTTGCCCTTTCCCCCCCGCCTAGGCCAGCGAGCCTGGTCTACCTTTACAGCTCGGCCGGGGCTGGGTATTTGTCAAAAAAGTCTAATGATGTCTCGGCTCGAATTGGACCTTGCGGGATGCAGGTTGGCAGGCATATCCTTTGTGTTCGTTTGCCCAGGATGGCGCTGCCAGCCCGCCGCGCCGCTGCGACCGATATAATAACCTCTCACGCTTGCCACCCCTCCGTCATCGTGTCCCGCATTGGCCAAATTACCCATCCACCCACCCACCGCACTTGCGGTCCTTTCCTCCCACATTACCGACGACGAGTTCGCAATCATCGATAGATAGAATCTTGCGCCCGCGTTCCAACACGCCATGCTACCCATCCCGACGTCGACGACGACGCCCGTTGCGAGGACACAAACGGACGGCTCCCGCGAGCCAAAGACACCGTCGCGGCGACCAGTAGACCACTTTGTACGTTTAAACTGCCGTAGCTTCGTCGATCTCCCGAGAAAGCCTATCTCGTTAACATCGAGTCTTCCCATCGCAATAGCACCTTTTCCCATACCTGCCCGCAGAACTTCGCCTCAAGATATGGAACTTCAACCTACCTCCGCCGCGCATCGTCCCCATACGGTGCGGCGCAAAATCTCTGTCCTTCGCTGCAGACGTCTACCCAGCCGCTCAGCGGCGACCATCGACTAGCGGCTGCATCTCCTACGCATCCATTCCCGTCAACCTCCACGTCTGCCATGAGTCTCGCGTCGAGGCCATGAAGTCCTACCGGCTCAGTTTTGGCATGACTCGCAATCCTGGCCAAATCTTCTTCGACCGGTACCGCGATGTCCTGTACTTTGGCGCTCGCGACGGCTACATGGCGTCGGAATCGCAGTTCATGACCGTCATGGCGCTGTGTGACCCCACGGACCTCGCCGAGGTGCGCCACCTCGCCGTCAACGACTCACTGTTCTGGATCGACTCCGTGTACTACCAGAGCATGTCGGCCGCGAACCTGACGGTGGAGGTGCTGAAGCAGGTGCGCACGCGCATGCCACGGTTGGAGAGTCTCGTTTTCATACCGAGGGACGAGAACCCGGTGTACTACGACCAGGTCGAACTCGTCGAGGCGAATCGGCAGTCGGAGCTGGTGCAGATCATGAGTCTGCAGATGGAGGCCGGCATGAAGGCCGTCTGGGAGATGTTCCCCGACTGGCGGCCGCCTTCGTGGCGTATCATGGCTCTGGGATGCGGGCTGCCTGCGGCCGTGGACTGGTGTCGAGGAGGGGATATTGGGACGTTACCTGTTGAGATGGAGATCGACGCGAGAAGCTGAAGATCCGACAATGCGTGTGTGCTCGTGCGAGGACATTTGTTTTTTGACCTGTTGCATCAAGGGCGGTCAGACTGATTTTGGAGATACCCTACACATCTGTTTAGGCGTTACGGTTCTTGGCGTCGCGGAGGATGTAAAGTATTATTGAGCATCTACGAGCTGTGTATTTGGACAAGCAAGCGTACGTCATAGAATGGTGTGCGCCTCTACGGTTCATCGTTTCGTGCTCCTTGCTACCTATGTGATGAAGTCGTATGTTCGAGCCCATTTTGAGACATCCAACGTGCCGGGATATCGAATGTCACGTAACTACAATGGAACCAACGTTATATCAGATCATTAGCTATAAGTATACATGCGCATCTCTGGATCATCAAGTGAAAGTCGTTACTAGAGTAATCTCCAAGCAGGCGATTCTAGCGCCAAAGACCTAAACAATCACCAAATTCATGCGGGTTTGGCCTTGACTCTCGCAAACGAGGTTTGAGGTTGATGTTTGTATTCTACCCTCCTGCTTCTAGAACAGATTCGTTAGACATGACCTGCAGGAAACTTGTCAACTAGCAATTATGAGAAGGCACGAGGTGTGCGCAGCTTGACAAGAGTTTTTCAATGGTAGATGGAAATGACACTATGATGAAAAATTGTACACGCGAAACGCAATTCGTAAAGCCACTCATCTTGTACAGGAACAGCACTCAACTGCAGCAATGTAGCCGTCCAACGGTCTGCGTTCCTGGATGTGGACATGACAAAACTGTAAAGACTTGTGAAGAAGGCAACGAGGTTGATTGAAATACGCTCAACCAGTTCAATATCTGCCTTTATACTTCCTTCGTTCTCCAACAACCCTATGTCGACGCCACACAGGCCATATTGCCAACTCACGAAATACGACAGCCGCATCAAACAAAATGTAGCATGGCAAACAGTATTCATGTCTTTGTAAATCGTACACTGTCCTGAGATCGCACTCTATTTCATAAAATTGTATCTCGGTCATCGGCCGGGCTTATACCTTCCTCGTGCCCGTCGTCCCTCAGCAAGCCCCTCTGTTCGCCGCCACCGTCTTCACGCGTGAGGCCAGACTGCACCCCCATGTCCCTGCTCAGACCGCTCGTCCGGCGCGTTTCTTCGGCGCCGTTAAGGACGTACCAAACGTCCTTTTTAGTTAGGAGACCCTGCAGGGCCCCGCGATCGCTGAAGAGTACGTAGCGAAGGCCGAGCTTCTGGAAGTAAGTGACGGCCAGGTGAAGACTAGACCTCGACGGCATGGTGATTGGCGTCTGGTCCATCCACGGGCGCAAGTCCAGCGTCGTGCGGGGATCGGCCAGCGGCTGATGGGAGAAGTACGCCTCCGTCTCTGGAGGGAGAGATCGTGGAGGCGAGGAAGAGATTCGCAGATTGTACGTGAGCTCTTGCCGCGAAATGTATCCCAATAGAATAGCATCGCGAGGATCCGAGATGACTGGGAAGCCGCGGTAGGGATGTGTGTCGAGGATGTTCTTGAGGCTGGCTATTGTGTGGCCCGTTGCCGTGAGTACAACCAGGTCCTCAATACGCGTCATGATCTGTGAAGCGGGTATGTCGGGGATGACCATTTCCTCGCTGTTGTCCAAGAATGGGTACTCATTGAAGTGTATCCAGGCTTCGTAGATGCCTCGTCGGGAAATCGCGTCGCCCACCCATTTGGAAATCATGACCGCAATCATAATGGGCAGGACGTAAGTCAAGGCTCCTGTCAGCTCGAACATGATGACCACAATCGACACAGTCATTTTAGTGACGCCCGCCAGACTTGCTGCTGCGCCAATGATGGCGTACGTCCCGGGTATTACGCAAGGGACGTCTGGCTCGCATGATGCGAACGGGAAGAAGGTTGGGTGGTTAGCGACCCAAATCTCCATGATTATACCGACTGCGCGACCGCTGAGAGCACCGATTGCCATTGACGGCAAGATTATACCAGCAGGTAGCTGCAACCCGAATGTTATGGTGGCTAGGAAGAATCCAAGCACGGCTCCAAAGACCAAAAGTACGATAGTCGGTGCTGATGCAACTCCCGTCTTGCAAAGTCCAATCTGGTCATCGACGTACTTTGTACATTCCACGAACAGGTTGGATACCAGTTCCGATGTCTGGAATTTCATGTACGAGTTTGGATAGTTGATGAGCGCTGTCAAAAGCGCAACAGCAGCAACTTGGGTAATGGGTCCTGGGAGCCACGGGGTGTTCTTCTTCCACCGAGCGACAGCCATGTTGGCCTTGACGAACAAGCCGCCGTAAATGCCCTGCAACGTTGATTAGCCCTGTTCCCGGGTGGTCGATCCAAAAACACTTACACCCATGATGCCGAGCAGGGCAAAGGGGATGAGCTCGAAGCCATGCCAGCCAGTACTGTACTTGACCTGATACATGACGAGCTGACCTGTGCGGAATGGGTCGAATGCCTGGAGAACGACAGCGGCAGTCATGGCACAAACGAAGCTTTGCCACATCGTCTTGTCGGGGAAATAGTATGAGATTTGCTAAACACAGTAAGTATAGAACAGGGTGGCATGCGGGCGTCACCAACTTCAAGGCTGAACAAGACGCCTCCAATCGGCGAACCGAAAGCCACTGAGATGCCAGACGCCGCCGCTGCAGACAACACCTCTCTCTTCCGAGCTGGAGTACTGTCAGAAATATGCCAGAATAACGATGTAAGGGACGGCCGACCTTCGTTTTCGTTGATGTTGCTAAACAGCTTTATAAATAGGTTTGCGCAGCAGCAAGCAACATGGACAAGGGGGCCTTCTTTACCCAACCACATGCCAGACCCAACAGCGAGACACTGTAGATTTTCGTGAGCGCGATTTCGTGCAGTGGGCACTAGATTGACATACCAGTCCCAGCGACTTGGTGATCAGGGTCCAGCTGCCAAGGAACCTTCTAATAATGAAACCGCCCAAGACCGTCTTGATTTCAGGGATACCGCTATGCTTGGCATAAATACCGTACTCTCTGACCAGTATAGCCGCTGCGCAAGCCAGGACGACCTAGGAAAAGAGTTAGCAGCGGCTCTTGACGCATCTGCCGAAACATCACCTACCGACAAAAACATGAAAAAGAAGTACTCTATGAACCACTTCCCGCCCGTGGAAGACACTCCCAGAGCCTTCGCCCAAGGCGTCCATCCGGCGCACTTGGAGAATTCATCGTACCCCCAGCAGCAAAACCCCTTGTTCAGGTAGAATGCGCCTCCTTCGGGGCCGCCCGAGCAGTACCCGGTCTTCAGATCGCCAAGCCAGTCCGTGGTGATGTCTATTCCAGCTGCGACAGCACCAACTGCCATACCAGTCAGGATGAGAATAATCCAGACCTGACTGGAGTCGACGAGCTGCTGGAAGTAGCCCAGAAGGCCTTGCGCGCTCGCGTACAGGACGCGCAAGCGCTGGCGCTCCTTTGTGTATTCGAAAATCCAATCGATCGCCGTCAAGTCCTCGTATCCAACTCGTCGGCCCGGCCCCTCAACGTACCAGTCCAACGACGCGCCGTCTTTCGTCCCACGGGTCGTTGTCGCATTGCCGCCTGTCCTGCGCGGGGAGGTGAAGCCCGGTCGGCCAGCATCTTGGATCGGCGTTCGAGCTCGCGGGGATGAGTGGGGGGAATCGGTGCCTGGTCGCGAACCGGTGATGGCGGAGAGAAAGCGCCCAGGCGTGGACAGCACGTTCTGCTTCTGCTTGCGCTTGAAGGAAAGCGGCTCTTCTAGGTCTTCGCGGTCGCGGATGGGGTCTTCGGTGAGGACGTCGGCGATGTCCTCGTCTTCGCTCCAGAGTTCCAGCTCGTCTCGGTCGCCGGGGGGGCTGTTGCTGTTGCTGTTGCTGTTACTATTGCTGCTGCTGCTGCCATTGTTCAACGGTCGCGACGAGGACGAGGCCGAAGAATCATTGTTTGCGTGGCCGGTCATGTTGCGACTCTGAGGAACACCCGACTTCTCTTCAGTTCCTCGGAATGGCCATCTTGTTGTCGTTTCGCCTTTGTTGAAGGTTGCACCTTGCGCCTCTCTGCCAGATACCTGCTTGGTGACAAGCCGCGCGTGGCTGACTCGATATGGAAGCTCGGACCATTTTGCAGTCTTTCCTCCGGTGATCGCTTGCAGGGATGTTGATGTACCGTGGAGAATGCTCTTCGATCTGCTGGGTCAAATCTGCGCGGGGCATTTTTTCCACGAGAGTGTTGTTCTTCTGGTCTTGGCTTCGGGCAGCTTCTATTTGCAGATCGGTAGTCTGTTGACCGACATTCTCTGTTTAACGGGGAGCCCTACCAAAACGATTGACGGTTTTCATGAAAGAGGGCGCGGGCGTTGTCAGATGTTGACAACTGGAAATTACCCTAATCCGACTTACAACTCACTCAACTTACTCTATACCCAGCCTTATTGTTTGTAGAGAACACCAGGTCGTCCTTATTCGAACGGAATGGATCAAGACGCGTCTTCAGGACCTACGGATCCGCAGGCGACTGCCTCGCAGGCGTCTGACGCTCCGCAAGAAACACAGCAAACAGCCTCGCTCGATCAGATTCAGACCATGCTGAAAGCCAAGGATGACACGTCGAGATTCGTAGGATTGGCACTTCTCAGAAGCGTGCTTGACAACTCCGAAGGACTCAGGAATGACGCAGAGACGGTCTCCGTCCTCTGGGCGTGCGTCCCCCCCAAATTCCTCGACAGGCTCGTGAAGACAGGCTCGTCCGCTCAGTCGGCTCAGGCAGCAGACGCCAGAAACATGTTGGACCTGGCCGTCTCAGTCATACACACATTCACATCATTACTGCCTGACCAGGCAAAGAGAGACAAGAGGCTTGTCGGGAGGCTGCCCCTTCTTGTGTCAGGCTTGCTACGGAGGTGCGTCGACCAGAGACATTTTTCAGGGGGGAAAGTTGCAACGCTAACTCTCAAGGGGGCAGTTCTGGCGAGACATCTCGGCTGATTGTGCAGACCATTCTTGCACTTGTCGTCTTCCCAGAAGGCGCTCGGGTATTTTCAGAAATTGAGGATGTAAGCCCACTGGTTGAGATTGCACCGAGTGACCCGGTGGCTCTTGAAATCTTTGCTTTCGCGTACATCAACTGCATGGACCTTGCCGAGGACAGAGTCGTCTTGAGCAAGAAAATCGACAGCACTATCCAGGCCCTAGTCTCATCCTTCAAGGGAACAGATGGAGTCACCCTGCTTGAATTCCTCGGCAACTTTCTCCGAAATTCCGACGCAAAGGTAGGTCCTCCCCCCCAAAAGACACAGGCGGCTGACTTACACGCTTGCAGGCGCTCCCGTCGAATCCAACATGGATCGAGACTATCATCAACTTCATCAAGACGTTGCTCACAAGCAGACCTACGCCCGAGGCTAGGAACGCGTACACCATCGCGGCAGCCTCTTTGCTCGAGGTCTATCACGAGGATGCGGCAAAGCTTCTCTTCACCAGCGACGTCAAAGACGACAAGCCTTTCTCCTACCTACTCATCACCCTGCTCCTGACTGACACGAGAGTGACCTTGCCACGACTGCTAGAACTTCTGAATGACCCAACCTACCCATCCGTCGCCCAGCGTATTGGCTCGGCGTTCGACGTCACTACACACTTTGTCGGCTACTTAGTGAGAAGCCTTGACGACGATCAGTCGCCAGATGCGATGATCATGCCCCCAGACTACCTGCTGAAGCTCCGAAGGACTATCTCGGAAGCCATGTCGTTGGCCATCGAGTTTCTTCGAGACAGGTGGGACGCGTCAGTGGCGGGCACGTTCGGCTTGCACCCCGACGCACGCACCAAAGAGACAGATACATCCGCCGGGAAGAGGCTCACGATTTCTTGGGAGTCCAAGAAGGATAACGTCCACGAAGATCCCCTCATCCTGGCAGCTGTGAGGGCCTTGGCCATCTGGCTTCGCGAGGACGACAACGAGCTTCTGCGGAAAGAAGCCGCGGGACTCACAGACATGCTGGTCGACCTGTTCAAGTCCAGCTCTCCCTCTGGACTAGACTTCCGGTCACCCGTCCTGGTTGGTCTGGAGGGAATTCTCGTCGAGAAGGCAGGACTCGAGGAGTTTTCCACCCACGGTGGCTGGCAGGCCCTCACGGCCGACTTGATAGCCATCCTGCAGCATACGTCGACATTAGGCGATGAAATCGAGGCAGCCCGTGGGATCGAGATTGTGCGTGTTCTTCTGCCGATCGTGGAGGGCGAGGATGGCGGTGCGAGGGTGGACTGGATGGCCTATATCACTGCTGTCGCCGCCTGGGACGTTCCGGAGGCCGAACAGCCTCTTCTCGTCCAGGAGGCCCAGATTGCTGCCCTCCAACTGGCAACAGCTCTGCTCGTGAGTGCTCATGGGGGCATGAGGAAGCGGTACGTACACTCTACGAGCGCCATTCTCGGCATAGCTGCGCGGTTACAGAGACATGTGGGCACCGGCCACCCGTTGAAGGAGTCCTTGGACGACGTCCTAGAAACCCTAGATAGATTCCGTTAGACGGTTGCCAAGAACGAGATCACCTGGTTTTCCTGCCTTCGCGGCTATATTTCCTGTGTACCCCGAAGAATTTGATTTGTACTTGAATTGAAGACGATGCTTGAGCGCAGGGAAAATGGGGGCTGCCCCAAGAACATCGCTCCGAGGGAGAAAGACGTAAAAGGGGCGCCATTACCATGCGGCATTACTGCAACAGATCAGTACATATTCTGTACTGTTGGGCAATTGTGCTAATCAATGAGGATTATTGGCGTTCTAAACATCTCTGCAAGATCACAACCGCCAAACGAAACTACAAACACTGGCCGAGACTCACGTATATTGATAGAAGCATACCTGTTAAACGTTGACATGATGTCGTCGTTACCCACCAGGCCCGATTCAGGTTTTGCGCGCATCGTCTAGATACGGGCCTACACATACAATGCTATATAGGTCGACGCTCTCTTTCGCGGGATCATTCACCACCATTGGTACAGTCCTCTCACCGGTGCGCACACCGTCTACTGTCACTGAGTTGTCCAGATGAGAGCCTCGCCATTACAAAACCTACCCCACGCCACACTTAGGTTGTGTAGATCCTCGACCAGTTCATGTTAGTCTCCGTCACAGAGACACCAACAGCCATACATTGAAAATGGCCGCAAGCCAACAAGTCACACTGCAAGTGTATTCCTGATTAGGACGGAGGGTTGATGGGAATAAGATCTGATGGAGATATTGGCAGTAGCCGTTCTCATCTAGGGTATCTGCAAGTGACTTCTTGCGGTCACAGGCAGGCAGCTTCAAATGGTGAGCCTTAAGCTGCCCTCCGACCACGCTTAACTCGAGAAGAAAGAAGTGACAATACTCGTGGATGTCCTGGGTTGTAATCGACCATCATTGATGGTTTGAGAGGTTGCGGTTGCGTGGGTTGCCCGGTTACGTAGAATCAATTGCTGCCCTGGGGGCGTGCGACTCGCGACTTGCCGCCGCTTCGTCAATCTTCTTCTGAGCAGCCTCAGCTTTGGCCCGCTTCTTTTGTGCCCGCCTGACCTCGATTTCCACATGCTTCATCTCAGCCTGGACAGAGACCAGACGAGGAATCACGTCCTGCACCGCCTTGACCGACAACGTTTGCGCCTGACGCAAAGGCATCGGCGCGAGGATGCCGAACCACCGAATAGGGTCGTTGCTCTTCTTCGTTGCTTTCGTAGCGTCCTTTGCTTTTTCAGTTGGCTCGACCTCGTCAGCCGGAGCCTCATCTTGGCCGTCGGGTTTCCGCTCGCCGACTGGAGCCTCTTGGGTCCCTGGGTTCGTTACATCTTCTGCAGGCTTGACAAGTTCGTAGCGAGGGACACCCTTGCTGTCGGCAGAGATGGAGAGGATTCTCGAAGCCTGCATGCGCTCGTCATAGTAGTCCGGGCCGTATCTGACGCCCCTCTCTGCGGAGAAGTTGGCTCGTGCGATGTTCTGATACATGCCAGCCTGAGTCTTGCTGAGGAGCTCTCGCAGAACGGTATACTCATCCAGCAGGATGAGAAAGCGCTCCAGCAGCTGATCGATATGGTCCGTCTCCATGGTGTGTAATGCGGCACGGCGGCAGACGGGGGGGCCCGGAAGCTGGGCCGGGGCGGATGTAGTTGGTGATATTGTGGCAGAAGGGCCGAGACGGCAACGGTGGGGTGCTGTAGTGTCCCGCGGGAAAAAAGGAAAAAAAAAAAGATGCACTTGAATGAGAGTGACACGTACTCGTAGGGGTAAGATGTCGTCAAAGACGGGAAATGGAGCGGTCTGACTCTAGGCGACGGTGATAAGGTATTCAGAGTAAGGTGGCTGCGCGAGGCGACGCATGAAGTTGAGGCAGCTGTATGTAGTAAGGAATTTGCGTGGCTTGAGCGATGATCTGCAAAGGAGGGACGGTGCAGGGGGGTGCCCTGAGCTAGCGACCCCAAAACCCGAGTCTGTGGCAGTCGTAGTGGTACTTGGCACTCAACAAGCACCTAGTTGCTAATCCGGGTGTGCGAGCTGTCGATGAAGGTACCTGTACTTTCAGCTGTCCCCGGGGCTGGCAAGAGCACCTGCCTGTCAATTGGCCGCAGGACACACGCGATTGATTGTCCACGGAGCTGCAACTTACACTACTTAGGTAGGTATTACGAGATGTCGTTGGGCAAGCCCAACGGCAGGGCGGTCGTTCCGGGGCAATGGCAGGGATGAACAAACAAACCGAATGGGTGCAAGACAACGGCAATCTGGTGCACAAAGATGAGGCGAAGTTCGAGGCGGGGCCGGCAAACAATCGGAACAAAGGCGGCCGGAACTGTCAAGTCCCCTTCCTTTTCCACTCCGAGCCGCAGCCTTCACGGGAAGCCGTTGGGTCGTTTGTTTGGCTGGCTAGTTGTAATGCCATGACTTTCGTATTCATTCAGCGTGACTCTTCCGGCAAAGCTTCATGTTTCAGCCTCGACAGCGGCTAGAGAGCGACTTGAACGGCTTGACATTGCACAACGATGAGAAATAACTGCAGGGGGATATAGATGCTGTCTGAAGGGAGCGGGACAATCATGAGTTAACACTAACACCTCAGTGACGGTGGGAGGAAATAGACCAATAGCCCCTTAGGAGCTGTTCCCCGTCGTCAACGCCAATCCGTTGCGCACGAGCCGTGGACCATCCTTTTATGTCGGAGATCCCGGTATTCGATCACGTTGGACCCTGGGACGCAGCGGTACTGGGATTCTGGGAATGACGATGGGCGGAAAAAAGGCATGTAGACTGCTTAGCTTCCCCCAAGACGGTAGATTGGATTGCCCTCCCTGCGATGGAACATCGGGCTGGAGTAATAGGGCAAGACGATGCGAGACAGCAAGCCGAAGCCATTATGCCAGGTGCCGGAGTCATGGCTGGATGGAAGCATTGAAGAAGTCTGCGGGTATCCGTTGACCGGTCCCCCGTCTGGCTAATTCCCTGCTCCCGGGACCTGCCTCAAGTGCGTGTCGTCCAAATGACTTGCGAGGGGATCGTCTGCAGCGTGGCGCCCTCCGTCCCCAAATCTCTGGCTTGCCTTGTCCTTTGCTGTCTCGATTTCCCACGTTTTCTGTCACCAACGGCGACGAGTAATTGCGGCGGCAGGCGGCAGAAGGAAAGTTGCATAGGGGACGTGTCTCTAGCTGACACGACATGCTACAACCAGCAATTGGGATGGCGTGTCAATTTTGGCATTTTGTGTCAAGGCCGCTCGAGCCAGAGACAAAGAAAGGGTTGCTGAAGTATTTGCTGGATGAACCCAACGCACAGGCGCCTCGGGCGTAGCAAGTTGTCCTGACGCTGCCTGTGTGAGTAAACACTGCTGGCAACATGATGCTTAGCCAACGTCGAGGAAACCCGGCTTTCTTATTCTTCGGCAGGTGTTGACTGAAACAGCCCAGATAGTTCTCACGGTCAAGTGAATGAATAGGGAGGTTCAAGTATCGCTACCTGGCCAATCTTAAGGGTCGTGGGCCCCGTGGCTTATGGAGGTGCGGATACGCCCGGGTAAGGTAGGTCACCTTAAGCCGATGCACCGTTCCAGCATCGGTGCAGGGCAAGAGGCGTGGGACCCAGCGGGCCAGGATTTGCAGCCGCTTTGAAAGTAACACTCGGGACAATTGGCAAAGAGAACGGTCTGGATCCGGCGCTCCTGCCATCTCGATACACGGCCGCTGCAGGCCATGCGAGGCGGAAGAAGGCCGGCGGCGGTGGTGGTCAAACTTACGATTTTGCTCCGAGATGGGGAGGCCAGGATACGCATTGTGGCGGGAGCCGTCGGATGTTTACGTGAGAAAAAGGAAATGGCTTGAGTTTGGACAGGTAGATGGGGAAGAAATAAGCTTGCTGGACAAACTTGCGTTGATGTCCATCTGTAGGACCCCGAACTGCTCTGTGCATTCGGGGTTAGACGGGGAGGGAGAGAAAAGTATGAAGGTGGGTGAGTGGTTTTGACTTTGGATGTTTTAAAAGAGACATCAAAACGGCTTGAGAGAGAGGGTGTACTGCGTGGGGGCCACTTACACAACGGCATAGCTCTACTGAAGCGAGAACGAACTGGTGGTTCTTCCTATCCGCGGATAGAGCAGGATGCCTCCGACAAGAGATATCACGACCCGAGTTGAGAGTGATTGGGGTGCACCGTGGCGGGCTGAGGTGACACAAGACGGCAATGGCAGGTGCAAGTGCAGTCGCAGATGCAGCGGGAGGTAAAAAGCAAAATGGGCCGCAAATTGGCTGGCGTGATGTCAGGAATGAGGTGCAGCTGTCGGTTCCGCTGCTTGTGCTTTGCTCTCTGTGCCTGTGCTCGTGCTCGTGCTTGGGCTTGATGCTTGATGCTTGAGCTGCATGTGCATACCATAATGGTATCTGTAGGTTGGTACCTAGATAGCTGTTGGGCGGTGGTGGTGTTGGGAGCTGGCGGTGCACCTGCTTGGTTGGGTCTTGCTACAGAAGAAGCTTGGACTGACTGCACTGCACTGCTCTACCTAAGGTATAGTTGGGCGGTGTCCAGTGTCGCTCCGTCCACCAGTGTCGTCCTGGACCCACTTTATCCTGGGACCGGTACGTACCGCCAGATATGCACATGCATTTTACGTGTTAAAGTCGCAGCGCTGCATGGAGTGGAGAGACCATCCCCAATTTACGCAGGACGAGGGTCCTTGGGTCGCGGTCTTGAGATGCAGCACCACTTGGCACTCCATGTACGTACGAACAGCCACTCTGCCGACAGATGACACCCAATGTCACCACGAACTGCGAAGTGCGTAGGGGTAGCCGCCAGCCTCGAGTGGCCGGGCCTGGCGCCATGGTTTTCGGAATGAGCCCGGCTCACGATCTTCTTTTCTGCTGAACTTCAAGCCAGCAGATCCAGCGTCCCGCTTAAACCAAAGACGAGGGACCGGTCCACTCTTTACGGGTAGCAAAAGTGATTGGTGAGGGCGGTGAGCAAAGAAAGAGGAGGTCAACGAAAACAAGCTACGAGTGCCCCGCGTCCGACCCCGAGCGAGACGGAACCACGAAGCCGAACCCAAGACTCGACCAACTCACCTCATCACCATGGTGGTGGAGATGTCAAATACGCAGTGCCAATGACAGGGACGACACCCCATATGCGTGCCTCAGTCTTGGGCGGCTGTTTACCCTCCCGTCCATGCTGCTGCATGTCGGGCAAGACTGGACGAGCGAGAGGAGGGACCATCCGGGCATTGGCTACTGGGACTGACTGGCAATGTCGTGTCCGTCTCGTACGGGTCTACGTACCCCTTGGACGCAGGCCAGCCCAGGCGTGATGGTTCGCTGAGGTTGATGGGAACCCCCCAGTCCAAACTCCAAACTCCAAAGGCGGTGCTTGGTTTGCCCTGGGCTCTGCTTCGTCGACCTTCCGGGGTTGTGCCATGCCGTCCAGCTCGCAGCTAATACTGCACCAACAGGCAGTCCCAAGTACCCGAGAGCCACTGGCCAGGCGCCATCCATTCCTTTGGAACAGTGAACTCCCGTCCAAGGGCAGGCGCCAATCCCAAAACTTGCAAGATTCAGCCTTGCAAAACCCCCTTCCCACGCCTCCCCTCGTCCTCCGAATCACCGACCTGTTCTGTCAAAGGTATTCGTGAGGAAAGGAGTGTGGGCTTTTCCCCCCCTTTCCAGATCGCATGTGTTGTATGTTTGTCCAAGGCAAGGTAAGATAGGTTGATAGGTTGTCATCTTTAGCCTCTGAGAAGGGCCTGCCATATCTGGCCTGCCTGGGTATCTGTAGATTGCCATTCATGGATCTCATTTACGTTGCTTTCCGGAACAAGCTGGCATGCTCCTGCCTACCAAGCACGAGTTTGGCCATGGCCACTGGACCATGACTTGGTACCACTATTCGTGCTACTGCAGCCGCTGCCTGCCTCCGTAGATGGGACCAAAGTTTGCGTGCGTGCCATGATCAACAGCAACCTCAGAGGGAACCTTTTAATTTTCTCTTTTCTTTTTCAATCCTCGAATACCTTTATTTTATTTGGCACAACCAACACAGGCCTCGCGGTGCAAGGTACTGTTCCTGCAGCCGCCCATCGTGTCTACTAATTACCGGTTTGCGTGCGGAATCTTTTCACATTTTTTTTTTCTTTTCTTTTTCCCTTCTCTTTTCTTATTTTCTGCCCCTCGATCCCCTGCCGTCGCAGGTACTTGTAGTCTGTCCAGGTATCCGTAGTCCATGGTGCTTTCCTTCCCTGACGGAACACCTCACTCCAAGCGTTCAGGTCCTCAGGCTGCTGGTCGTCACCCAGAAAACTTATTTCATTATTCATTTTTGCCCGCTCCTCGCCTCTGGCTTTCCACCCCCAAGGTGACCCCTTTCCCCCCCTTCTATTACCTTACTTCCAGGTCGGGCCTGCTGTTCCACTTTCCCGCGTGTGTGTCGAGACCGCCCGGCGCCATCGCTGCTAAAAAAGAACACAAAAAAATCCCCGACGACATCTCACTTGCGACCTTGGTTGGGACGGCCCCCCCATCCACCCATTCACCCATTCATCACCATTCGCCAGTGTCACCTCTTGCCTTTTTTTTTTTTTCTTCTCCCTAACCTCGCCCGCCCACCTGCTCCTCTCCGTTGGCCGTTCTTACTTGACAACACCACGCACAACTGACCTCCTCTGCCACTCCCACCCACTCACCTACCCGACCCGCTAGCTTGCCTGGCCGGGCCCTGCCTTATTCCTGCGACGCCGCTACCTTACACTTCCAATCCCACGCTTACCTTGCAAGACGGGCCTACTCGACCTGCTCACCCTGGACCCTCTCTCCTTCTCCAACTAACCACCACCACCACCCGCCCTGCCTGCCTACCTGCGGCTTCGAACAAGGACCCGTTCCACGTTCCTCCTCGCCGCGCCCCCCCATTTCGATTCGACCGTCTCCACTACCCATCTTTCGCCCTGCAGCGACGGCAACCACCACTGCTACCAACTACCACTGCCACTCTCCAACCTACCTGCCTACCTTACCCGCCTGGAAATCACACCCCGACAAGACCAGAGACACTCGACGACGCGCCGCGCGATAAGGGAGAGACTGAGAGACCAGTCTTATTTTTTTTCTTCCCCAGGTCTCTGCTCCTGCACAGGAGCATCTTTGATCTAGACAATGGTCGTCGCTACTATCAAGTGCGTACATTTTCTCCCCGTTTTGCCGTGGCCCTATTCCCATCTCCATCCCCTTCCCCAGTCACAAGTTGTAGTCCCTCGACTCCAGCTGTGTCACTCTGTTCCACCTGCCTCAATATCTTCGCCCATCTAGATGTTGTCGCTCGTCATGGCCATACTGCCCATTTAGCCAGATGGCCGAGGCTGCCCTCTCTGGCGCTGGCTGCCTCTGGATTGGGCTGACCCCTCTCTCTCCCTCACTCTCACCGCAGTCATCAAAGCGCGCATGTCACTGGGCATTGTGCTCAGGACCAGAACTGACCCTCATCCTCCAGGTGCGTTGTCGTCGGCGACGGTGCGGTCGGAAAGACATGCCTTCTCATCAGCTACACGACGAACAAGTTCCCCTCCGAATACGTCCCGACCGTTTTCGATAACTACGCCGTCACTGTAATGTGAGTTTCTCCAGCGCTTCCAGACACACAAACACCAGGCTCCAAGGCCCTTTGAAGAGGGGGACCTAGCATGAATGGACGGGCAAAAGGGATGGGAGGATCAAGGGAATGGAATCTGCTGGCATTGTTTGGGAAAACTTGGTAGGCCTTGCGCTGATGGCCACTTTTTGCAGGATCGGAGATGAGCCTTACACCCTGGGACTGTTCGATACCGCCGGTCAGGAAGATTACGACAGACTGCGCCCCCTCTCCTACCCCCAGACCGACGTCTTCCTCGTCTGCTTCAGCGTCACATCACCCGCCTCCTTCGAGAACGTCCGCGAGAAGTGGTTCCCCGAGGTACATCACCACTGCCCTGGCGTCCCCTGCCTTATCGTCGGCACCCAGGTGGACTTGAGAGAGGATCCCAGCGTGCGCGAGAAGCTTTCTAAGCAGAAGATGTCTCCCGTACGGAAAGAGGATGGCGAGCGGATGGCGAAGGACTTGGGAGCGGTGAAGTACGTCGAGTGCAGTGCTCTGACGCAGTTCAAGTTGAAGGATGTCTTTGATGAGGTACGGCCTTTCTCCGTCATCGTTGCCATGATGCGCGACTAACCCGTGTACAGGCGATCGTTGCGGCTCTGGAGCCCCCTGCTCCCAAGAAGAAGTCGCACAAGTGCCTTGTCCTCTGATTGCGAACCCTCTCCCCACGGGTCTCGCTTCCTTCCGCCCTGCCCAGGTTCTGGCTCTGGCGGCGAGCGAAAAAGCCGAGAACCAGGCTTGGGCCTTTTCTCTTGCCTTCCAGATGCGCGCGCAAACGGTTCTGGACATCCGGCTTTGAATGGCATTTTGGGCCTCTTTTTGTTTGCAGCGCGCATGGCATAGGACACGCTGGATCTTGGTTAGCCGCAACTCTGGAACCGATCAGGGCAGTCATCTCTCGCGAATTAATGGATTGGGCTTCCTGGTTCAACGACAGCGAGGCTTGGATTGGACCATCTGACCGACAGTCCGGGCTATCAGGCATCTTTCGTCACGAGGGGGACTGCAGGAAAAGAGGGAAACGGATCAAAACGACGGGCTGTATTTCCCCTTGTATACTTGGTTCCCAAACTCCCAAAGGTCCTCTCATCGCCTCCCCTCCCCCCTTCTCTCTCTACCCCCAACCTACTACCCTCTTCCCTCTTCCTAGCCCCTCGAGCTCCTTGTCCCCTAGCCCGGATCTTGGTGGTCTTTCTTGCTTCTTTCTACATTTAGGGATGGGTAAATTCATCACACGCAGGCAGGAATACTTCGATAGGACAGTTTGGCGATTGGAGTGCACTTTAAATCGATGGTCAATTTTTTTCGCGCTGAAGTGCTTGGTGACCCTATTCTCTATTCGGTTCATTTTGCGATGATTGGACGGGCGTACAGACACACTGACGATGAGCACCGGCCAGTCCAGGAACCTTGCTTCGTCCATCGCACCACAGACTCGGTGTTTACACCACCTATCGGCCCGGCGAGTCATTCCTGCGTGCAAGTTCCTCTCTCGGCCCCGAGTACGCCATCCAAAGGCCCTGATGGTGCCTGCAGGAGAGGGAGAGGGAGAAATGACAGCATTACCGCCACCACGTTGAGGCAGACAAACACACGCGATGGGCAATGGATGGTGAGCAGTAAGCTTTGCGACAGGGACGGCATTGTTGTTCTGTCTGCCCAGCAGTCTTGACGCCGCCACACAACCGCTTTCTTTGTTCCGCTACGCCTATCTTGCAATCTTGCCCAGGAGACGACTCATAGAGGCGCAACGACCACTAGAAACCCCTTGGTCCCCTCGATCTTTCGGCTGAGGGGTGGTAGGCGTATTGCATAAGGGGAATGACGTCGCACCTCGGGCGCCTCTGCCACCATCAATGCGAGACAGATGTGGTCAGACTAGTGCCGTTTACTAACGGGTTCAAACGCCCCGCGGGGGAGACCCGGGCTTTTTCCTCTTCTCTTTGAATCTCGCTCCTGCCTCCCCCGCATTTGGACTTCATCCTCTCGCTGCCTTTGGTGTTGCATACTATGTCGGGAGCCGGTTACGAACGCCACGAGGAAGGCCATGGGGCCCCCGGGGACAAGAGTGGAGATGTCGATGGTCAAGACATGCAAGGCTCTGTTCTCTGAGGGTAAAGGGGGGTTCGTGTTGGCCAACCGATGATGCTGGGGTATTTTGGCGCCTAGGCACGTCAGCCACCCCTCAATCGGCAGGTTGTTGACGAATTCTGAGAGCATCGAGTGCGGCTGGGTTTGGATGGGATTGGCGATTCTGATGGATATATGCACCTTTTGTTGATCATTACATATAGACTGTTTGAAGACTTTATCGGGGAGCGGGAGGAAATCGGACGCTGCTTAGCTGCATATCCGGCCCCGCAGTCCCTTCGCCGGCGGCCACGCTACCCCTCCATCCTCCGCGGGGGCCATTCGACCCAAGGAGCAGAGGGCCGAAGATAGGCTAATGCATTGGTTGACGGTTTATTGCCCCCCTCGGATATGGAGGTCGATTGACTGGTCAGAACGGATAGCTTGCCTATTTCGAACCCGATGTTCTCCGCATTTTCCGGGAGCCTAGAAGCTCCGGCCAGGAGCTTGACACCGCAACGACGGACGACGGTGGATGCATTGGTCAATTGGGCCACGGCCAGCGGGTATCTTTCCCCTCGGGGGAGCTTCGACTGGAGACTAGGTAGCGCCCTTCTCGGCAACGAAGAAAGTGGGCGAATCGGCCATATCTATGAAAGTGGCAGACTGAGGCCATCTTCCAAATGGAGGCCGGGCCGGTTGCGGTGCACTGAGCCGGTCCCGCCGAATCGGCTGGTCTTTTTAAGTTGTCATGCAATTCTCCCGATAGACTTGAAACCAGGCATTTAATTTTTTCCCAGCCGTCTTTTCCTTGTCTGAACCTCGACCTCTCAACCCATCTGCCCCAACTTTATCAACAAGAGACGATTAACTCATACACTACGAAGAAAGACACGGACCATGAAGTTGACTTCTCTGCTGCTGGGCTGCTCATCGGCTCTACTAGCTTCTGCTTGCGGCAACCACGGTGACGACAAGGAATGGACCAAGGCTGAGCTGGATGAGCTGGAGGCCAAATGGGGCTTTGAGGTGAGCCCGACTCTCTGACATTATGAGTAGGCATCATGACTGACTCTTCTGGCAGTGGGGTTTGTAATCACCATCGGTGGCATCAGATACTCAACTCACAAGTATAGGCTTCACGGGCATCGGCACGTTTGCTCATCTCAAGCACGCAAAGTGCTTGACCACACCCCAAGAACTTTACGACATCGCCATCATCGGCGCCCCTTTCGACACGGCTGTGAGCTACAGACCAGGTATCAACGTCTCTGCATCGCTTGTGAGAACCCAACAGCTGAAACATGACCCTCAGGCGCCCGCTTCGGTCCCCGCGCGATTCGCCAGGCGTCCAGCAGACAGACGTCCTTCCGTGGCTTCAATCCCCGTGCCAACATCAACCCGTACGCCAACTGGGCCACCATTATCGACTGTGGCGACATCCCCGTGACGCCCATGGACAACGTCATTGCTCTCGACCAGATGAGCACCGCCTTCAGGGAGCTGGGACAGAGGAAGCCCGTCTCCTCATCTCTGAGCAAGCCCAAGCTGATCACCCTCGGCGGCGATCACAGCCTAGCGCTGCCCGCGCTCAGGGCGTTGAAGGAGACTTACGGCCAGCTCCGCGTGCTGCACTTCGACGCGCACCTGGACACCTGGCACCCGGAAAAGTACCCCTCCTACTGGACGTCGACCCAATTCAACCACGGCTCAATGTTCTGGATGGCCGGCAACGAGGGCCTCTTGTCCAACACCACGTCCGCACCCTCCGTCCACGCAGGCCTGCGCACCCGTCTGTCCGGCACGGACTTTTCCGACCACGAGGACGACACGGCGCAGAACTGGGTGCGCATCGCCGCCGACGACATTGACGAGATCGGCACGGCCGGCATCGTCAAGACCATCATGGAGACGCTCGGGACGGAGGACCCCGTGTACCTGTCGATCGACATCGACGTGCTGGATCCCGCCTTTGCCCCTGGCACCGGTACCCCTGAGCCCGGTGGCTGGACGACCCGCGAGCTGATCCGCATCCTGAGAGGTATCGAGGGTCTGAACCTCGTGGGGGCCGATGTTGTCGAGGTCTCGCCCGCGTACCAGAACGCTGGCGAGGAGACGGCGCTGGCCGCGGCGCAGGTCGTGTATGAAGTGTTGAGCTCCATGGTGAAGAAGGGGCTGGAGGGGATGGGTAAGGAGGGCAAGGCCGCTGCTGCTGTCGAGGCGGAGGTGAAGGATGAGTTGTGAGCGATGTGCTTTGGGGAATGATACCGGCGTCGGGAGGAAGCGATCATGGTGAGAGGATGGGGTGTTCAAAACGAGGACTGGCTACGCCCGTGAAGCACACCCATAGCTTGGGGTTGACGAACTGGATGACAAAGGCGCGTTGGGTTGGGTTTTGAGGTAAAGGCGGCGAAAGGCATCTCATGATCGACTCACACAGGGCCATTTACGGCCTATCTCCAGCGAATTTAGCGGCTTATATTGAAGATTAGAAACTGATTAGTTCGTTTTTGTTGGGAAGGTGTCCGTCAATGAGATGATGCTAGGTGATTACACCAGAATTTCGGCCAGCCCATGTACGACTTATGTGACAATCACAGCGTGATCGCGCCTTGATATTAATATCGAACCACAAGTTCGAATCACAAGTTGGTTGTCTACAGCGGTTTCTTCCTCGAACATGCGAATCGCCAGCTGGGTTCACGTCAACTGCACCTTCTGCCACGCACGCCCGTCCTGACGTTCTACTTATTTGCGCTGTTCATCCTGATACGAGTGCTACTAGCATCGATTCGGCTCCAGTGAAGTGAATTATTACTCTCTTGACGAATAGACAGCGAGAGCCAGGTCACTTGCGCCGTCAGCCGAGTCTATATCCCCACATCCCGGCCGTATCTTGGTTTGGAGAACAACGGTCAACATAGCATGTCTTCGGAGATCAAAAACACCATCAATCACATGGCATCCCAGGACAGCATCAACAAGTCTGGCATGTCGGTGAGTTGACCGCCTTTCAATTTCCCTTCTACCTGCCCTGCTTGCTCTCATGACAACAAACATGCGAGTCAAGGGAGTGTGTTCGAAACTCCTATCTTCGGAGCCCAACCCAATCGTTCAAGGGCCCGAGCTCCTCTCCAATCTGGGCCCCTTATCTCTGAGCAATTGAAATGCTCAATTGACACCCGCTCAACCACAGGCATCGTCCTCAGCTCGTCCGGCGCGCCGGCAGGCCAGATTCACTGTTGACTTGTGTGCCCTGGCGTTGCCCGAGGGCCGGTAGCAACCACGGACCATATATTCCTCGTCAGGTAGAGGTATCAAGGGGTCTGACCAGTGTAACAAACCCCTGGGAACGATGAGTGACTCACCCTTCCCTCGCCTGGTCTCTGGAATCGTAATTAGATAAACGAGGTCCTCGACGGAAGATGCTCGCCCGAGAGAAGCTCCTGTATTAATTCGCATCTTCTGGTGACATTTGTGTACTTTGTTCCCGGTTCGAAGAGTCAGGTTTTAGTGACTCACACAGCGCAGCTGCGGGAAGGTACATCAGGCCCACCCCTCCTCCGTCACCTTAGATTCCCCCTCCGTCTCGCGTTCCCACCAACTCAATCCGATTTTACTACCCCGCCATCCTCGCTCGACCGCAGCCCAAAAATTTCCCGCCTCACGTCCGGGACGAGAAACGAGTCACCAAACAACGTGTCCACTGCGGTCATCGTCACATACGCCCCCTTTTCCGAATTCGATTGAAAATTTAGTGGAAGAGAAGCCAGTCACTTTTAGAAACACCGCAAACATGGCCGCCGTCCAAGAATTGGCCGAGCGCCTCAAGTCAGACGACAAGGTCTACATCGACACCGACGCCGGCGCCGACGAGCCCACGACCACGGGTACCGAATCCTCCCCCTTCAAGTCCCTCGCCGCCGCATACATCGCCAACATCGACACTCCCGGCCGCACGTTCTTGTCCCGCGCCTCCAAGACGGGCGACGACGAGGCCGCCCGCCTCGAGTGGAAGGAGCCTGCCAAGAGCGCCGTCAAGAAGGCCCAGTCCGCCCTTGACGCTCATAAGAAGAAGCTGGCCAAGGCCGCGCAGAACAAGGCCCAGGAGGAGGAGCGCGAGAAGCAGCGCCTGCAGACCCTCGAGGCCGCCAAGCAGATTGTCATCAAGGAGGATGAGTCACTCCCGCCCGCGAAGCGCATCACCATTGGCGAGAAGAACGTCGAGCTCGGCGACGGCGATAAGAAGGGCGCCCGCGTCAAGATTGCCGGCCGCATCCACAGACTGCGCGAGCAGAAGCAGGCCACTTTCATCACCTTGATTGACGGATACGGTCACCTGCAGTGCGTTCTGCAGGCCGGCGATCTGACCAAGACATACGATGCCCTCACCTTCGCGCAGGGCACTTCCCTCTGGGTTTACGGAGAGCTGAAGAAGGTGCCCGAGGGCCAGACGGCCCCCGACAACCGCGAGCTGCACGTCGACTACTACAAGGTCATCGGCAGCGCCCCCAGGGATGACGATGCCATTACCAACAAGGTCTCCCTGACCCAGAACCAATGGGACTCCCAGATGCTGGACAACCGCCACCTGGTCCTTCGCGGCGACAACGCGTCTGCTATCATGAAGATCCGCGCGGCTGTCGAGTGGGCCTTCACCAAGACCTACAAGGACCTTAAGATCACTAAGGTGTCCCCGCCTGCCCTCGTGCAGACCCAGGTCGAGGGCGGTGCCACGCTCTTCTCCGTCCCTTACTACGACGAGACCGCCTACCTCACCCAATCCTCCCAGCTCTACCTCGAGACTGTCCTCCCCAGTCTCGGCAGCGTCTACTGTATCGAGAAGTCGTTCCGTGCCGAGCGCAGCTTGACCCGTAGACATTTGGCCGAGTACTCTCACGTCGAGGCCGAGTTGGACTTCATCGAGTTCCCAGATCTGCTGGAGCACCTTGAGGAGGTCATGTGCCGTGTCATTGACAACGTTCTGGCTGACGAGGAGATTGCCGCCTTGATCAAGGAGCTCAACCCCGATTTCAAGAGGCCCGTCCGTCCCTTCATGCGCATGAAGTACACCGACGCCATTGACTGGCTCAACGCCCAAGATCCCCCCATCCTCAACGAGGAGGGCGAGCCCCACAAGTTTGGCGACGACATCGCCGAGGCTGCTGAGCGCAAGATGACCGACGCCATCAACAAGCCCGTCTTCCTCACCCACTTCCCCACCGAGATCAAGGCCTTCTACATGAAGAAGGACCCCCAGGACCCCCGCGTGACCGAGAGCGTCGACTGTTTGATGCCTGGTGTTGGTGAGATTGTGGGCGGGTCGATGAGAATGGAGGGCTATGAGGAGCTGCTCGCCGCTTACGACAGAGAGGGCATCCCGTCCAAGGACTACTACTGGTACACTGATCAGAGAAAGTGAGTTTCTCCCCAACAATGATGAGTCCATACATCAGCGCTAACCACGACCTTTCTAGGTACGGCACCTCCCCCCACGGCGGCTACGGACTTGGTCTTGAGCGTTTCCTGGCCTGGCTCGCCAACCAGCACACCGTCCGCACGACATGCTTGTACCCCCGTTACATGGGCCGTTGCAAGCCGTAAACAGGTGGGCTGTCGTCGTGAGACAGACGGTGATGTGTAGTAGAAAGTCTAGCGTGCTTAAAAAGAAAAGAGGAAAAACGCTGCGGCGAGGCATCAGCGAGATCATTCAGGGTTTTTCAGGGGACTTTGCAATGGTTTGCCGGCATAGAGCTGGGCAAGGGTATCGGAGACGGGTCGGTTTAGATAGGAGTTACGGAATTCAAACCATCTCTGCCGGAGCATGATTTCCCGGAGGACAAAAGCGGTTGTGAGCTCCGCGAAAGGTGACTTGTAATAAGAGACAACAAAAGCCAAAGCACCACACCGAAAGTGAGAGACGCCCCGGTTGCCGTCAGAAACACTGCCGAGTGCCGACATGGTTGTTTTCCAACTCGGGTGACGTCGACTTTGAGGATTGAAATTCGGTTCGAAAACTCGCCGATTGGGCCCTGGCATACTGTCACCTTGTCTTGCCTGCCGGGGGGGAGCTCGTCATTTTCGACAGGCGAAAGACGCGAAAACAACAAAAAGCCAAAAAAAAAAAAAAAGCCCAATAGTGAGACATGGTGCGCGAGCCGAGCCTAGCACGACATGTTTATTTGCCCAAGCTTCAAATCTTGTCAACTCAAGTCAGAGTTTAAGCTGTCGCCTTCTGCATACTGTTGGAACGGCAGGATAAAAAGCAGACGGACACACGCAGGCAAACCAACCACCACTACGTAGGACCGGGGGTGTCGTCTGTTCGCGGGCGATGCTTCCTGGTCTTCGACCAGGATCTGGCTCTGAACATTGGGCAGACAGGGGGAAACACGGATACTGGGTATGCTGGAGTCGCCAATTGAGGGACGAGGGGTTGTAGGCCCGGAGCCTGTTAGAGGAGCTGCAGCGTCTCCTTCGCCCTGGCCCGGCCGATCTTGTGTTTGAGGCGTCTACATCAGACCTCTTCTAGAAGGACTTGGTGCCAGGCTCTTCAGAAAGGGGTGAGGAGACTTTGGTGGATGCCCGCCGAGTCGAGGAGCCGGCCGGCCTTCAGCCCCGGTCTGTGCGGTCGAGCCGTGGTTGCGAGGCGGCTGTCGTGCGTGGAGAGTATGTGGCAGTACCACCCGAGACCTTGGAGGGCAAAACGTTTTCGTTCGTCTTGTGCTTGTCCGTGGTTTTGCGGGATGCCTTTCTTTCAACTTCTCTGGAGCCTAGTCCCTCTAGTTCGGACTATTGATCAGGAACACGAATTGTACCTTCGATTACCGGCATACCATCGCGGCCGCCCTCGAATGCGGCAGATCGCGTGCGCACTGATGTCCCGGCGATCGGCCAGCAGGCGGGGACAGCGACCATTGGATGCTGCCAAGGGGTTCAAGGGGAAGAACCGAGCGGGCGCTGGCGCGTACAGCTAGACGATTCACGGGGCGGCAGATTGAAATGAACGGTGCAGTCAGTAAAGCAGGTGGTGGGGATGCGCGTCGGGCATGTCCATCACAGAAGCCGGAGCCATCGGACAGGGCGTTCGGAAGGGTGGCAAGGTTTGTCCAGCGAACAAGACACAACGTCGTAGCAGCCAACAGGCTATCCATGAAGCTTAAAACCCAATTATGGAGGGCTGCGGTGGGAGAATGCTCGCCGGCAGCTGGCTTCCTCGGATGTATGGCATGGCAGGGCGCCAAGGTATTTTTGGCTGGTGATTGTGGCCGGTATTGAAAAGCGACAAAGCAACCAGCCTAGCCTCTCTTATGTTTGACTCAAGGACGTTGTTGCTCAACGGTGTGGCGTGGGTCGACGCTGCAAACGGAGGTGGCCCGAGAAAAACGCACTTCTGGCAGCGGAGGAAAGCCATGGCTGTGGTCAGTAGATGATCTGATGAGAGAGACAATTGGACGAGTAATGACTTGATGCGAGGCGGATCTAATGCGGATACTGCCTGCAGCTGACGGTTCCAGCTCCATTCAAGGGGCGTGGACGTTGCCGCTGCCGCTGTGCGTCTGCGTCGGGTCGAGCACATGCATTGACGCTTTTGGTACCATCGCGGCTATGTAAGGCACCACGGGCAAGGGGAATTTTGTCCTCTTTGAACAGCGGCTGGAATGTGCGCTGTACATCGCTTGACAGGTCTCGAATGTCGTTGGTCTTCTCATGTATCCGTTTTACATGTTACTTTTGAGTCGAGCAAACAATGAGTAGGCCACCACATTGAGCGGCCTGGGTAGGTATATGGCCAATGGCTCTGAGGCAAGACAAACGTAAGACACGGCGTTGCGATGAGTTCGGGAAGTGATCTGAGAGGTCAAAGATATCTGGTTCAGATGGTGCAGCACTCGGCTTTTGCTTGGCGGCGCTTGGTGCCAAAGGAATTCCGAGTCTGGGTCCAGAAGCCAAGCTTGGTTTCGGCCAGTTGTTTCTCTCGCCATTTCTGTCAAGTCTCTACATATTTGAAGGGTACGAATGATGGTGTCGGGACACTGGCGAAAGCTAAGCCACGGCTGACGGGGCCAGCCGCGTTAGAGGTTTTCAAGATATTGACCTGAAGTTGGATTCTCGTGTCCCAAAGCCCCCCGTAGCAGTCTGGGGGTTTTGATGAACCCAGGCTCCTTGCAGCGGTGTTTCATCCGAATAGCTGGACAGAAGTGGAGGCAGGCCGAGGTCGCGTAGGGGTAGAAAGTCGATATCACGGTGGCAACACCGGTCGATTGTAAGTCCAAGATGGAGGAGTCTCGAATCCATTGCGTAGCCAGCCACAGACACTGTGCTGCATATTCATGGTCGGTCTTGTCTCCGAAGAGTGTCGTGTAGTAGTGGGGGATTAGCAGCGTTGGGTGCGAGCTGTATCGCAATTTTGGAGCAACGGCACGTCCGTCGATATTCTCGCGCTCTGGCGTTCTAGAGCGTGGGTTCAGAAGATGTTGTGGGATGAGCGGCGAACCGAGAGAGGGATGAGCGGGCCAGATTCCACGAGTGTGGTGTGCAAGATTGAGGTGCAGCCGGTGCAATTTCAGTTCTTCATCAGAGGCGCTGAGAGACAGGCGGGAGTTCGGATATCTGGGAGGCTCGCACAACTAACTGCAGGTCATCCGTACAAAGTGTGGGCGTACCTGGCAGAGTATTGGAGTGGAGACCGAGCTTGCAAGACGCTCTGGCAAAGGCGGCTGTCAATGTTCCATCGAGCTGGGTGGGGAGAATGATGAACCCTTGGAGGATTGCCAATTGATCGGGGAAAGTGTTAGGAACGGGACAGACCAGGCCAGAAAAGGCCGTGCCTTCCCCTGTCGGCCAGGTGGGAGCAAGGGGAAGGCTGGCTGGAAGCGGCCAGGGATGTGATCAGGGGTTTTTCGGAGGGGACGCACCTTACTTACGGATACCCTAGGGAAGGAAAGGAAGGGGAGGGGCTTTCGGTGCAGAGCAGGTATTGAGCAAGAATGCCCGTACCTGACAAGGCAATATCGGCAAGCTGGCTGTGCACGCAGACAGGGCCATGCAGCGCCAGCAGAGCACAACCACTATTCACCCCGTCACCCAGTAGGGCAGCTAGTAGGAAGTAATGCTTATTTGCTTGACTCTGTCTGTCAGCTCACCTCTGGCCACGTCGCTGTGCACTTGCACTGCACTTCAGTGTTGTCTTGGAGATGGAGAATCGCGTTCGTAGATGGCTAGCGTCGACCAGATCCCCTGGATGTCTGCCCAGCTGCCGCCACTCAACAAAGTCCACGATGGTCGACGGGGGCTAAAAGTCGAGGTGGCACTTGACCAGCCGACAAATCAGGAGAAACGAGGCTCAAGCTCCGAGTCTTCGCAATTGGAGATGGAGGTCCAAGGCCAGCCAGGGCCCAGGGGAGAGGGGTTTAAAGGGGGCCAAAAAAGGGGACCAGGCCAGGGGCCGCGAAGGCTGTAGATGTGGATATTCGACACTAACAAGTCATGGACGGAGGGCAGAAAATGGCTTTAGCCGACCGAGTCTGGAGGTAAGTAAGGTAGAGGGAGCAATTGCAAGAGTGAAGATGCGAGCCTGGTGTATCCGTACGGCGGTAGGCAAGTAGGACCTCTAGGCACTGGCTGAGTGGTTAGGTTGGTTGGTTGGCGGGTTGTGGAGATGGCGGCTCACCCGCATCCGCATCCAGGGCGAGGAGGCTGTCCGATTATCGTACCTTACCTAGAGGTGCAGGTGCAATGTGCATGACTGGGACAGAGCAACAAGCAGTTTCCCGTAATTGCAAGCCTTGCCAAGTAGTATCAACTCGACGAGGCAGGCTAGTCGGAGCAGCAAATGCATCTCATCTCACCTAGAGTTGTGGAATTTCCACTGCTTACGGGCAAGAGGCCCAGGGGACGAAAACTTTCAAGTAGAACCTGTCGTCTAGAGTAGGTGACCGACTAAGTAGTGCTTTACGTACCGACCTTAGTCAGGGGACTCGACAGAGAAGTACGAATGCAGTACGTATGGGCCGGCCCATTGCGCGAACCCCGTCCGACTAAAGACAAACCAGTGGTGGTCCGTAGATGGCGGCGTGATGACGCTAAAGAACCACCATGGCGGTAGATGTTCAAGTCTCGTGGCTGTGGCTAATGAGAAATGACGGCTGGCTGGCCCTACCCGCCGCGAACTTTTTGGGGTTTGCATTTGAGCTTGGGGGGAATGTGAGAGTCGATGATGGGCGCGGGTCCTGTTGGCCGTATCCGTATTGCAAGTCGCCGTTGATGCACGTCCCATCATGTAGGTGCTTCAGCATGCTGATGACAATAGAGTGGTTCCCGTCACATCACAATGAGCATCATCATCGACGATGCTCTCTGACCGTCTGACACTTTTATCCAATGTTCATCACCGTTGGTAAAGTCAGTGCCAGAGACCCCGGTCAGGGAGTTGTGCCACGGATGTACCTTGCGTTGGCTCCTGATTATTTGTGCAGATCGGCCTGAAATGCCAGGAACATGCTGTGTTCGGTACGTACCCCGTGCGATACAAGGTTAGTCCAATGTTCCGTCGCCCGTTGGGGACTCGAGAGCTCATCCTCGTCCCCCACTGCGTCCACCGTCCACCGCCCACTGTCAGTCGCCAGCACTGTGAGAGCGGTGCCTGCCTGACCTAAGAAGGCTCGTCTGATTGGTCACCCGCCTGGCAACCCCTTTCCACGTCTCTTTCTCCTCCCCACCTTCCCCCCTAACTGCAACCGTGCAGCACGCCCAGAAGGGGCCATCACGCCGTTGAAAGTATCTTTGACGTGTAATTTCTAACGCAGAATACTCACCAAGGGGGGCGACCTCATGCAAAGGCCCCAGGGGGGCCGCCGTTGGCACCGACTGACAAGACGAGATGGACTGACGGACGGATGGATGGGCACGCGGACAATCAACCAGTTGGGCCGGTCTGGTCTACGGCCTACCAAAAGTCTAGGTCCAGGTCCGTCCAGGTCCAACGAAACAGAGAGTTAGTTAACTGCCTTTGGGACTTGGACCTGGATACAACGAACGACCGTCCTACCGTCATACCGTCAGGGCGAGATGGCTCAACTCAGACCGTGGGTGTCAGGTTCCTGTCAGGGTGGGTGGTGATGGATGTGCGTGGGCCGCACGTAAGGTAGTGTACGCATACCGCGTGCCAGCCATCCTGATCAGTGACCAGCGCCGAGGAGAAGGCAGAGCCAAGCAATGGAGAGCGAGGCAGACGGACGAGCCGTGCAGTCAAACCCGTCCAGTGATGCTGAGTACCTAAGCACCGTCGGTCGTCTGTACTTTCCAGCCGCTGGAAAATGGACAAAAACATTTGAACATTGGCGGCGGCGGAGAATTAAGGTACTGGACATGGACGTGAGGTGTAGAAAGACACGCAACAACTATTACCTACCTATCCGTACACGCACACGCACGCATACACACACACATACCTTACATACCCACACACCCAAAAGCAAAATACCAAGTCTTCATATCGCGGCTGTCAATGGTCTTGGCCACGAATAAGTGCAGAACTCTCTCGCCCTCTTCCCTTTTACTTTTCTGCCCCGCCGGCATTGCGTGCTCTTTCTTTCTCTTGTTTCCTCTCTCCTCTCTCCCTCTTCACCTACCCTACCTAGCACGGGAATATCTCAAGGTGGTTGCCGGTCTGCCATCTGCCCCGTGTACGTGTGTGTGTGTGTGTTCTTGGGGAAGAGAGGTTTGTGAGGATATCTCACAGATATTCGTACCTACCTTACCTACCATTGTGGCGGGAAAAGACAGACAGGCGGTGTACCTTGCTGCCATTCGTCGAATCGTACCAACACCAGCCGACCCTCGCTGCAGTCTGCAGTCTGCAGTCTGCAGTCTGCTTGCTGCTGCTGCTGCTGCTGCTGCACTGCTGCACCGTCAACCGCACCGCGCTGCTCCAATCCCCCGGGCTCTGCTAGCCTCCTGTGGGCAAGGCACTGTGGGTTCTCCTCCCCTAATCCTGGTCAACCTCATCAAACTTAGCGCAGCCAATTCTAGTTGCACCCTTTTGGGTAATCAAAAGCCCACACGAACCCCCCGGAACGCAGCGCGTGTACCCTCACTACCCTTACCTCTCGACTCCGTCCTGGGCCTGCCACCTTACTGCATACTCCTCCCTCTCCGCTCTCCTGCTTTTTTGCTCACCTCTTTTTTTTTACGCCCTCCCTCTCACGCGCACACACACACACGCTCTCTCGCTTCTCACTCTCGCTTCCTGGCATCTTCCTCCCCTTCCTTCTTTCTTCCCTCCTTTTGCTGCTTCATAACCCTGCTCTCCTCTTCTGGTTACCTTCTCCTACCTTACCCTACTTCTCTCTCCACCCGCCACCCCCTTCTCAACTTCACCTCCTCTCCTCCAACCCTCACCACCTTATACCTTCCCCAATCCTCCTCTTCACCCCCGTCCTCCCTTTTTCTTCTCCATCCGCCCGCCCTCATCCTTAACCTTCCCACCTTCTATTCTTTATTCTTTCCAGCCAATCCGCGAGTCGCCGCTGACGACCTCACTGGCTCATGCGATCGTTACGGCTTCTGCCATCTTGACCAATCTTTTACCTTGGCTTCCACATTCGTTGCCCGTATAACCTTCGTCTATAATTCTTTGACCACCGCTAGCTCGACCTGCAAGGAGCCATTCACCAAGTCGTACGACTCGATCCGAATCGCATACACGACCTTCACTCAGCAGACGGTACCTCAGAATCGACCTCGCCAGCGAATCGCAACTATTGCTTCCAACATTTGCTACACAGCTTAACAACCTGTTCAACTTCTTGCTCCAGCAGAGAAAGAGACAATCCGTCACCGGACTGCTCCGTGCCCAGTCAACCCGGCGAGATACCAACGCCAGTTCGATCCCTTTCGACAGTCCCGCTGCCTGAAGCGCCCACACGCGAACTTTGGGTTTCGTTGTTTCGATTTGTATAATTCACTGTATTCGACTTGGACACCAAAGCCTACTCCGTAAACCCTCCAGGCCAGATTTGAGACACGACCACTTAAACGTCGACGTTACGGTTCTCATCGAGTCTCGTAGCTTGCGAACGCGCCAGTCTCCAACTTTCCGTGCCTGCTCGGGGCACGTTTAATCTGTCAAAACGGCGGTTCTATCCCAAATCGGTCGGGACAACCTTGTCCCTCCGCATCTACTCGGGATGCAGGAAATCCAAGGACCGGTCGGCCAGGGCGGCCCCAGTGCGCCTGGCAACCGCTTCCCCGGACATGCTTCCAAGCCTTCCAACAGCGACACCGGCTTCTCTCATGGAGCTTTCACTTCCAACATCTCTGGCTTTGCCGACAGGCACCCTCGCCGCGGCAACATTCCCACCATCAACACCCAGCCCTTGACCCAGCACCAGCAGGCTCCTCCGTCCGCCGCCGATATGGCCACTCCCGGCACCGCTTTCGACATGCAATTCACCCCTCTGCTGCCTTCTCAGCTGCTCCTCGGAAGCCCCTTCCAGCCCGGTACCCCTGCGGCCTTTGCCAGCCCCCAGTTCCAGAACCTCCAGAGCTTCCAGCAGGCTCAGCAGCAGGCTCAGCAGCACCAGCACCAGAACGGCCCTATGAGCCCCGTCCAGCAGAGCATGTCTCCTCAGCAGTACCAGGCCATGGTCTCTCCTTCGACTTACGGCGCTCCCCAGTTCTTCCAGCCTCAGTCCCCCACGAGCGGTGGGTTCAGCAACATGCAGATTCCCATGCAGCCCAGCTCCCCTGTCTCCATGGGACCTGGCATGGTAACCGGCACCAGCCGCACCGTCTACCTTGGCAACATTCCCCCTGACACTTCGGCTGAGGAGATCCTGGGTCACGTCCGCAGCGGACAAATCGAGTCCGTCCGTCTTCTGCCCGACAAGAACTGCGCCTTCATTTCTTTCTTGGACGCTAGCTCTGCCACCCATTTCCACTCTGATGCCATCTTGAAAAAGCTCTGCATCAAGGGCCAGGACATCAAGGTTGGTTGGGGCAAGCCATCCCAGGTTCCCACCTCGGTGGCTTTGGCTGTCCAACAGTCGGGTGCTTCTCGCAATGTCTACCTGGGTAACCTGCCAGAGGACATTACCGAGGAGGAGTTGCGCGAGGATCTTGGCAAGTTTGGTGCCGTTGACACGATCAAAATCGTCCGCGAAAAGAGCATCGCCTTCATTCATTTCTTGTCCATCGCCAACGCGATCAAGGCAGTCTCTCAACTTCCTCAGGAGCCCAAGTGGCAGGCCCCTCGTCGCGTTTACTATGGTAAGGACCGTTGCGCTTACGTTTCTAAGACGCAGCAGCAGAACGCTGCTCAGTACCTTGGAATCGCGCCTGGCTACGCGCACATGCTCACTGGTGCCGACCGCGACTTGATCTCCAACGCTCTGGCTCAGCAGTCGGTGGCTGCAGCTGCTGTTGCGACGACCGCCGGTGGTATCAACAACCTCGGTAACCGTACCATCTACCTGGGCAACATCCACCCCGAGACGACGATCGAGGAGATTTGCAACGTCGTTCGCGGTGGTCTCCTTCACCACATCCGTTACATCCCTGACAAGCACATCTGCTTCGTCACGTTCATTGACCCTACAGCGGCCGCTTCCTTTTATGCTCTGAGCAACCTCCAGGGCTTGATGATCCACAACCGCAGACTGAAGATCGGGTGGGGCAAGCACTCCGGTGCTTTGCCTCCTGCCATCGCCCTTGCTGTCAGCGGAGGGGCCTCGCGTAACGTGTACATTGGCAACTTGGACGAGACCTGGACTGAGGAGCGCTTGAGACAAGACTTTTCCGAGTATGGCGAAATCGAACTGGTCAATGCCCTGAGGGAGAAGAGCTGTGCTTTCGTCAACTTCACCAACATCGCAAACGCCATCAAGGCTATCGAGGCCGTACGCAGCAAGGACGAATACAAGAAGTTTAAGGTCAACTTCGGCAAGGACCGATGCGGCAACCCCCCTCGTCAGCTGTCTCAGCAGCAGGCCCAATCCCCTCGTACTGAAGGTGTCTCTTCGCCGCCGCCCACTGGCTCCCAGAACTCGGGTTCTCCCACCAACGGCAACACCCCTCAGCAGTCCGCCACCCTGTTCAATGGAAACAACAACCCCTTGACCCTGTACTTGAACCAGGTCTCTCAGCAGGCTCAGCATCAACAACAAGCCCACCAGCAGCAGCTATACGGTCAACAACAGGCTCTGTTTGGCACCGCTCAGTCCTCCCCCAGCGAGCTTTCCATTGACGTCCAGTCGCAGGGTCCCATCTCGGGCCACCAGCAGTCGGCCAGCATCTCCAATGGCTACCCTCAGAGTGCCTCCGGCCCTGGCCCTACCACGATCGGTGGCCTCTTGGCCCCTGGCAACGGTCGCGGCCAGCACAACCGTGCTGTCAGCTTGCCTGCCCTGAACCCCGGCTTCGAGAACGGCGGTGTTCCCTCGCACGAGGGCCCTGAGCGCCGTGGCCACCAGTACCAGGCCAGCTTCGGCGGTATGGGTGCTGGGTACGGACTCGCCATTCAGGGTGGCCTGAACGGCTGGGTTGAGGAGGAGGTTGCCAACTAAGTCAGCCGGTTGCCTTCCCTCCCCCCAACATGATGCTTTAGGAACATAGCGGAAAGATTGGTTAATTGTTGTAATTGCATCTCGCGTCTTCTCACTTCTCCTTCATTTCTTGATTCTTGATTCAATTTCATCTTTTTTTGTTCTTCTCATCTATAATTTTGGCCGGTTTGGCAAAGTGGTCTTGGGCTGTTTTCCCGATCCCAGGGCACGGGGAGGAGACTACCACACAAAATCTTTTGGCACACCCCTTTCATGCATATGATTGTGGTTGAACATAGCAGCAGACACCAGATTATGATATGCCTGGAACATGGCTTCATGATCCGTAGCCAACGTGGAATGGAATGGAAAAATGAGCCCACGGCGGGCTAGAGGAACGCTGAGAGAGGATCTAGAGAGCGGAAGCGATGCTGGCTTTGCGAAGCAGCAGCATCGCCAGCATGTACGTGTATTAGAGCGTCGTTCAGGAAAGGTACAGGTTTCCCTGAACAAAATGCAAGCGATCTCCGTTTGTAAAAATCTCGTGTCAATGTGCCGCTGTGAATCAGTTTGTTTGCTCGTCCTTGGCTACAGTAGTCAATGGGATGTGTCTTTGCAGGATGTTCTTGAAGATCTCGCTCACTTCAACGTGACTGCATTTGGGTCCATGTGTCACTCCCCCTCCAGCCCTCCAGGAACCGGCGATCTCCATGATGCGGCGCCAGGCATCGATACCCAACCTGTACAACATCCGCACTCAAAGTACGCTCTTGTGACCGGTTGAAGTGAAGAAGGACCGGTTTGATCGCCACCAATGCTTTTTTTTCCCCAAGTAAACGTCACGTGTGTTGTATTCTACTCATTTCCCGAAGGCGCGCCTACAGCGGTTGTGATGTATGGGCCTCCGCCAACGCGCCTTCATGTAGAATCCCGACCTGGAATTTCTACATTTCAAAGCGTTGGAGGATGATTATTGGACTAGCGGTTGGAAAGCCAGATCGTTCTCTTCACCGTGGGCACTGCGGTATTATTGACATGGTCGTGTACAGTGGTCGTGTACAGGCTCGGTTGAGTTTGAGAGGTATGGAGGTCACGTATATGCATGAATACTCATTCAAGCATGGTACGTACGCAGGCCATGGCGAAAGAGGGAGACAGACTCTCTAGGTTTCTTTCTATCGATGCTGTGGTCACCCAGCAGGTCTTCGAGAAGCCAGGGCGTCCGGATCTTCAGTTCACGATTGTCTCGACGAGAGTGTCCAGGGACCAGCTTTTCTATGAGACGTGGTTCAATTAGTGGCAGAAGGGATATGCTGACGGTTAAAGGGACTCATATTGCTCCTGCGTTAAATCCACCGTAAAGCCCGAACACCTTGATGTAACACCGTGCTCAGCTCCGGCATGGTTCAGTTTGTTCACTTGGATACATGTGATTCTTGTAGTCTCTGCTCTGTATTTCTCCAGACTGAAACCCCTGCACAAGTTTGGCGGTGCTTTTGTAAAAGCCCACTACATCATCGGAAGGGATGAAACGTAACCAATCGGGTATTTTTCTGTGCAATATGATGAACGACTAAGTATGCGGCCCTGTAGTCCCTGTAAATGTGGCACATCTCTCAGTTCTATCCTGTAAAAAGCCCGCTCGTCAAAAAAACATGCTGTCTCTTTTGGAACCTTAACTGCCAAAACATTACTCCGTCATCTCAAGTAGAGTCATTAGTATCCAGCCGGCTCTGGGCTGGCCGGGATAGCCGAGGCGTCGAGGTTCGTGCGGCACTGTTGCTTCCAGTTCTTGGGGGTGTACTTGTCGACGATCGACTTGAAGGCGGCCTGCGTGACATGTCAGAATTGCGCATGTTGGGGCCGTTAGGGTCTGATCGGCAATGCTTACCAAGGTGCAAAACGACTCGTCGCCTTCAAGATGGCTTCCAGCAGGCTTGCAGCCGGGGATGGTGACGGGCTCATCGTTGTATCTCAGTCTCACGTAGTATCCGTCCAGCTGGTTCTTCTCAGCTTCAATGAGGTCGGAGGTGGGCTTACGACCGATCCCCGACGGCGCGGTGCCGGGAGACGGAGTGCTGGAGCGGCCAAACGAGAACCATGAGTTGAACCAGCTGGCTGTCTGAGGGGTGGCAGCAGCTGGCACAGTGGTGGAAGTCTCTACGGCCGGGACCTTTGAGTCACGGAACAGTTCAATGGCGATGTGGCTGGTGAAGGGGGGCCACTTGTCATTGCCGAAAGCACCCAGACTGGACAACACACCTGCCAAGGTGGTATCATGGCAACCACTCATGCCAAATCTTACGGGATGGGGAGCGGCGCCGGGATTCTTGATTTCGTAGTCACCGTCGGCCGGAGTGTGCTCCACGCTGCCGACCATGCGAGCCACAACATCGCCCATCAAACCACCGATGCCCAGGGTACGGTACTCCTGACTCTCCTTATATCCGCTATACCACTCCTCGACACCAATCTTCTCTATGATTGAAATGGCTCTGGCATCGTAGAACTCGGAGGGAAGCTTCGTCTGTGGGCCATGGGCACGCGTGGCATTGATACTGTCCATGACACCACTCAATCGAGGACGGGAGTCGACGGCAACTCGCGAGCCTGGGGGCATCCACTTGCCGAGTTTCTTGTTCAGGTATTCCATCTCTGGCGTGTCGTTCCACCGCTCGGCAGTACGCTGGGCAAACGCGCGGGAAAGGACGGCAAAACGACGGCACATGCCATCGTTGGGGAAGAGAGTTTCGTCTGGCTGTAATCGGGTGATGATGGCGAGGGTCGGCAGGTCGGGGGCTCGGTTCTGAGTTGGGTAGAGGCCGGTAAGAGCCTGTTGCAGCGATTCCAGAGCTCTGGGGACAGGAGTCGAGCGCAGGTAGAGGGAGTCTGCGTTGGTGAGGTCCGCGGGAAGGAAGCCAAGGCGATCGATGTAGAGGTTGCGGAAACGACGGCCTAAGTTGCGAGTGGTCTCCCGACCGCGGTCGGTAAGCATGCCATGGTCACATATATCGTCGAGCTCGGCGTTGGGGCCGGCGGCGATGATGGGGCTGTCATCTGCAGGGTTGAAGGTCTCGAGGCGGCGCTTCCAGTCAAGATAAGAATACTCTCCCGTGTCAGGATCCAGGACGGCGGAGCGGAGGTGGCGGACGACACGGCAGTAGGGCCAGTACGGAGGCAGGCCGGTTTCCTGGAAGCGTGGGGTGACAGGCGTGCGCTCACCGTGGCGCAGGAGGATCTGCACGAGCTGGAGCTTGAGCTGCGGAGGGTACAGCTGGCGCAGCTCGGCATCAGTGTAGGGTTTGCGAGGCTCAAGGGTCGTCATAGTTTCGGAGCTAAAGAGACAACGCGAGAGAATGAGTGTTTGGAGAGGAATGCTTGTGACACTGACGCTCGCACGGGGGAGGTCGGGGGGGGGGGGGAGGAGGAAAAGGGAAGGGCAAAGGTAAAGGTGGTGAAAGATACAACTCAGCCCAGCTTAGCAAACAGAGTAATTCATGGGATGAGACGACGGAAGTGGAAAGAAGCCGGCGAAGCTCAGAACGCGCAGTCGCTAGAAGCAGATGTGTTTCCTTTGTTCCGCGAGGCAATCGGTTGGACCAGCCCCCTCGTGTGGCTCTGAGGTGGTATCTTGCGTGTGAGAAACAATAGAAGGCCGTAGACTGTAGGTGGGACGGAGGATGGAGGATGGGGATATGCGGGGCAGGGATTCTGACGTTGGGAGCAAAGCCAAGCTACCTTACCTACGTAACCTACCTACCCAAGTGTTGTGGTTGCGGGTGAGGCTTTTGGCCCGCGGCTATGCTAGCAGCAGGCACCTTGGCGTACCTACCTTACCTACGCAGTACCTCACCTGCCTTACCTAGGTAGGTACGTGTAGGGAAGCTAGTGAGACGATAAGCTCCTTATCGGAAGAGCCATTCCACCACTTAAGGTAGGTAAAATGGGAAGGCACTTTACTAGGTAGGTAGTATGTGGCCCAGTACCGAGGCACCTCACCGCCGCACTGCTGCTTGCTCATCGGGCAAGTATCGTCCATCCTGCGCCGCACATCGGCCTAAATCGCAATCTGGAATCACGGTAGAACGCCCAAGCAAACTCATCTGAAGTTGGAGGCAGGTTGCGAGTTTGGGCTTTTGTCAGGCCATAGCCTGAGCTTACCTTTTGACGGCGGCACCTAATACTTGCTTCTACCCACCACACGTCTCGAGCAATCGGGTCCGACCCGCGAGATTGCGTTCCCGACTGCAGAATTCCCTGTTATGCATTTGTCTTTACCCATGTGAAAGTCCATCCACAGCCTTGTATTCTGTCGATATGTATTTCGCATTGCTGCGTCTGTATGTTATTTCCTCGTTCATATACCCTCTCTTGCCGTAAGCATCGCCTGCATCCAGTCAGATCGACCAAGCTGCCTGATCGAAGCCGATCGACAGTCAGGAATACCGGGTCGTCGGGTGCCGCAATCGCCGTCGATGCCGGCCGAGGAGGGGGAAAATGGACCAATGACGTCTTCGCTAATTGGCGTCCGGGTCTACTATGTACTCGAGCATGCCTAGCGCGTGTGTAGCATGTGCCACCCACTGACATAATCAGACCGAGAGAGAAGTAACGAGGACTTGGAGCAATGCCACTGACTACACGCAAACAAACACGAGTCGCTTCACCGCGAGACACGATCCCATGCGATTGGAGCGGCCGCCGCAGCAAAGGTGCAACGGTAGAGAATTCGACTCGAAACAAAACGCAAAAGATGGATTCTCTTCAAGAGGAAAGAAAAAGACCGGGCGACAAGACAGGATCCATCCGTGCTGGGCAAGGCGGAGTCTTCCATGCCCATTATAGGCGGTGGACACTTGGCGGAGCACACAGAGGGTGACTCGGTGAGCAAAGGGACAGAGACGGAGACGCAGACGCAGACGCAGACGCACACAGAGAGAAACATCAGTGAGATGAACGCACAGCGATCCCTGGCCTAGCCGCATTTGAATCTGGCAGCCTGAGCCTGAGCCCCCAAAGAGCCCCCTCGGACCGGAGATCGTTACGATGTACGACCGACGAAGGATCCCCCTGCCCTCGGGCGAGTGAGGCGCAGCTCTGTGCATATCAGACTTTGGCTCTTCGCTGCCGTAGTCCCTACACGGCGGGACGACATCAGCAAGCTTCCCTTCCATGCTCAAGGGCCGCCTTAGCTACGCGCTACCGCCGAGTACGTAGCCCGTCAACTCTTCGCGCTGCAAGGTACATTTCTTGGTGCTGCTACCACGCTGTACGTCAAAGTAACCGTCTGTCTTCTCGTCCTGCCCTCGTTCAAGGAACATACCTGCTATGCAGTAAAGCAATACCGATTCGGGGGATAGCTGGCAGCCACACACGTGGATTGCCTTTGCTGGGCAGTCTGCTGTTCTGCTCCAGCTCCAGTCGTGCGCTTGTGCCAGTGCCGGTGCCAGATAGTAGACGGTGAGTTACCTTAGGGTGTGGTAGGCGCGATTCAAGGCCATTCCTTGTATAATTAAACTTGGTCCTTCCCTGCCCCCAGGGTCGCAGTCGTCATTGCCAAATCAATTGTTCAGATCCAGATTTCAAAGGGGGGTTGCATTGAACCGCCTTCTTTCAACCCCAAAACATCTTCACCAACTTTACCCAACCTACGAACCCAACACGAACCTCAGCTGGGGATTCCTCCCGTGGCGACCACTTTTCCTTTTCTTTCGGGCCGCCTCAAATCGTTCTCTAACCCAACTTCTCCCCCAGCTCTTGTACTTTCTTTCCATCTGACATTTTCGGTTTTCGAGCATTCTTTTGGGTATTCATCCGCATCTGCCTCGGTGCTGCGTTGGCTGGTGTCCACTCTTGCTCCCCCAAAAAGGACACTGAGCATGTGCTTGAACTAACCCCGGAACGCCCGGCTCTACAAATCTGCGACTTATATAAACAACCCTGCGACCCGACGATTCTCGTACTCTTTCCGCGTATTGCAGGAATCTCACGATGGTTGCCATGTCGCAGAAGGAGAACCTCACCTTAAGGATCAATTCGCCTCCAGGCCCCATAGAAAGGGTCCCGTCTGAGGATCCTGTCTATGGCGAAGACGATCAAGATGGCGCCCAGTCTGTCATGCAGCCCGCCTTGAACGCCGTCGCCACTCGCCTCACTCTACCAAAAACATCTGCTGCTGAAAAGGCTGCGGCTATGGAAACCAGGCAAAGTCGCCGAGCTTTTGATTCTGGTCTTCCTAGTAGTGAAGATTCTTCGAGCTCTCCAGAATTGACGCCTTTCCCGGACGAGATACCCACCAATTTCGAACCCGAATCCGACCTGCAAATCTCTCCGTCATCACCAGTTCGACGACAAACGCCCAAACTTCAAAAACCTAGGCCTGCTCCGAGAGAGAGGGATCTGCCCTCACCATGGCAATCGAGTCCTCGAAATGCCTTTTTTGGCGGTGGAGACGGCGCGGGTCATAAGAGTGCCCTGGAGTCGATATCCTTCGGCCAAACAAGACATAAACGCTCATCGTCTACCGGAGCCGACGCGTTGAAACGTTTCTCAAAAGCACTGCCCTCATTTCCAGCGCCGTCGTCGATCTTTAATTCCTTCTCGTTCTTCACGGCCGCTGCGGAGAAAGTGGAGCCAAAAGCCACATCAACTCCACGCAAATCAACTTTTCCTCAATCGAGTAGACCTCATAGTAACACGAGTCCTGAATCTCATCTGGCCGGTCGCCCTCGCCAGGCTGAAGCCTCAAGGGATGCTGCCAATGTCAGCCGGGCTTCTGTCTCATCGTCTCGACCGCCTACAGCTCGACCTCGTGCCCTTCGAAGGGTCACCTCCGATGATTCGCTCTTGTATCACTCTCTATCTCGCACATCCTCCATCGGTGACGACGACGGAAGATTCGAACACGTACGAGAGATGGCCAACGTAAGGATGAAGGCGATCAAAGACAGTTTACCCGAAAGACCGACCTTCAAAATGCTTAGTCTGCCCAAACTCCCGTCATCCCTCAGGCTGAACGAAGACGCGGTGAATAGTACAACATCGATCCCGAAGCTTCAACCGGACGATCCTGCAATTTTGGACAAAGTACTAGAGAAGCTCACAGGCGATATCGTGATTCTAGGCGGCTACCGTGGCTCAATCTTGCGGTCAGCTGAGCCACCGCACCAGCAGCTCTGGGCTCCCGTCAAAATTGGGCTGAACATGAGAAAAGTTGACCTTGAGGTTGGCCTCGACCACGAAGATGAGGAGAATATGGAGGAGCGTATTATTCCCTCGGGAATGCTTCAGAATATTGGCCCGATCGATATCTCGCGGAAACTATTCAGGAAAGTTGCGGCCTGCGAGAACGTCCGTAAAGGAAAGCTGAGACTGTGGGACTACGGTTACGATTGGAGACTCAGCCCTCATCTACTATCACGAAAGATGATCGAATTCCTGGAAAAGCTTCCGTCCAACCAGCCGGACTCACAAGAACCAAGGGGCGCGCTTGTTTTGGCACATAGTCTCGGCGGCCTCATCACACGCCATGCTGTCAACCAGAGGCCAGAGCTTTTTTCGGGGGTCGTCTACGTCGGTACACCGCAAAGATGCATCAATGTCCTAGGGCCTCTTAGGGATGGCGATTCGGTTTTGCTGAACGAGAAGATTCTGACTGCACAGGTCAACTTTTCAATAAGGACTTCGTTTGTCTTCCTTCCCGAGGATGGCGCCTGTTTCGCCAACAAAGAAACTAAAGAGGAATATCGTGTCGACTTTCACGATGTCAACACTTGGATCAAGTACCGCCTCTCGCCATGTATAGAGGCAACATTACCACCGCTCAACCCGAAGGAGAGCCCATACAATTTCAGCTCCCTTCTTCCGCTTCGCAGTCGCGCCTCGAGCGAGAAAAAGAACAGCCACGTCCCACCATCTTCCTTGGCTGATGCTGCGCGTCGAGTCGAGCTTGCACGAGAAGGCATTCTCAACCCCCAGATTGACGGAAACGTTCATCACCAAGATTCTCATCAGAATACACCGTCGCCCTTCACCAAGGGTGTTCCAGGAACACCAACGCCGCCCAACCGTGCCAGAAATCTTGCTTACCTCGAGCGCACGCTTGCAGAGGTGAAAAGGTTCCGCGCCGAGACGCAGTACAAGCCGGCGCATACGGAAGCTAACGTCTACCCACCTCTCGGCGTTATCTACAGCAAGGAGATTCCGACCGTCTCTGCGGTGAACGTTAGTAGTCGCGAGGCTATTGCTCACGCCGACGCCTACGACAATCTCATCTTTGGTGCCGGAGACGGCGTCGTTCTAAGTCGTGAGGCTCAGCTGCCAGAGGGATACGAGCTGGTGAACAATGGTCTGGTACGCACCAGGCGCGGCCACTTGACCATGCTCGGCGACCTGCCAGCCGTGGGCAAGGCACTAGAGGCTGTAATTCGGGGCCGAAGGAAAGGTATCGGGATGGGCCATGCGGTTCAGAAGGCCAAGGCGAGCAGGAGTCACGTCGCCGAAGCTTAGCAAGCCATCGCTAGCCCCTTTAGACGATGCTTCGCATCTGATGGAACGGAGTCACAGATAGAAAATGAGTGACCAACCACCTTTGCACCTTCGCAGCTGTACCATAGGATAACTAACGACCAAAATATGCATACGAGTAATGTCTCTACGCTGAACGTACTCAATCCCTCAATCTGTACATCACCTACCATGCCCTTCCATCACTACTCTGGAGAGAGAGAGAGAGAGAGAGAGAGTAAATGAGCTGCCGTGTCAAGCACGATGACGAGCGAGCCCGCAGCAGCGACTACCAGACGTCCGACCCGGTGCTGCCTGGATGCATGCGCATGCTAGGTCAAAGTAAATCGAGACGGGATTTCCCACCGTGAGACATGCACCGAAGGAACGGAGATATTGGACGCACGCACGCAGATAAGGTGATGTCGGCATGAGCACAGAGAGCCGCAGCTAGCAGTGGCAGGAGTGCATGGCGTTTCTGGAGTGAAGCAGATTTAGACCCGTGTGGTGGTCGTGGTGTTTAGTCAGTACCCTCCCTTCCTTCTTTTTCTCTCTTACAAATACGCATTCCCTCAACTTTTCCCATCTTTCGGAAAAAAAGGCCAGTGCTAAAACGCCCCAAAAGGAAACATCCCATTCCTATTTCTCAACATGTCCAGAGCGCATAAGCCTCATACTCATTATTAATACTCGAAATCGTCATCCACAGCAGGCCCCTTGCTCTTAGTGACGCTCTCCTGCTTGCGGTACATCTCGGCCACCTGGCGACTGGAGGTAGCCTCGTCAGGCTTCTTGTCGTCGCGCACCTTGATGAATCGCGGGAAACGCAGTGAGATGCCCTTCTCGCCGGCCGGGTCCACGCCTTCCTTGCACCCGGCCTTATAGCGCGGGCTGAGCGTCAAGTCGGCCGTCTTGACCTCCCAGACGTAACGAGGCTCGAACCAGACGTCGGGCTGGTGCTGTCCGCCCGAGGAGTGCGCGTAGAATGGCTTCGGCCGGTCAATGACAATGTCTGAGAGCTGCTTGTGCAGCTCCTCGAGGACCGCTTCGGAGAATCCCGTGCCGATGTTGCACACGGTTTCATACGAATCGGACGATGGGTTGTAGCACGCGAGGAGGAACGCGCCGTAGACCGACGTGCGCTTGCCCTTTCCGTGATACGCGCCCAACACAACGAGATCGAGCGAGTCGCCGATGCCGCTGAGGTAATCCTTCTTGATCTAGAAAAGAAGAGCGGTCAGAATATCGGCGCAAATGGTAGCGAGAAAACGAGGGATCATAGCGGCACTCACCTTGAGCCAATTGCGACTTCTCTTGCTGGGCTCGTACCCACTCTCCGAACCGTCCAACATCTTGACCATGAGACCTTCACAGGACGCCTTGACACTCTCGTCAAGGAACTCTTGGATTTGCTCGAGCTCTTGTCCGTTCATGTGTGTTGCTAAAGCAAACTCACCCTCGACTGGCGCAAAGGCGTTCTCGAGAAGCTCACGGCGCTCGCGAAGGGGCTTCTCAACGATAGCTTCGCCATTGAGATAGAGCAAGTCGAAAGCAAACACACAAACCTTGACCTTGACGTCCTCGATCTTGACATCTTTTTTCTTGCGGGTCATTAGTTGTTGGAAAGGAAGAACCTTCTTCTCGTCAACATCCCAAGCAACAGTCTCGCAGTCCAGGACGAAGCTTTTGGTGTCGGGCTTGACCCAGGTGTGTAGCTTTGCCAGGATATCCGGGTACTTTTTGGAAAGATCCTCGGAGTTCCTCGAGAAGATCGAAGCGACACCGTCTGCCGCAGCTTGCGTAGCTCCCGGCAAGGACTGACTAAGTTCCTCATCCGCATTCTTCGCCACATAGTGTATCTGCGCTCTTTCACCGTCGTACTTGTATTCGCAAGTAAACGTTTGGTTCTCAAAGCGATCAAGTACCTCGGTAATTGCCTTTGTTGGTTTCGCCAACATGGGCTTCAGGGGCACGCCAGGCTTAAGCTTGCAATGCTCGCGGAGATTCATGATGCCATGCTCCACCATTGCTGGGATGATGACATCGTAGCTGGGAAGCTCGCTGCGCACAGTCAGTACCGTTTTGGCAAAAGAACCAGATCAAATATACCTGTAGACTTGCTTGAGGACAGCCTCCGCTTGCTCGACGTCTGTTGTCTTTGGGGACTGGCCTTTGGCGTCTGCTTCGTGGTACGTTACGGCTTGGGCCAGTGAGACCAAGACTGTCTTCTCTGCCAGACCCAGACGGAGCTTGCCCTCGAGGAAGCGAACGAGATACTTGGCTTCGCTGGGGCCTCCCTTGTCTTTAGTGATGTCCACCTTTCCGATGTTATGGGCGTCAGCTGCCGACAGCAGCTTCTTGATCGAATCCACCTTGTGGCCTTGAGCTCCGTTGCCAGAAACTGTGGCGATGCCCATCAAGCCCTTGTGAACTCCCCTGATCGTCAGAGCCTTAGGCTTGAACATGGTTGGCTGAGTTGATCTACTCTTGACCGCGACGAGGCCAAGATCTCCAATCTCCTTTTGATCTTGCTTGATGATAGCAAGACTGCGTCCTGTAGTCTCACCAATGGCCTTCATGATGAGCGACTCGCCGATGCCAAGCTCTATACCAGCATAGTCAGGGGCCAGCTTGTTGATCATGAGAAGAACAGTGGGTAGGAGATCATCGGGCGTCAGACGCATGACTTGGCGGAGAAAGAGCGAGCAATGAGCCATAATCTCAAGCCGCTTGGTTGTCATCTCAATGAGAGAGAAGGTCTTGCAGAGCGCCGCGTAGGGAACCGGTTCTCCTGGCTTCCAGTCGGGATAAGGGTCCTTGGTCGCTGTCTTGAGCTTCATCTGGACCTTCTCCAGGGTTTTCTTAGCCGTCTTGGACTTGACTTCCTCCTCTTCGTCCTCAATCTCTTCGGCCTCAGAGGCGGAAGCTGTTGACTCCTCATCTTCATCCTTGGTAGCGACCGCTGGAGAAGGAGACTTGGACTTTTTCGCAGGCGCCGTAGCCGTTGACTTTGTGGACTTGGCGTCCGCCGCTTTCTTCTCTACCTTCTTTGGGCCGTTGTTCTGTGCTTTTGTAGATTTAGGTGACTTGGCTGGAGCCTCGTCCATCACGTCATCTTCGTCCTCCTCGTCTACAACACGCTGACGGCCCCTTCGTGGCCTCTTAGAGACAGGCGCATCGTCTTCCTCTTCAACGTCTTCGTTCTTAACTTCAGGGCTCGACGGCTTGACTGTGGGACTCGGGCTTCGGGTACGTTTCCTCGCCTCTGTAGGTGATCTGTGAGCATTCCGTACAATGGAGCAGGCTGAGGCGGGCATACTAGATGCACCCTTCTTGTCCCTCGCATCATCAACGGTGGTGGCCTCCTCCTTGGCCTCCTTCTTTGGAGCTGCTTTGGTGGCAAAGCTCAGCTTGCTCTGCTGTGGCTCAGGCTTAGAGCCCTTCGCCCCGAAGAACTTGCTGTTGGAAAAGTCAGTACGGTGTCGTTTGAGCCATGCAAGGACCCCAAGACGCATCGGAGAAGCAGCCTGTGGTTTCCATAGTGATTCCGAGGACTTCGCCCTTGTACACACCCCAATGTCGTCTGCGAGGGCTTGACGTACCCCAGTGTGGCCTGCTTCGGCGCCATTGTACGAGTCGATCGACGGTAAACAGTGAAGGATCTGGTGTGGCAACTGAAGAGCGCTCTGGTCGTGGTCCTGTGAGGAATTGGACTTCTTAAAAGGCGGGCGCAGGCGAAGGCAGACATGAAGTTTGGCGTGCGACGATGGGGAAGCTCGACGCGCCGCTCCAGGCAGAAACGCGTTAATTAGCACAGAAGGTGCGCCGGCGTAGGGACCGGCCAGTGACGCGAAAAGGACTCGTTCAGTGCATGGACCCACTTTGAAGACTAGGCGGATTGCCGGATTGGGCAGTTGGCTTATGCACCAATTGAAGTTTCGGTCTCAACTTTCACTGAGGCCGAAAGCATGATATACGAGATCGCTGGCAAATATTATGGCGCTACAATTCACTAGACGTTGAATACATATTGTTTACGCGTCATAATGCATAACCGAACACTAGAGATGTCGAACCAGGTGGATATCTTCAGTCCCCGGCCGTGTTCAGATTGTGACCACTTCACCCTTTCTAGCTAGCAGGTATTGTACAATATGACAGGTTGGTTAGGAGACAATTATTCTTTCATGCGGGAAATTTAGTTGAAGTAGAAAGACTCCTCTGCGGTGCGTCCGCGGATGTACTTGGGCTCGGTGCCCTTGACGTAGATGTCCTCGTACAGGATCTGGGGAGTGGTCTGAGGGACGGCCATAGCCTCGGCGGCGGCAACCTCCTCGTTGACGAAGCTGCGGGCCTCCTTGTCAATGGCCTTGAGCTCATCCTCAGTGACAACCTCCCAGTCCATGATCTTCTGCTTCAGTCCGGCAATAGGGTCGTTGGTAGAGCGCATGCGCTGGATCTCCTCACGGGTGCGGTAGGTGGTTCCGGGGTCGGACATGGAGTGACCACCGTAGCGGTAGGTAACGTACTCCATGACGAGAGGTCCGTTCTCGGCGACAGCCCAGTCCTTTCCGTACTTAACGGCGGCCTTGACAGCGAGGACGTCCATGCCGTTGATCTTCAGACCAGGGATGTACTGACCACGCTTGTAGTAGTCGGTAAGGGCGGAAGAGCGAGCAGCAGCGGTACCCATGCCGTACTTGTTGTCTGATATACACGTCAGTCGGGCTGGTTCATCCTAGTGTTGGCGGAAAACTTACTCTCGCATCCAAAGAGGGCGGGCAGACCCCAAAGCTTGGCCATGTTGAAGGCCTCAAAGACCTGACCCTGGTTGCTAGCACCGTCACCGTACAGAATAACGGAGGCGTTCTTGCGGCCGGTGTACTTGTGGGCGAAGGCAAGACCAGCACCGACGGGAACCTGAGCACCGACGATACCGTTGCCACCGTAGAAGCCCTTGGCAAACATGTGCATGGAACCTCCCTTGCCGTAGGCGATACCCTCACGGCGACCCAGAAGCTCGCCGATAATGGAGCGGATAGTGCCGCCGCGCATGTAAGCGAAACCGTGGCAACGGTAAGAAGTGATAACATCGTCCTCGCGGGTCAGAGCGTGCTCAATACCAACAGCGACAGCCTCCTGACCGGTAGACAAGTGGCAGAAACCACGAATCTTCTTCTCCTTGTACAATCGGTCGGCAGCCATCTCCATTTGTCTGAACGTGGGGTTAGTTGAGGGGTCGGATGGGCGCAGATTTCGCACTTGGATAGATACCACCATACCTGACAACAACCATGTCCTTGTACATCTGCTTCAACTCGTTCTTGGTAACCTCGAGGGTGTATGGCGGGGGGTCGAGCTCATAGGTCTCGAAGCTCTCGTCGCTCAGGGTAACCTTGAAAGGCTCATCGTCGGACTAAAACAGGCAAAAATCAGCCATTTTGAACCACTGAGTGAGTCGTGATCGGTGCAGGCGGTGGTATTCCGAGAGTTCGTGACCGGATATGGCGGCGGGAAAAGAGCGCAAACTGACCTTGGGGAGGCTCTTCTCCAGGGTCGCAGAAGCGGCATTGGTGGTGACGGACCGGGACGCGGGAACGAAAGAGGCGGGAGCGCGAGTGCGCAGAGGCACCGCTCGGTTTAACCTGATCGCGCGGGAGAACATCGTGGGGGTTGAGATGATGGAGCCTCCGGTCGATGAGGATGTGAAGGGTTCGGGGGAAGGAGGGTGATAACAAATTATTTGGCCGCTGGAGCTCCGAAAAATCGCGGCGTTGGTTGGGAAGGGAGCTGCTGCTTGTTGAAAACTACTAGTCCCATATGGGCTTAGCTCCTAAACACGTGACCTTCAACGGGAGTTTTGCAAGTGCGCCTGCTCCAAAGACACCCTGCCACTTCGTTCCGAGCGGTGGCATTGTCCTCAATTTCTGGTGGGCCCGGCTTGCAACGGTCGGTCTTTTTTTCGTTCGGCGCTCATAGAGTTGAGCGACTATCGGAGATAGCAAGGGAATTGAGGGCATTCTTCCCCAATCGCCGCAGAAGCCCCGCGTCTAACCTGCTGAGGCGAGAACTCAATTCGTCCAGTTGGCGCTCCCGACGGACATCCCACCAGCGCGCTTGTTAATCCGTTGCTCGCCGAGCCGACGACAATACTCAGCCTGCACTCCGCTGTTTTGGGCACTTAGGTTGTGTTGAGGCTTACACGCATTCAATGCGCAGCATCGCCAGTCACGAGTTCTGATTGCGACTCCTGAACAGCCTACCGGATCTTTCAATAAGCGAACTCTTTCGCCTGACATTAACCACATGGCAACCTCGTTAAGAAGTTTCAGTCTGAGGCAGTATATAGCTCTACTATTACTCTACCATGGGGTATATTAAAAAAAGCAGCCGGCGTGGCCGCTGAGGCAATGCTGAGCAACTTCAGCGCCTCCCAATCGTGAGTCCCGCCCATCGTCCGTCCCTGAAGACCCCAAAGCGAAGGACCCCACCCCCAAAATGCTGTCAATGGCATGCTCGTCTCCCTTCCAAATGCATGAATGCTTCCTGACCAACGCCGAACGAAGCCATCCTTCTTAATATGGATGGCTATCACAGTCTATGCTGAGAAGCGCGTCATCAATAAAAAAAAAACCTGTTGAAAAAGCGGTACTGATGCTGTGGCATCATGGTCCACCGGCAAGTCGAAGATGCCCTGGTAGTAGACGCCGCCAATGCGTATGTACCAACTGTATCTTTGTGGTGCGATAATCATCGCTGCTTGTAGGAACCCTCGATCATGCTCCGTCCGCAGAAGGTTCCTCTAGTCGTCATGGAAAAACGTCTTGTTACCGCCTTGAAGAGGGGCCGTAGAAGGGCCGGCATCCCTCATATCTACATCCTGGCTTCCGGCGGCTTCGCGGCTTGGGCCGGCGACAGTCGGCTGCTGTTGTCTAAAATCGAGTTGCATGGCGCTCATTGGTCGATTCGGAGTTTCTTGCAAAACGCGTTGCTGAAGGGAGAGCGGACGGTCATACAACACGTCCTCGGGTGGAGAGAAAGACCACACCTAGCAGCATGTCAGTGCCATGAAAGCCGTGAGTTGGAGTTGTGGGATATCTTACCTCCATCACGGTTCGATTCTGTCTCAAAGCCAATGCAACACACTTTTCGTCTTCGAAAGCCACTCGCCAAACAGCCTCCCCTTGGGCGATGAGCTCTCTGACCAGGTGACCAGTCTTGAGGTCCCAAATCTTTACTCTGCCGTCACTGCCGCCACTGACAACGCGCGTATCATCGAACTGCAAGCTGGTCACGCTGTTATCGTGCGCAGCGAGTCGATGAATGGGGCACATCTTCTCCAAAGACCACACACGTACAGATCCGTCAGAGCCACCAGTTACCAAAGTGTCTCCGCGCATTTGCAACTGTCCGACGAGAGATGTGTGGCCCTGCAGAATGGCCAAGCATTCACTGCATCTGGTCAGTAAATCAGTCACCATGCCACAGATTCTGTGTACTTACGCAGTTCTAGGGTCCCAAATCCGAACGTTGGTGTCCAAGCTGCCGGTGACCACCCTCTTGCCGTCGAAGGCAATGGCATAGATCTGACTGAAGTGACCCTGAAGTGTTTGAATGCATCTGCCCTCCGATATGCTCCAGACCTTGGCCATGGTGTCGTAGCTGCCTGACACAACGATGTCTCCCTTGATCTCTAAGCATCGGACGCTGGCGCCGTGGCCAACGAGGACGTTTCTGCACAACCCGGTTCGAATATCCCACACTCGAAGCGTCGTATCGCGCGAGCCCGATATCGCCGTGTTAGCGTCAGACATTTTCAAACAGCGCACAGTTGATGTGTGACCCCGAAGAGTATGGAGGCAGGCGCTGCGTATGTTAGCGAGATGATCAATGTCGCGACTTGTAATTGCTTACCCAGTTGCCAAGTTCCATACGCGCACATCGCGGTCACATCCACCGCTAACCAGAATGTCCTCCCAGGGCACCATCGCCCATACGCCCATGACATGACCTTGCAGAGTACGCTGAGCATTGCCCTTTGTGTCAAAAACGTGAATCTTGGCGTTGTCAAGGGCCACGATGATGTACTTGGGCGTCAAGTGTAGGCTTGTCACAACACCCCCTTCTTGAGTAATGTTCCTGGTTGTGCTGGTGCCGCCAGATCTCCAGGCTGCCTCAACAAGGTATCGTTGCTTGAAGTGGGACTTGTATGATCTCATTTTGGGCCGTGTATTTGAGCCATCGAGACTGCGTGAGCCAGAGGCATGAGCAGTCATAGGCAGCGCACCCGGGAAGCTGCTGCTGGCATACTCGTTGTCACCCCAAAGAGGCTGAGCGCCAGGTCGCGATGCGCTGCCCATAGGAACAGAAACCTCCGAAAGACGTCTGCCGTAGTCATGCTTCACACATAGGTTCTTCCACGTCATGTCGTCGCTGAGCAAGTCGCGCCATCTCCTTGATACTTGCGACGCACGAGCCAAGACTTTCGGATCATCAATGAATGAGAGGATCTGTGAGGCACGAAATTAGCACAGAGCCCCTTAGAATTTTCACGTTGCCTTACGCGTAGACACAGCTCATCTGGGAGACTTGTGAAAGGATCCTTCTTGAGCAACGGGCTGACGAATTGGTGGACGAAGCTCAGCTGTTGGCTTGTGCAAAGATTTAGAAGATCTGCGAGAAGTCTGGTTCGGTGCGGACCACCAGAGTTCTTGAAGTGGTGGCGAACTTTAGCCAGGAAGAAATCCTCATCATCTGCAGCGTGACTCCAGTCAAGCTCGTGGTGGGACGGGCCTGGAGAAGCTGCCGGAGTCGGAGGTGGCGGCGGCGAAGCAGTCAATTGTTGGTCAAAGTCGGCAGCAGGCGTCGTCATGCTAGGCGTCGGAGGGCCTCGCATGTGGCCAGGCCGCGCGGGCATCTTCTCCAATCTCGTCGAACTGCTAGACATTCCTCCGGTGTTGAGCGTCATGTCGTCGCTAAGCATGCTGCCCCTCCGTTCGGAAAAACTCAACGGACGGTTGTTGTATCCGGCCATGTCGGTGTGCAAGATGAGCCAGTTGTCCCCCAAAGTGTCGAGACCCGGGTATTGTGCGAAATCAGAGCTCCAAGTAGCACAGCCCAGATAACCGAGAGGGCGTCGTACGGGGTTTAGGGGATCGAGGCAGCGTCGGAGTGTGGAATCGATGCGGAGTGCTCATTAAACAGTGTTAACAGAAGATTTCCAAGCGGCTTGGATTGTCGTCAAAGCGTCCAGGCGAGGGAGTGCGTCAGAGTTTGGCGAGTGGGCAATGCGGTATGCGTCCAAGACGTGCGGCGATACAGGAGGCAAGAGGAGAGGAGGGCGCAAGGTACGGGTAGTCGCACCTCGCGGCAGGAGCGTCACGGATCGACGTGGTCTGGGTTGGCGATGTCGGATTTGCGAAGATGCAGTGATGGTTAGAATGCGCGTATGATGGAGTATGTGAGGGTGTAATGCAGCGGCGGAATAAAGCGAGAATGACGGTATCGGCTGGAAACAAGAAGGTCGGGCTTGTTCCGGGAAATGGACGAGACGAGCGTCGGTTTGTCTAGACTGGGAGTGACACTGAGGGACTGAAGCTGAAGTGCGGTATGGGGCGCGGGAGACGAAAGCTTAACAATCGGAGTTGACAAGCGGAAAGCGTGGGTCGCTGGGCCTGGCGCTGGTGTAATGGAATGTACAGGGCGTCTCAGTGGAAAGTGGATTTTTCTGTGATTGCGGTGGTATCGCTGGTTGACGCCCAAATGCCTTCACACACCTCCCTGTGAAGGTGGCTGTCTCTGGATGGATTGTCGAAGGGCGGGAAGGAGAGGTGGGAGAGGAGGAGAAGGAGATGGGATTGGAGAGTCAAACCAACCGAGATGTGTTGGTTGGATTTGGGGATTTGGGGAGTGGGAGGGAGGAAGAAGCGGAGGAGGAGGAGGACGAGGACGAGGAGGACGAGGAGGAGGAGGATGGAAAGGAGATCAGATACTGGACGAGCACTGCGTAGCAAGTTGGGCAGATGAGGTAAGGAAAGGCCTGGGTGTGGTGCTAAGGTACGAACGGAGCAGGTAAGGGGAAGGGGACTCAGGACCAGCCAGTAATACGGATACCACCAAACGCAAGATCCAAGACCAGCGCGGGACTGGGGTGGAGGGACGCTTTTTTGCAACAAGTGAGATGGATGTCCAGGGCAAAGAGTCAAGGCTTGCTTGGTCGCTGAAGCACGAGGTACCCAATGTGCCAATGGAATGATGATGCCCTGGGGCCGGGCAGGTAACAAAGGCGGGTTTTAGGCGGGAGAAGGCGAGATCAGAGACCACACTGCACCAGCTACCACACCTCAGGCAGAAGGGGGAAACGGGTGTGAGTGGATGGGTGGGTGGATGGATGGGCGGATGAATGAATGACGGACGATGGAAGGGGGAACTAAGACGAAGAGCGCCGAAGAAGGCCTGGGCTTGCGGCTATGTGGGTGTGCCTGGAAGGGGCCTGGGTAATGGAGGTTTGCTAGGTACCTTACCTTCAGACAGGTTGGGAGTGGCAGAGACCAGAGGTATTGGTAGAGGTACGGCACTGTCGATAGAAAGGCAGAAGGTGCCACACGGGTCACAGTGCATTCGGCGGGGCCTGTTTCTCTTTGTGCTACCTACCTCCCGTCTTTCATCACTGGCATATTGAGGCCCGGGGGAGGCAAAGACGACGAGGAGGGGCGGAAGTGGAGGGACCGGGAGGCGAGAAATGCTTACTTGCAAATGCTTGGGATCCAGAGAGACTGAAGAGTTGCAGGCACATATCATGCGAACGGGAACAACGTCGAAGCCTGTGTCCGTACAGGCAGGCAGTGTTCTCTTACCTCGTGGCGGTTTACAACATGCAGCCATACCAAGGACATGGCGCTCGCCCGTGAATCCCAAACAAACAGATTTTTATTCTGGGGCTTCTCTAGCGCTGTTTCGTGCCTGTTACCCTCCACCACGGGACCGACATCTGACACTTCAGCTGACCTGGCAATCTCGCTCTGAGCTGAACGAATGCAAGCCTACAAGCCAGGTGCCATCGAAACCATTCTGCGTGTCCGCCTAGAAGATGAGAACCTCTCCAAAGAACATGAGAAAGAACATCGATCGGGACTGCTCAGGTATTCCGGGGTGCGGACACCGCAGGATGGGAGCAATGGCGGCGGCAGCCAAGCGCGGCCTGCAAACGGCCGGTCCCGACTCGCTTCGCCAATCACCTGCCTTTCCTGCAGCTGGGTTGGGTGGGAAATGGCTGCACTTTCCGTTTGGTGGCCAACTTCACTTACAAGTCCTGACTACGTGCTACCTTTTTCTACACTACCTAGGTACGGACTTTTCAAGGGAGACATGGTCGGACGGACGTTTCTATCTTTCCCCATCACATCTTGGAGAACGACATCAGCGAGTGATAGTCATCTGACTATTGTGTCTATTGTCGAATGCGAATGCGGATGGAATGACGAACAATGCCGAGTCATCCATCCATCCATTGATCTCCCTTGTCCGCATCGACCAAGCCGTGTCTCTCTTCGCCCATCGACAGTCTCGAATAGCCGCTCTATCGAATGCGAACTCGTTATTTACAGTTGAGCCCCTACATTCCCACATTCCCCAGCTCCGAGGCCTGGGTTCGTTCTCTCTTTCCCAGGCCGCCTGTCATGAACAGCTGAGCAAAGTCTCACCTCTTCTTGTCTCGCGGCGAACACACACCAACACACACGCACATTACCTTCCTGGGGTCCTTGCAGGGTCCCAGTTAGCGGCGCTTACATTGCACTAGGTATCCATCGTCTGCACCGCAGTGGGTATTCGTGACGTCGATCAGTTCTTTCAACTCTTTGGGGGCTGCCGAGTGCGAATTTGGCTCAGTGCCCCGAGCCGCCTCCACCGCCGCCGCCGCCGAACAAGAAGTTGGAACCGACCAGGGCAACCTTCAGCAATACTTTGTGCGGCTTGCCCATGGAGACATCACCACGATGGCGCAATAGTAAAGAGGACGCTCTCCGCTTCGGCTCGCCTCCCTCGACGCCAAACGGCGGCATCACGACACTTGCGCCATAATGGAAACCCCGGTGCATATACCCCGGCCCTGACAGAGCCACAGCCGCGCCCCCGGCGTCACTGGATCCAGCGCTCGTTCTGCATTGTCTCGCACTCTATCTCCTTCGTGTGGTTCTGTCAGCAGAACTCACCTGTCAGTCAACGAACCAATTGTTTCTAACCCCAGCAGAGCTTGCTATACCCAACCTTACTGTACAACTTCTCCTACGACCTTCCTCATTAGATTGTCGTCGTCACACCTTGCCGAGAGTTTCGTGACTTGATGTTGTAACCTTCAAAAGACTTTTGTCGGCATGTGGCTTGCACGCAACTCCGGGCTGGGCGCATTTACCAGCCGATGATCAGATCTTCGTAAAGGTTAGGTACGCTCCCACAACGGCGAGGAAAGACGAACCTCCCATACCATACGCGCATCATCAGACGACGATTCCATCACTGCCTCTAGAAAACCATCGTTGCCGACTAGCCCGCCACAAGTGCCTCGACCACCCAGCACAAGGGCGTCAACAAAACAACAACAATGGCTTCTTCGGACCGTCGTAGTAACCCAACCGCCCTAGAGGTCAACCACCGACGGGCACGAACGAAACAAGTCATGACCGTCGTATCGCGGATCCGGCACACTAAGTTTAGCTACCGGCCTCGGACAAGCCCGCAGCACCTACCGCCAGAACCCCCAAATCCCTCGAGCTCGTATGTATTTTGGTATGCGTTGGTTACTCATCATCGTCTTTCAAAGATACGAAAGTAAGATGGATGGGATGAGCAGTTGCATACCACTATCCTCAAGCAAGCCACTGCAATAGTTTCAACTCATCATATCCAGAGAGAAACCCAGCAAGCATGCCATAAAAAGAAATGGTCCACGGTCTATCCCGCTCAGCTCAGCTCCTTCGCGTGTGTCTTCCCAGCTCCCCTTAAAAGGGCTTTGCAAACTTGCGACACTACCGGCTTGGATGCCTCAGATCTGCCCCAGTGATACAACACAGGGGTGCCATTCTCGAGCCTGCGCCGCTCAGACCTGTCTAAGCCGACCCTTCCAAAACCGAACCCCGGGGAATCCTTCTCATTTGCAGAGACAACAAATAGGCTCTTTTTTCCTTTTCGAAGGAAAGAACATTTCGGACTGTCCAATATTTGAGGAGGTTGACAATGCTAATGTCGGTCCCTAATGGGATGATCTGTGTCTGAAGAATTGCGACACCTGCATACCTCTCAATCTCACGCCCTCTCAATAAGCTCCAACCAGCCCCCTGTACAAGTGCCATTTTCAACTTCTTGACTTGCAGATCCCCCTCGGCTGTCGCAGAGGCATGAAAATCGTCAATTTATTTCTGGGCTGACATTCCCGTGTGAGAAGTTGATTAAAAGGCTTCCACATTCCGCTCTATGCTGGATTGTGTTCTAGATGGGACTGTGTCTCAGACTCAGAGCACCATCGCAGCTTCCAAAGCGCCGCAGGCCGCTCTCTCTGTCCTTTGAGCCTCAAGGTAATGACTGGTCTGCTGATGAGCGCAACGCGCACACACGCGCTCACGAGCCAAACGCCTTTAATCCCCATTACCCCTCCTTCTCGATTGTCCATGTTTCCTTGCGCCGTTGTAACGAAGCGCCACGAGCGCCTCGCTGGTGCCAAGGTCGTCGTACGAACTTGAAACACTCGGGACGGAAACCTAGCTCAACTCGGGCGCTTGGTGGACAAGGGTTTCCCTAGCTCTCCATGCGCCTGCTCTGCAGTAGTTTCCCTCACAACATGTTGCCGGTGCATCGACGGGCTCCTTGGCGGGCGAATCGTGTTTCTGGAAATGTCAATCAAGAAACTTTTCGACTTTTATACAGTTGCGGACGGCATCGATCGATCTAGTACAGAATCTTTAAAAAAAAAAAAAAAAAAAAAAAGAAAAAGAAAATAGATATATCCTTTTGAATCTGGCGGGCCCCTACGCCGAACAACTACAGTGTATACAGTCATCATCATCATGAGTCAAGAGAGTCTTGTCGTACATCGAAGCCTCGATTCGTTCACACGGATAGGCCGAATGCTATCCCACGTGGCAACGCTAGTGGTGATGCCCAAACTGAGTAAGGAGAGGTAAGAGCATGCCGGCGACGGTTGCAAAGGTATCTCGCATTTGCGGCCGGTGTTGCACCCGTTGGCTTCCTTCTGAGTATCCGTTCATTCCGCCGTGCTCGTGCTTGGGGGAGCTGCTGTCTTCCTGCATGGCGTGCATCGCAACGAAGCTTGTATGTGTCAGTCGTGGAAGTCTGATTCAGGGATGGCGTCCGACTTACAGGAAGGTCCCCGCTGAGAATAGCAGAAGCATACCAGTCCACCACTGGCCGGACTCTCCGTCGAGGTTGCCGCCGCCTAGGATCTGTATAATTGCCCACGTGCTCAAGGCACCGAATGGAGCAGCAAGGCTGAAGACGATCAAGTGGCCTCGCGCCGCACGCTTGGTCAGACCCTGCTTAAGGAGGACTGAAGTCAACCCAAATGCCGCAGGCGCTTTGTGAACCATAATGGCGACGAAAATGATCAGGCCCAGCTTCGTGTTCGAGGTCGACGTCGAAGCTCCCATTGCTATACCGTCGGCTGCTGCATGGATCACTAGGCCGATGGTGGTTGCAAGACTTCGAGATTGCTTCGGCGGGGGTGCCAGAGCCCCCAAGAATCCCTCCGACTCATCATCAACACTGCTGGATGCGCCCCCGAGGTTATCCAAGCTGACATGCCGCATCTGCGGTTCGTTTCCCATACGGTCTGTAGCGTGGCGGGGCAATCTGTCGATGAGGAACATGAGCACAAAACCGAGGATCATGGACAGGCCGATGTAGAAGGTCGGCACCTCGGCTTGTTTCTCCTCGCTGTATTTTGGCTCGGCGCCCGGAGCATGAACCGGGGCAGTTCCGTCGTGGCCATGTTCGGGCGCAGGCGGCTCCTCTCGACCGCGCAACCGCATGCCAGCAACATCAACGTGCCCGACCGAGGAAGACTCCCCTCTCCGCCTCGTGGGATCGGTCCTCGTCGCTAGTCGCGGGACGTCGTCGCCTGTCGTCCAGCGTACATCCAAGCTATGTTGCCTGCCAACCGCGGTCGCTATGCTTCTCTTATCATGGTGGTGCCCCCCGGTGGTCGAAACAGCTTCAATGCCCTCGGGTATGATCACAATCATCGACGTCCCAACCAGAATACCAACACCAACGCTTGATATGAATCGAAGTTGCGACTGTGTTAGGGAGATAGCGAGGGGCAGTGAGCCGGCGAAGAAGGACCTATTGGCGTATTATATCAGTACGGATCGTTCGGGTCGTGTGCTGGTGTGTTCGGTTGGAGACATCGGCCTCATCGAGGAGCTACGTACGCCAGGGCCATCACCGTCTGTGATCGCAATCGTTAGCTTGGTCATCAGTTCGTAGTTTGGCGGTCGAAGTCCAGCCGAAGCTAAGTAAGACAGCTAGGTGTCAACTTACGCTCAGCATGAGCAGTAACAGTAGCCCTCCCATTTTTGGGTGCCGTAAAATGCGTCGGTCAATTACTTTGGCGCGAGATAAAAGACGTGGGGAGAGGTTGCCGAGATCGAGAACGTCGGGTTACGCCAACATGTCTGGTACCGTAATCAACGGCCACCCTGCTTGCCTGCTGCTCAACGGAAAGAGGAGGAGGGAATTCGCAAACTTGAGACCTTTTTTCTGCTCGTCGTCTCTCAGCTCGTTCAAAGGGATAATCGTCGAGGTTGGTTTCGGAGCTAAGCTGGGCACACTGGTTGACTTTCCGAATGTATTCAGTGCAATTCATTGGCCATTGGCCCTACCTAACTGCTGCCCCCTTCAGACGGCCAGGGGGCTGCTGCTCCTGCCTTGTCACCACATGTCGTAATGCTGGTGGGTCCCCGGCCTCCCCTCCTGCCGCTTGCTCTGCGAACTGGACGGAACCTGGCCCGGGGAGCTATTTCAGGCTTGACGCTGCCACTAGAGGGGGACCCATATTAAACCCCTCTAAATGCAAATCCATTTAGTCCCTGTCGCGTCTTGTCGCGAGTCGCTTTGACTGCGCGTCGCCACAGTTTGTCGCAAAGCTCGACCTGATCCGTACTTTAGCTCCCATTCAACCTTGATTGTCTCCCAAACCTCGACTTTTGGTGCGATTTGCACAGAAAAGCGATCCGTCTTAGCCAGCACATCTCACCAACTCTGTTGGCTCTATCGGTTGTGAAACAATCGCAATATTCGCATCCAACCCTGCCTCCAGCTGTCGACACCATGGCTGAGATTGATGAGTGTACGTTCCAGTCAGGTCGCTTCAATCCATCGTTGCAGGTCACTGATTATTGCTGCAGGGTCGGCAAACGCCACTGAGGCCGTGAACATCAGCCTGATTGCTCCTGCTGCCGGCGCAACGAAGTCGATCGCTTCATTCAACCCAAAGTTCACATACTCCATTTTCGGCGATGAGGAGACCATCTTTGGCTACAAGGATCTCAAGATCAACCTGCGATACCTGACCTACGATATGCGCCCTCATGTTAAGGTGTCGTGGGGCAAGAAGTTCAACTCTGTCGGTGAGACTGAAGCCGCAGATATTGACGACATTCTGAGGCAGCATCTGCCTGGTGGTGAGTGTCGCCTCCGTCGCAACAGGACCATAGCTAACCTCCCGAAGTCGCGTTCCAGTCAACCAAGGAATTCGAGAGCCGCGCGCAAAGTCAGCCTGACAACTTCACCCCTCCCGGTTCGCTTCACTCGAGCTTCGAAGGCGATGATGGAACATACGAAGTGTGGAAGGGTAGCTTGGCGGACACCGCCGTGCGCCAGATCGTGAACCGCGTCGAGGCCCTCGTTCCGATGTTCATCGAAGGAGGATCGTACATCGCGCGCGATCCGGAGAACGAGGAGGATCCTTGGAAAGCACCCGAAGACGCCAACCGGTGGACCGTCTACTTTCTGTATCGCAGGCAGCCATCTGCCGAAGCCTCAGAGACACCATCCTACACTTTCGTCGGCTACTCGACTGTCTACAAATTCTTCAGCTTCCGTCCTCCGACGCCACCCTCGAGCGATTGGGATCTCCCGAAGGAGGAGTTCAACCTCCTAGATCAGTTGCCCTGCCGCTCAAGACTTTCTCAGTTCCTTATCCTGCCGCCTTTCCAGGGTAAAGGCATCGGTGCCCGTCTCTACAAGACGATCTTTGACACATACCTTCAAGATCCCCAGACCTTTGAGCTGACAGTCGAGGACCCTAATGAGGCGTTCGATGACATGAGAGATCTCTCTGACTTGACGTTCCTCCGCTCTTTGCCCGAGTTCAGCAAAGTCAAGATCAACACCGATATCTCTCTGCCGAGGCCTCCTACCGGTACGGTCCCCCGGGACCTGGTGGATTACGAGTTGCGTCAGAGCCTCCGCCAAAAGACAAAGATCGTGGAACGTCAGTTCAAGAGACTGATTGAGATGCATACTATGTCTCAGTTGCCTGCTTCGGTCAGGGCAGGATTCGGCGAGGAGAAGAAGCCATTAGCTACAAAGGAGGACAGGCACCAATATCATCTGTGGAAGCTCTTCGTCAAGCAGCGCATCTATCGTCAGAACGGCGATGTTCTTGGTCAGCTGGACATCAGCGAGCGAAGTGAAAAGTTGAACGAAGCCCTCAGGAGCGTGGAGCTTGAGTATGCTAGACTCCTGGATTGGCACGCACGTTGGGAGAAACACAGACTTGGTGCCACCGAGGCGGACGAGTCCAGCAGTAAGAGAAAGTCAGTGGATGATGCCGAGGAGCAGGGTTCCAACAAGAAGGTCAGGATCGAAGACGTCTGAGCTCTCCACAACTTATGACGATGGAAAAGGGCAGGGATTGGATCCAGGAGTTCAAGGTTGTCATCGAGTCTATTCTGTCATTCTGCTTAGGCCTCTGCCCGGTTGATACCAAGTTTTTCATAGGCAGTTTGCGGCCACTTTGTCATTAATCAAAATTGAGCATCCGCTGCCTGCTCATGACCTATCCAAACTCATGTCTGGCGTGATAGTGTTTTAAAGGCTGGGGAACCCGGATTGCGCAGGGAAACGAGTGCCGTTGACGCCCTGTACGCCCTGGCCGAGCTGGCTAGCGACGACAGTTGATTCACGCACCGCACGTGCAATTGTGCCTCTAACACGACCCTCCTCGAGCACCATCAAGCCTCCGATCGTGCAGCCGCCCGGAGTGGTCACCTTGTCCCGGAGAAGCGCAGGGTGGTCGCCGTTGAGGACCATGCCGGCGGTTCCCCTCATCGTTTGGGCAGCCATTCTCGTGGCCTCAGCACGGGGAAGACCCATGGCAACAGCTCCGTCAATGGCAGACTCAAGCATGAGCGCGAAGTAGGCGGGGCAAGAGCCGCACAGCGCGGTGCTGGCGTCCATGTTATTAGGAGGGAGATAAACCACATCACCAATGCGCCTGAAGATCCAAGTAACCAGGCTGGAGATTTCGGGGGAAAGAGGCCAGGTCGAGGTGCCGATGACGGTCATACTCTCGCGGATCAGCGAGGCGGTGTTGGGAACAGCTCGGATTACGCGGCAGCGGCCGTCTTCCTCTGGGCTCTTGGTGGGCGCTACACCGTGGAGGATCTCCTCGAGGTCGGCCTCGGTGACGCCCGCGCAGACGGAGACAAGGAGCTTGCCATGCAGAGCGCGGGCCATGCCAGGCTCGCTCAGGATATCCTTGACCATGTACGGCTTGCAGGCAAGGAGGATGACGTCGGACTTGAGGACAGAGGGGATGTTCTCGTTCTGGACAACCTTGAGAACGGACGAGTGTTCCCAAAGAGCCTTCTTGACCTTCTTTGCACTTTCAGGACGGCGAACGCAGGCGATGAAGCGGGATGGTAGTCGGCGGGGGACTTCGTCTTGGAGAGGAGTGGAAGTCCCTGACCCTGAGGGAGTCTGCAGGGGCTTGGGGGCTTGCATCTCCTGTAGAGAAGTGAGAATACCATTCAGTATGGCAATGCCCATGGTGCCTGTTCATGTGTTAACCATCTATTCTATTTTGAATGTCGTGTTTTTCTCGTTGAAGAAAAGTCGTTTGGACCTGGTTGAGATAACTTGAAAAAATGCGGAGATATCATGAAAATCAGAGACACGAGCTTACTTACCACAGCCAAGGACGGTCATGGTGAGCTCGTCTGACGACGAGGCACCGCCATCGTAGATAGTGAGTGCGTGAGAGGGCATGATGAGACAAAGTGTGAGTTGAAATCGCGGGTGTAAGTGAGGTCGTGGCTTGCAGTTAAAGCAATTGAAACGTTCACACGCTGCTTGTCTCTAGGAATCAGATCAAGGGCACAACTAGGTTTGGACCAAAACTTCGTTTTCAATCGCAACGTGTCAAGCTATTTTAGCCCAGCAGAGCCCAAGTAAATAACATTATTGAAATATTGTTCACCTCCTTTTACAAGACTCCACTGTTCCCGATATCGTCCATATCATCCACTGAGAGCGATCATTTTCCGGGCAGCTACACGCTAACCCAAATCTCGCTTAGCGTCCCCGACTCGGGGTTCTCATAGTGCTGGGGTAGGAAAAATGAGAAATGCACAGGCCGTCCCTGTGAGAATGACACTTTCTGGTAACCAAAGTAAGAGAGCGCTCTGGTCAGCAACTCAATCAGATTCAACTAACCGAAGCTCATCCAGCCAACGGCTTTCAACATCATCAGGAGGAGCACCCGTCGCTTTTATTACCAGGCGGATCAGACGAACATATATACTGGGGAGTATCCCCAACTGCGACAGACATGGCGGACCCTTTCGAGGTTCGGATGCGCTTTACATCTCAGCTGCAGCACCTGAACGCATCCGTCACTTCTGCTCAGAAGGCTGCCCAGTATGCGCTCAAGTACAAGGACATGGACGAAGACTTGCATTCATGCATTGTCGAACAGTTGGAACGTGGCGTAAGTCCCCTTCTTTTGCGTGAAAAGAATGAGAAAGCTGACCTACATACAGAACAATATGAATACCAGAGCCAACATCATGTACTTCATCGAGCATTTCCTGGAGATGGCGCAGAAAGACAACCACGTGGACTACGTTCGCATGATGCAACGCGACATTATTCGGATCGTCGATGCAGTCGCTCCGGATGATGGATCCGGTGCTGCCAACGTCAAGGTCGTCAGAAGGGCAAGCTAACTCAGCTCTCGCAGTAGAAGAATCAAATGCTGACGTTTCCAAGGTTCTCCAAGGACTTCAACAAAAGCAATTTTTGCAAGCTCAGACGGTGACTGAGATCGAAGAGGTCTTGAAAGAACGAGAGACAAGCGCCCGCGATGCTGGCTTGTCATCGCCTGTCAACGGCGACGTCGATATGGGCGACGCGCCCCCGAGCCACGCGATTCCGACTAACGGTAGGGCGCCACGGCTGGAGAAGCGACAGATCGAGCAGCGCATTGAGGAGGACCGCGAACGCCACAAAAGACTGCGCGAGAGTATCTGGGCCATCCCATCGCACGACAACGCTGAGACCGACAAGATCTGGGAGGAGACAAGCGACATGGGTGACGATGACCACATCCTTGGACAGGAGGAGTTTACCGAGTGGCGCCAGTCCATGGAACATCAGTGCGCCCCTCGTCCGCCCGCTGGTCCCGCCAGCACCCGTATCACGAATGGCAACAAGAAATATTAGTTGCTGCTTACTCGAACTCACAATAGGCATATCGGGGCGTTTGGGTGATTGAGTCAAATAGGCGTTAAACGGTCGGTTCTCGTAGAGCCATGTATACCACTGATCGGGTATGGTTGCTTCCATGGTTCCTGTAGTTGTGGGCTCTGCGGCGCATGAGGCAGTAGCCAGTCACAAAAAGAGAGGTCTCAAAGTCGTCAGTCAATGGTGGTGTATGTCTTTATAATATTGTTACATGGGTGTTTATACACTCATACACATCACATCTAGACCAATCCGATCCAGATCTCGACGTCAAAAATGTCCCGAGTTTTCATCATCTCCTCCCAGGAGAGTAGTCGTCGCTCTCGTCCACTGAGCCTAGCCAGCCAATTCAAACGGGCAGAATTTACTCCATAACGACGGTGGCACCAAGCTCCTTCATCGTGGCGATAATCTTCTCAGCCTCGTCCTTGGCTACATTCTCCTTCATCAGCTTCGGCGCGCTCTCGACGAACTTCTTGCTGTCCACCAAGCTGAGACCGAGCAAATTCTTGACCTCCTTAATAACCTTGGCCTTGGCACCAGCGTCGAAAGCAGTCAGCTTGAGGTTGAAGACGCTCTTCTCGGCGGCGGCTGGCGCTGCCTCCTCGGCGGCCTCAGCGGGGGCGGCTGCTGCGGGGGCAGCGGCGGCAGCAAAACCACCAACGGGAAGATCGGGGATGTTGAGCTTGGTCTGAAATAGTGTACATCGTCAACATCAGCGCATTCTGCATCTGGCGACATAATTGGGTTCCACTATCCGCCCCGACCATATCCGTATTTAACTCACCTTCAAGCTTGAGACGAGGTCGGCAGTTTCCAGAAGGGTAAGGGTGCTGATCTGGTCGACGATAGCGGCGATCTTGAGGTTCGTGGGTGCTGCAGCCTCGGTCGAGTTGTGCCTCCTAGCGGTCGCGGGGGTTCGGGTCTGGAAGAGGGTCGTCGAAGCCCGCAGAGAGCTGCTGGAACGGAGCTGGCGGGCGCAGCTCTGGGCTGCGTATCTGCAAGAGAGCGCCATTGCGAGTGCGTTTGTGATTGAAGGGTTTTTTGCAGGAGCGCAATTGAACCTTGGTTCGGGGCGTGGCAGGTGGGCGGGAGGAGTGGAATTGGTCGTCGGTTCGGCCTTCGCAGCACGCAGGGAGATTCCAAACTCGGGATTCACACTGCTTGAAGTTTTTCGAGCTCGATTGCCCAGTCGCGCGAGTGGTGCAGAGTTGTCTCCACTTTGATTGGTTCGGCCCTTTATACCGCCGCCTTCCGTCCAAGAAGCTGCCGCTAGGACGTACAGACCGGGACCCCTGTCGCTACCGAAAAAAAAAAGTTGCTGTTGGCTGGGGCGAAGGGTCCTCAGAGCGAGATGCAAGAAAAAAAAAAGTACATACAAACCAGCCGTCCGTGAACATCATCGCAGACGACATATCTCTCGATTGAGCCGCAACCATGGCCGCGATTGACGTCTCGTCACAGAGGAGCGCTCTCCTGAACGACGCGATCGTTCTTGAGCATCTACCTACCGAAATTATTGAGGTCATTAGAAATCACACGGCCCCAAACCTCCTCGACGCCATTGCGGAAGCGGCTCTCATCCCCCAACTTACAGATCGAATTTTCATTCACTTCGAGAATGTGTTTCCCGACATCTGCGCACGATGGCTTCTCAACCCCAGGAACCAAACAAGAAATGGAGCCGTCCTTTCAGCTATCGCAAGGATTCTGCCACTCGCTCCTTATTTATCGGAATTTCTGCAACAGGTCATGAGCGAAGATCTGACCCAATCACCGTCGCCAGGGCCGCAGACCCTGAGTATCCGATTTCCCGACCTCACTTCTTTCACTTCTACTCAGAGTTCCGACCTTCTTCAACTACTCCTTGCAGCATGGAGACTGGTCTGTTTTGACCAGAGGACTTACGCTGTCCTTGTCTCACCCACTCATATGCAAGGACTCTTCACACATGAAAGCCGCGCCGTCCGGTATATGGCGATTCGGATTTTTACACAGATCCTCCGCGCAGCCGATTCAAAATTGGAGGCCCTCATTGACGAGCATGTCGGAACAAAAGATGCCATTGTCGCTGAATTTGACGGGCGTGAGGTAGACTTTGGGTTCTTGAGTCTATATGAGGATGCGCGTATCAAGAAGACCGCAGCAATCCGCGGCGAGCTTAGCGATGCCCCCGAGAGCAATCAAATCCAACCAATTCCACCCCAAAGTCTGACCCCATTTGTTGCGTGCTACGGCAACGCAATACTGCCGCGACCATCCGGCCCGGTCAAGAAGAACTCCTCCCTCGTGCTGACATCCACCACGACGCGCAATCTGGAGACTCTGGCCGGTCTCCTGAAGAATGCCAATCCTATTTTGATGCATGGTCTACCAGGCTCCGGCAAAACGTCTTTGGTCCACGAAGTTGCCAAGGAGTTCGGCAAGCATTCAGAGATGGTGACACTGCATATCAACGAACAGACAGACGCCAAGATGCTCATTGGCCTCTACTCGACAGACTCGAAACCTGGAACCTTTTCCTGGAGACCTGGTGTGCTGACGACTGCGGTAAGAGAAGGAAGATGGGTTGTCATTGAGGATTTGGATAGAGCACCGAACGAAGTCATCAGCACGCTGCTACCCCTAATCGAGCGTGGTGAGCTTCTTATCCCCAGCAGAGGAGAGCGGATCAAGGCTGCAAGTGGCTTCAGACTCTTCGGCACTGTCAGAACTTCTCGCGGCATGCACGGTCGGGAGACCCTCCCTAACCTTCTCGGATTGCGCTTCTGGCAGCTTGTTTCTGTACAGACTCCCAATGAAGCCGAGCTGCAGGAAATCATCACTGGATCACACCCAATCCTTCACAAGTTTGCCCCTGGAATACTCGCTGTGTACCGCCGATTATCCAAGCCCACCGGAAATTTGCCCTATTCACCAAGTCGTGGTATGGCCGATCGTCAAGCTAGTTTGCGAGACCTTCTACGATGGTGCAGACGCCTCAGAGCAACACTTTCTGCCGCGGGTTGCAGCACTGGAGACGAGCCGATCAGCGAAACCACCCGTGACTGGATGTTCATGGAAGCGATCGACTGTTTTGTAGCGGGTATTCCGGACGTCCAAGCCAAGAGGCATCTTATTTTCGCCATTGCTGAGGAGATGCACATGGCCAAGGAGCGGGTCGAACACTTCCTTGAGGCCTATATACCGCAGCTGGAGCAGAACGACAGCCAGTTCAAGATCGGCCGGACGACCCTGCGGAAACGCAAGGATCGCGTGAATAAGGCTGCTCTTGCCAAGAGACCGTTTGCGAGCACAACACACGCAAAGAAGTTGCTGGAGCAGGCCGCAGTTGCAGTAAACCTCGGCGAGCCGATCTTGCTCGTTGGTGAGACTGGTATTGGAAAGACTACAGTCATCCAGCAGTTGGCTGACACTCTGGGTCATAAGCTAGTCGCAATCAACTTGTCCCAGCAAAGTGAGGCTGGCGATCTTCTCGGAGGTTTCAAACCCGTGAACATTCGAACCCTCGCTGTTCCTTTAAAGGAGGACTTCGAAGATCTCTTCTCCGCCACAGGTATCTCACAGACGAAGAACCAGCGGTATCTCGAGCAAATCGGAAAAGGCTTTGCCAAGGGCCAATGGGCTAAGGTCGCGAAGTTGTGGCGCGAGGCTCCCAAAATGTTCAAGACGATTATCGAGAAGCTGGCCAGCCGCGAGAGAGAAAACAGCGAAGCTGTCGAGGAGGCAACTCAGCCAACAAAACGTCGCAAGACGGAATCCAAGCTTCAAACCCTTCTCGAATTGAGTCCTAGGTGGGATCAATTCTCTCGGAATCTCGATCAATTCGAGGTTCAGCTGTCTGGAGGCGCAAACGCATTTGCTTTCTCGTTCATTGAAGGCAACATTGTCAAAGCAGCTCGCAATGGTGACTGGGTTCTGCTGGATGAAATCAATCTTGCTTCTCCTGATACTTTGGAAAGTATTGCCGATCTTTTGACTGGACCTGTCGACACACCTTCCATTCTGCTTTCTGAGACAGGTGAAATCGAACGGATCCAAGCACATCCTAACTTTCGCATCTTTGGTGCTATGAATCCGGCAACAGACGTGGGCAAGCGCGATCTCCCAATCGGCATTCGGTCTCGATTCACTGAGCTCTACGTCGATAGTCCCGACAAGGATGTCAAGGACTTGCTAACTATAGTGAAGACGTACCTGAAGAGCAGTAGCACAAAGGACGAGCAGGCAGCTGACGATATCTCACGGCTGTATCTTGATACCAAGCTCCGCGCCGAGGAGAAACGCTTAGTCGATGGAGCGAACGAAGTGCCGCACTTCAGTCTCCGCACGCTCACTCGCGTTCTAACTTACGTCAACTACATTGCACCTTTCTACGGTCTTCGCCGAGCGTTGTATGAGGGCTTTTCTATGGGTTTCCTTACCCTGCTTGACCGAGACTCAGAAAAGTTGCTCACGCCTCTGATTGATCACCGACTCTTCGGCCGAATTTCGAATCCCCAGTCGTTGCTCTCGCAGCCCCCGAAACAGCCCGACGATGGCAAGCAGTACGTGCGCTTCCGCAACAAGGCAAAGGATCGTCATTACTGGCTGGCCCAAGGGGAGATGACTCCTGTAGAGCGATCGGACTACATCATCACCAACTACGTGGAAAGAAATCTACTGAACCTTGTCCGAGCAACCTCTACCAGGCGGTTCCCAATTCTAATCCAAGGTCCGACGTCAGCAGGAAAGACTAGTATGATTGAGTACTTGGCAAACTTCACTGGCAATAAGTTTGTGCGTATCAACAACCACGAGCACACCGATCTCCAAGAGTACTTGGGCACCTATGTGTCGGATTCTTCGGGGCGGCTCCGCTTCCAAGAAGGTCTGCTTGTCCAAGCCATGCGACAGGGTCATTGGATCGTGCTCGACGAGTTGAACCTTGCCCCCACAGATGTTCTCGAGGCCCTGAACAGACTCCTCGACGACAACCGAGAACTTCTTATCCCAGAGACCCAAGAAGTTGTGCAGCCGCACGAGAACTTCATGCTGTTTGCCACACAGAACCCCCCAGGCTTGTATGGTGGTCGAAAGGTGCTCTCGCGTGCCTTCCGCAACCGTTTCTTGGAGTTGCACTTTGACGACATCCCCGAGGATGAGTTGGAGTATATCCTGCAAAAACGAAGCGTGAACACGGCCCCTTCGGACTGCAAACGTATCGTCTCTGTGTACAAGGAACTTTCCCGCCTCCGGCAGACAAGCCGTTTATTCGAACAAAAAGATAGTTTCGCTACCCTGCGTGATCTTTTCCGATGGGCTCTGCGAGACGCCGAGACTCGCGAGCAGATCGCAGTCAATGGTTTCATGCTCCTGGCCGAGCGAGTTCGTGTCGAAGAAGAACGTACAGCAGTCAGGGAAGTCATTGAGAGCGTTTTCAAAGTAAAGATCGACCCAGAGGTGCTTTACACCGCCAAGCACTCTCCTATCCTAGAAAGGATTCAGGCTATGCCCAATAATCACGGCGTCGTCTGGACCCGTGCGATGCGTCGTTTGTACGTCCTGGTCGACACCGCTATTCGCAACAACGAGCCTGTCCTTCTTGTGGGTGAGACCGGATGCGGCAAGACCACCGTCTGCCAGATTCTTGCAGAGGTGCTCGGAAAGGAACTACACATTGTCAATGCCCACCAAAATACCGAAACTGGAGATCTTATCGGTTCTCAAAGACCCGTAAGAAACCGTGGCGCAATCGCTGACTCGTTGAAGACTGAGTTGACCTCCGTTCACACTCTCCTTGGCGAGGATTCAACAGGTCCTCTGGACGAGCTGCTTGATAGATACCGCGGCCTGTCGCCTGAGGTGCTGGCCAAGGTCGGTGCTGATACTCAGGAGAAGATCGCAACCTTACAGACCAAGAGCAAGGCCTTGTTTGAATGGTCCGACGGAAGCCTTGTCCACGCCATGAAGTCCGGGCAATTCTTCTTGCTAGACGAAATATCGCTGGCTGACGACTCTGTTTTGGAGCGTTTGAACTCGGTGCTCGAGCCTGGACGATCTCTCCTCTTGGCCGAAAAGGGTATCGACAACTCCTTCGTCGTGGGTGCGGATGGTTTCCAGTTCTTTGCCACCATGAATCCTGGGGGCGACTTTGGTAAGAAAGAACTGTCACCAGCGTTGAGAAACCGTTTCACCGAGATTTGGGTGCCAGCCATGTCCGAAACCGACGACATGCTAGACATTGTTCTTTCCAAGCTTGACCCCGTCTTCAAGTCCTTTGGAACCCCTGTGGTACAGTTCGCGCATTGGTTTGGGCAGACTTTCAGATCTTCATCGTCCACGGCATTCTCTATTCGTGACATCCTCATCTGGGTCAACTTCATCAACCTCTGTGGCCCTGCCGCGCCTCAATTCGCAGTGGTTCACGGTGCTGCCACTGTCTTTATCGATAGTCTGGGTGCCAATCCGTCGGCTCTGCTGGCTATGGACCCTAAAGCACTCGACTCTCAAAGGCAGAAATGTCTCGACAAACTCAGTGAGCTGCTTGGCTATGACACGACAGCCATCTATCGAGCGCAGCCAAAGGTTGCGGTAACCGAGGAACGCTTGTCTGTTGGCGATTTCAGTTTACCCAGAGAAGCCAGCCGCAAGTCTGATCCAAGCTTTGCCTTCAACGCTCCGACCACGAGACTGAACGCCATGAGAGTGATGCGGTCGCTCCAGATGCGGAAGCCCATCTTGTTGGAAGGAAGTCCAGGTGTCGGCAAGACTACCCTCGTTGCTGCCCTGGCTCGTGTATGCGGCCGTCCTCTTACAAGAATCAACTTGTCTGACCAGACTGATCTCATGGATCTTTTTGGTACAGATATGCCAGTCGAAGGCGCCGAGGCGGGTAACTTTGCTTGGCGTGATGCCCCTTTCCTTCAAGCCATGCAGAACGGCGAGTGGGTGCTTCTTGACGAAATGAACTTGGCCTCTCAGTCTGTCTTGGAAGGTCTCAATGCCTGTCTCGATCACCGTGGCGAGGTGTACATCTCGGAATTGGATCAAGTTTTCAAGCGGCATCCCGATTTTCGTCTGTTCGCTGCCCAGAACCCTCACCACCAAGGAGGTGGTCGTAAGGGTCTCCCAAGCTCTTTCGTAAACAGATTTATTGTCGTCTATGCCGACACCTTCACAGCAGAAGACCTTCTTCTCATTGCCCAGCACAACTTCCCCGGCATCTCTGAAGACATTCTCAGCAGAGTAATCCAGTTCATCTCTCGTCTGGATCACCAAGTCGCCATTGAAAAGGCTTTCGGTGCCAACGGAAGCCCCTGGGAATTCAACTTGCGAGATATCCTTCGATGGCTGCATCTCGTGGCCACCTCTGACCCTCTCCTAGCAACTGGCAAGCCTGATGACTTCCTTGACCTCATTATTCGACAACGTTTCCGCTCCGCTTCAGATCGCGAGGAAGTGAACAAGCTTTTTGCTCAAGTTTTCTCCAGAATACCGGATGGCCACAGCTTGTACCATGACACAAACGCCGGCTTCTGTCAAGTTGGACATGCCCTGCTTCCTAGGAACCAGACTTTGCAGCCTGTGCCGCTACCTGGCATTGATATCGTACCCCGACTTCCAGAGATTGAATCGCTCATGATTTGCATCAAGCAAGACATTCCATGCATTCTCAGCGGCCCCTCAGGTAGTGGCAAGTCCGTCTTGCTGGAGCACGTTGCCGCTCTTGTGGGCAAGCCGCTCGTCGTCTTTCCGCTTAATGCCGATATCGACACGATGGACCTCGTTGGTGGTTTCGAGCAGTCGGATCCTCTTCGCGAAGTAAATGCTGCATTGCGCGAACTTCACGAAGGCCTGCAGAGCACCATCTTGATTCGTGTCCCAGGTCAGGTACCGCCACCGGCTCTTGCTTTGTTGCATCTCTTAGAGTCTTATCGTGGCGATACTGCTTCTCTTTCAGCCATCACTGCTTCTGTCAAGGAAGTACTGGGTGAAGTGCCCCACGAGTCCGATATTGGCGCACTTCTGTCAAATGTTTATGATATCCTTCAGCGACCACTGGTTGTCAGCAATCCCCGTTTCGAATGGTTGGACGGTGTCATTGTCAAGGCTCTCGAAACCGGCCAATGGCTGGTTTTAGACAATGCAAACCTGTGTAATGCTTCCGTCTTGGACAGACTCAATTCCCTGCTCGAGCCCAACGGTTTCTTGAGCATCAACGAGCATTGCGGGCCCAATGGAGAGCCGCGCATCATTAAGCCGCACAAGGACTTCCGGATTTTCCTCGCAGTCGACCCACGGTACGGTGAACTGTCTCGGGCCATGAGAAATAGAGCTGTGGAGATCCACCTCAGCGAGCGAACGGTACAAGACCGCCCACCCCAGATCTCCCACGTTCATATCGAGAGCAGCCTTGAGAGATTTTCGTCATCGAGAGAGATCTCCACGGCGGTGCTCAGCCAAAACAATGAATCAGATGTCGCAGGCGCCACGCTTGAAAATTTGTCACTCCAGGACACGGCACTCATGGAAAGATTCGCTTCTTCAATCAGCCAGGGACTCGTAGATCTTTCGCCATCGTCGCTTGAGAAATACCAAGACAGCCTGAAGCAACAACTTACGTACTTGGAAGCAACAGAGACGAACAGTCTTCGACACGCAGTATCTCAACTCTACTCTGAGGTCCCTCATTCCGAGTCCAGCCTACGACACGCACAGCCCCTTAACCCGCTTCACAATGCGCCAATGGTACGAATTTTGCACGGCCATAATGGCGACTTGGCCTTCTGGCTGTCAGTCTGCTATGGGTTCCTGTTGGAGATCCAGCGCTGCCAGGCCATCATCACATCACAGGTCAATAAAGCGAAGGCGGCCAAACTCGCCTCTCTGAATCGTCTACAGCGCTCCATCGTGTCAGATCGCATCGCTATCAGGGACTCCACTGTCAAGGTTGCGAAGTTTCTTTCAAAAGTTCTGCAAGCGATGAGGGTATTCATCCAAACCAACCTCAATACATCTCAGAGCTGGAAAGAAAGCACCCAAATTCTTCGAAAGATGCTTGACTTCTGGTGGCGAACCATTCAACTTACAACCGACTCGGCAGCCACCTTCGAGGAAGCCCGATTCCAAGCCCATCTCCTGCACGGAGTCGAGTCTATCCAAAATTTGCTCTCGCCAACGACGGCTGATCTCAACAAACAGCTTGCTGGCCTCTATATCCAGACCTTGGAAGACGACTTCAAGACTGGTTTTCAGCTTACCACCGGATTGAGCATGGAAATCATGTGGAAGCGTTTCAAGCCGCTCCCAGTGATGAGCGCTGAGACCCTGAGCAGGAGTCAAGAGATTGAGCGATTGGGTATTCGTCTCGACGAACTCAAGTGGAGAGTGAAGGCAAAGGTTTCCGATCTCGCCAACGCAATGAACACCCTTGTTAGGGCAGATAGCATTGTGAGACAGAGCGGATTTGACACCACCGAGCTCATCAGTGACCTTACGAAAGAAATCGAGCTTCTCGAGACCAAGCTCGGCTCGGAGTCCAGCGAAGTCAAGCCTTTCTTTGCTTCAGAGTTCGAAAGCCTCAGACAAGCATCCGTTCTTCAGTCCCAGGCTTCCGGCCACCCGCAGACTACTGCAAGCGATTCTGACCTGGTGGTTCTGTCAAACCAACAAACAATCGACCAGATCCGTTTGGGCAGCTTCGGCGAAGAGGCCAAGCCATTGACCGTTGGCCTTCTGGCTTCCGAGGATGCCAATACACATGTTTGGAACGGCAAGTTCTCCATGTCGCTTTTATCTAAACTCGATTCACTGCGGAATACCAGCTTGCGCTCTCTGGGCCTTCTTGAGACCGAACTCCCTGCTCTTGGACGTTCTGTCGCCTCTTTGGTGCCTGCTCTACAAAAGAGTCAGATAACTGCCCTCAACCGAGCCCTTGAGCCGCTTATCACAGCCATCTTTTCTCTCCATGGTCAGTCTCAGGAAAGCTTCTTGAATGTCGTCTACGAAAGAATTGCTCGGGAGCTACGAGCCGATTCCGACGAAAACACTCCGCTTATCCAGCGATTGCAGAGTCTGGTTTCTCAGGTTAACATCATGCTTCCCGGAGGATGGCCAGCGCATTTTGATCAAGTCGCCAAGGAGCATTTGATTCCAGCGACGGTCGCACTCGCATTATCGCAGCATAGCCGCTCAAATGCGCGCTGTGTGGCTGCTTGGTCTGCGGTCGCTTGGGTTGAGTTCGCCATCGGTGCCATCAAACTTTACGTGCCTGACAAGTCTTTCGACCCTCAGCTGCAGCCACAGTTCGAGAAGGATGTCCATGATCAGTTGACAAAAGAACTTCAACACAAACTCTCGTCCCTCCTGGACTTCGAATCCCTCTTCACCGGTCAGGACACATCTCCCCGCATTCAATTGGCACGGGAAGACATTGAGGCACTTGGCCCAGCACCAGCTCCGACCCAGCTTCTCTATAGACCCTCTCGGTCGGAACTGAACCAAGTTCAGACAGACTTCAACAATGTTTTGAAGATGGTTCTTGGTCCGGACCTTTCAAAGGTTCATATGGACTTTGCTTTGTCAGGCTCTGCCGAAGCGAAGCAAGATATTGAGCTCCTCAAGCAAAACTTGGCCCTGATGACTGATCGCTTGGCAAACCGTTTCAATGCCTACCAGGACATGACACGACCTCTCGTCAACATTCTCGGCTGCCTCAAGCTTGGATTGTCACTGAGCGATGGCCTTGAATCTATCCAGACTCATGCCTCGGAGACAACTCTCATGGATCTCACACCCTTCCTTGGCGGCAAACCTGCACACCATGAGATTTCCAAGTTCCCCAACAAGACGCTGGAGTTCCTAGACTATGTCGGACTGATTGTTTCGGTCGAGGGTCTGCAAAATCTCAACGCTACTCTCCGCGAAGCTTTGTTTGAATGTGTACACGGATTCTTTTCAGAGTGGACTAAGAAGCTCGAAGCAGACCGTAAAGCTGAGGAGGCTAGAACGAGCCTCTACACGTTCAAGGGAAGCTACGAAGATGAGGAAGAAATGAACGAAGAGGAGTTCAACGAGCTTTTCCCCTCCTTTGACAACGAGCAGGAAGAGAAGCCGTCAGTCGGACGCCAGAAGGTCCGAGATGTGTCTGTCAGACTTGCGGAATCGCACCGCAAGGTTTTCCTGGAGCCAGCCGTCGCTTCTGATGCCATTCAAGAGGTCTGCAAATCTGTGGGCAAGGGGGCCGCTGCCGACGTGTTGCAAAAGGCTGCGGTGCACCAAGAGCTCAATACGATGGTTCTTCCGCTGGCTCTCTGGTCGCTCGACGAACAAATGAAAGCCCTTAGCACAAGCACTGTTGGCTCTGACTACAACTTTTATACAGAGGCCAACATTCCCGAGGCCCGTCGTCTCGTTGCACTCGTTGACAAGGTGGAAGCTCGCTTCCGAGAGTTGCAGCAGATTGACGAAATTGCCCATATGCAGCCATTGGCGGACGTGCTGGCAGCTTGTGAACAGCTGCTTCAACTTACGCACACGGAGCCTTTGGCCAAGATACTTCCTAAGCTGGAGCATTTGCACGGCATCGTCTACGAGTGGCAGCATGGAGGCTATGCTCCTAGCATCTACGGTGCGCCGGCACTGTACACCTCTTTGACGGACACAATCATCAGCTGGAGACGGTTGGAGCTTTCTACTTGGGCGAAGCTCTTCGATATGGAAGCCCAGAAGTGCTCCAATGATGCCGATTCCTGGTTTTTCGTTGCCTACCAGGTCGTCATCGCAGTCCCGCTGTCCCTTGTGGACTCTCCCGATCTCAAGGAATACGGTGTCAGTCTCTTCAAGGAGCTCGAGAACTATTTCTCCACCGCAATCATCGGTCAATTCTCCGCCCGCTTGAGACTGCTCAGACAATTGCAGAAGCACCTCGAGCTTCTCGCCGTCGATTACCCTACTCTGTCTGTTATCCGAGATGCGGCTCAGAATTTCATCGACTTTTACTCCCGCTTTGAGAGGGTTGCGAACGAAACAATGGCCAAGAACAGGGCTCCTATTGAAAAGAAAATGAAGGAAGTCGTGCTTCTGGCTAGCTGGAAGGACACCAACATCAATGCCCTGCGTGAGAGCGCTCGGAGATCTCACCAAAAGCTCTTCAGAATCGTCCGCAAGTTCCGCGGCGTGCTTGGCCAGCCTATGAAACCAATTCTGGACCAAGGCCTTCCTGAGGAGGAAGTCGCTCGCAGCATTAGCTCAGATTCAGCAGAAAAGGTTGAAGTCCAGTCAAACTCAGCCGCGGTCTCCGCCGTCAACAAGGGATTCCATGGTTGGCTGGCCCAGCATAAGCGTCTGTCGAATGCTTCCAAGACGCTGTCCATCATGGCTAGTGTTACGACGAAAGCCAATAAAGACAAGTTGGACGCCAGCCAGGAAGTCGACTCCTACGTCGAAAGCCTTCGCTCATCCATTGAGGAGTTGCGCAAGGAAACCCCTGGCACTTTGACCGAGGAAAACAAAGACCAGGTGAAGCATCTCAAGACCCGAAAGCGCAACCTCTTCGCGGACGTTTTGAAGGCCCTCAGGCAGATGGGCTTCAGACATAACCTTGGAACGGAGGAGTTAGCCAAGCAGAACTCTGTTGCTATTATACTTGCAAGCCTGCCTGCGTCCGATATCCTTCAGACATACTCCAACGATGCTGCCGAGTACTACTTCCATAAGGTTGTCGATATTGCGCCTCAAGTCAGACTTGCTGCCCATGAACATCACAGCGAACTCACCGGTGCTGAGGTTACCCGAAGCACTGGCTTCATGGAGGGCATGATGACAGTCGTTCTAAGCCAGCATAGCACTCTTACAACGGCGCGCAAGTCAATTTCCTCGCTAGACCACGCCATCACCTCGATCCAGGCTCTCAGTAAGAGTTCTGATCTTAAGCATGCCAATGCTGATGATTCTGCGTACAGAATCAGCGTGAAATGGTGGATGCCTATCGTCGAGTTTGGCATCAAGGTTGTCGAGATTCACGGCAAGCTAGCGTCCATCGATAACCAAAACACCCTGAACATCCTCAAGGGGTATCTGGAGATGGCCGAGGGACTGTCAAAGTCTCTGCAAAATACAGCATCGATCCCGGAGAAGTTTGTACCCCATGGGCAGGACTCCTTGCAGGACCAAGTTATGGTCGCCATTCAAACTATCAACACGTCATTGACATTTGGAGATATGCACAATACTGACCTCAACTTCGTCCTGGACCAAGTGAGGGTTTGGTTCAACATCGATCAAGCTCAAAGCCACACCAGCAACGCCAATTTCGACAGGACCGCCAACCTGTTTAAGGATTCAGTGTCCAGCCTTTGCGATGCTGTTCTCGTCGCTGTTCAAGAGTACAAGAAGGCCATTGCTGACCTGCCCAAGTCATCTGATGATGCTGGCTGGCTGGCCAAGACTAGCACTGTCCGCAACGCTAGTCTCACTGCACTGCACATCAACGCTGTCGTGGACAAGATCAACGCATGTCTGTCTGCCTTGGAGAGCGTTGATCTCGAAGACACTGCGATGGGGGCCGCTGCTTCATCCCTCCTTGCAATCATTCTGCCGATCGTTCAACAATACGCCCTCACAGCCCACAAGAGCTTTGCCGAGCTTTACAACCTGCATGCCGCGACAGGAAACTTGACATACCAGCTTTCTCGCACATTCTCACAGCTTGCTACTAAGGGCTTCTGCACACCCCAAGAGAAGTCTGACGAGCAGTCTGGAGATTCTGGCAAACTCGAGTCTGGAACGGGACTGGGAGATGGTGAAGGAGCGGACGACATCAGCAAGGACATCCAGCCCGACGAAGATCTCACAGAGCTCGCTCAAGAACCAAACAAGGAGCAAAGTGGAGAGATGGAGGATGAAAAGGACGCTGTTGATATGGCAGATGAGGAGCTCGAGGGAGAAATGGGTAGTGTCAATGGCGAGGACGAGGAAGACAAGGATGATGGGGACGAGAAAGATGGCGAGGAAAACGAAATGGACGAAGAGGTTGGCGACGTTGACGACCTGGACCCCACGGCTGTCGATGAGAAAATGTGGGATGGCGAGAACGAAGAGGAAGCCGAGAAGGACCAGCAGGGCGAAAAGGCCAAGGGTCAGAAGAAGAAGGATGAGCAGATGGCTGCCGACAATGATGCCAAGGCCGACGAGAATGAAGCTGAAGATGATGATCAAGAAATGGAACAGGGAGATGAGGAGGCGGAGGATGAGGCTGGTCCCGAACAGGAAGACGTCAAGTTCGAGGAGGAGATCAAGCAGGACCAGAACGTAGAGCAGAATGATGCTCTAAACATGCCCGAGGAGATGGACTTTGACTTTGACGAGGAAGGGGAAGATGATGAAGGGTCAGAGGACGATGAACTGGATAAGCTGTCAGATATCGAGAAGGAGGAGCCTCAGCAACAACAGCAGGAGGACAACGTTGAGGATGGGGAAGAGGAGACACAGCGACCCGATGAGAAGGGGCCGGAAGAAGAAGAAGAGGAAGCAGAAGAGCCTGAAGAAGAGGACCTTGCGGGAGAGCCAGAGCCTGACATGGAGCCCAAGGCTGAAGAGGAAGACGACCAAAAGGAGCCTGAACAGCAAGATCCTCATTCGAATCAACCTCGCGACAATTCGAACGCTGATGCGAATGCCGCTCCTAGCGACTTGAAGGGTGGCGGCGAGGAACAAGACGCCGACCAAATGGACGTCGAGAACGACTTCAGCGAGAATGCGGCCCAGAGAGACGAAGGAGATGCCGGCGACGGTGCTGCTGAGCAAAAGGCTAGCGCAGGCAAGAAGGGAGCCCTCTCCCGGTCCGATGAACAGGCGCAGCCGACCGAGAAGGATCAAGACGACGCAGCTGAAAACCGGCAAGATCCTTTCAAGAAGCTTGGCGATGCTCTTGAGCGTTGGCACAGACAACAGAGCGACATTAAGGATCCTGAGAAGCAAGATGATGGCGAGCAGAAGCAGTCTCAAGATGTCGACGCAGACCTCGGCGCTAGCGAATTCCAACATCTCCAGGATGATGAGACCGCCGCTGATGCACAAGCCATGGGTGCTGCATCTGAAGACCAGGTGCAGCCCATAGACGAGAACATGGCCATCGATGAAGAGAAGAAAGATCCGACGAGCCGTGTGATGCCCGAGACGGAAGACGTTGATATGGAGCAAGATCCTGACAAAATGGACACGACGGAGGCCCCGGAGGCTCAAGACAAGGAGGGTGGCGCCGACAACGACGACGGCCGCTCTGGTGTCAAGACAAGGCAGGGCGCCTTCGACCGTGAGATCTCTCCCGAAGACGACGAAGTTGAGAGGATGGACGATGAGGAGGATGAGGAGGAGCAAGTCATTGAGAAGACCTCGGAGCAGCTCTCGACAACCCACCTCAGCGATGAGCGCCCTCTCCGGGACTTCTCTGAATCTCTCCAGTCATGGACGGTCTTCCAAACCAAAACTCACCCGCTGTCCCTCTCCCTCACCTCTCAGCTCCGTCTCATCCTCACACCCTCGCAATCAACCAAGCTGTCTGGCTCCTACCGCACCGGCAAGCGCCTCAACATCAAGAAGATCATTCCCTACATCGCTTCCAGCTACAAGCGAGACAAGATCTGGATGCGCCGTGCCATTCCGACTAAGCGCTCCTACCAGATTCTTCTCTGCGTTGACGACAGTAAGAGTATGGGAGAGACCAGCTCCGGAAACCTAGCACTCGAATCCCTCGTTATGGTCTCGCGCGCTCTCACCATGCTCGAGGTTGGCCAGGTCGGCATCCTCGGCTTCGGCGCCGACACTTTCATGGCGCACGACTTCACTCAGCCCTTCGCCTCGCACGATGCCGGCGCCAAGGTGCTGCAGCACTTCTCCTTCAACCAGGACCGAACCGATATCCAGCTGCTCGTGCGCAACACGATCGACCACTTCCGCACGGCGCGAATGCAGAATCCGGCCCGCGGTGCCGAGGATCTCTGGCAGCTTGCCTTGATCCTGTCTGACGGTCTGACCCCCTCCAACCAGCACGATGGCATCCGTCGACTGCTGCGTGAGGCCATGGAGGAGCGTATCATGGTTGTCTTTATCGTCATGGACGATATAGGTAAGAAGAAGGGAGATAGTGTGCTGGATCTTAAGGAAGCAAAGTTCGTCAAGGACGAGAGCGGCAACAGCCGCGTTGTCATTGAGAGGTATCTGGATACTTTCCCGTTCCAGTACTACCTTATTGTTCATAATTTGGAGGACTTGCCAAGCGCCCTTGCAGGACTGCTGAGGACTTGGTTCGCCGAGGTCAACTCGTAAAATGGGGATGGCGGAAATAAAAGTTTTTGTCTTTTTTGCTGGTTTCATGGAACAGGAGTTAGAGGTTAATGGACGACATTTCGCATTATAGAAATAGAATATGTTCGGAACAAACGAATTCATAAAACACAGCTTCATGAAGAAAGTTCACCCTCAATGAACAACGTTCGATCAACATGTTGAGGAGGAGGCCGTTTCCGAAGGCATCGCATCCTGCTGTCTGAACGTCACTCCGGCGCAGTGGGTCTTGAGTAACTTAGCTTCACAAGTTTGGTATCCACATCCGATATGGTGTAGTGGCCAACATGATGCCCTCTCATGAATTTGAGAGGTTAGGCATAGCCCCGAGTTCGATTCTCGGTTTCGGAATGTTTTTGCCTCGCTCGGCTGTTCATTTTACCTTTGGAAATGTGATCCACACCAGTCATTCGTTACTTCTTGTTGTGTTGTTCTCTTATGGCACATTTCTTTTGCCAAATTTCGTCATGTCTTTGACTGCGATTGTGCCTGATGGTGTTTGTTGTACACAGTGCTAGCAAGTGAATGCTGCCCGTCTATCTATCTATCCCAGCCTGGGTCTATCTTCGTTATGAGGTTGTTACCTCCAAGTAATCTATCGCTTGCACAAAGAAAAGTTGTTATACATTCAGCCGTCCAGCACGGTTTCGTCAGCAAAGTCTTCAGAATCGAGAAATGTCGCGTCCAAAAACCCAAGTAATGAACCAATACCAAGGAACAAGCACCTTGTTCTTGATACTCATGGACTTGGTAAGATACGCTGTTCTCCACAGAATCCAAGCAGCACTACATGGATTCACGTCAGTCATGACGTACAGAACGTAGGTGAACGAGTGTCACTTACCGGCCCTTGAGCTCATCAGCTGAGCTCTGGTGAATAGCACGCCATGAGCCGAGATAAGTCATGGCGCCCCAGTTGCGGAAGCTGAACGGTGCCGGCTCCTTACCGCCAGTGGCACGGTTCAAGGTTTTGGCGAGGTACTTGGCCTTCGATGTTGTTAGCATCCGCGATCACAACGACAGCGAGCGATGAGGGAGTACTTACCTGCTGGCTGGCGACCTGCGCGGTGGCCGGCAAAGTCTGATTCTCAAGGATAGAACAGTCGCCCATAGCATACACATCAGGGAGTAGAGCGTTCTCGTTTGCCGGGTCATTAAGACGGACGCGGAGCATCGGGTCCGTGATAATTCCACCGCTCCGCTCCGCCTTCTTGATGGTCACTGTCTCGCCCTCCTTCTCCGTAGGACTACGAAGCTCCTTGGCAACGAGGGTCTGGATAAGCGGGTTCTGCATGAGGCCGGTGCTCCAGACGCAGATGCCGGCACCCACTTCCTCGTCGCCGTACTCCTTGATCTTCAGCCTCAGACCGCCGTTGTCGTCCGGGCGAACGCGCTGCAGGTGGTGCTCCGTCTTGACCGAGATGCCCTGGCGGCGGAACTGCTCTGTTGCGTACGTCGCGAGCTGCTGGTCGAACATCGGCAGCACCTTTGGGGCGATGTCGTAGATTGTGATGGACACCAACTCCATCAGGTGCGGGTAGATCTTGGAGAGGTCATCGTGGATGAGGTCGTGCAGCTCAGCCGCGAACTCGATGCCTGTTGGTCCTCCGCCCACGACGGCAAAGTGCAAGAGGTCGCGGCGCTGTGCGTCCGTTGCGGTGGGCCAGCTCGCCTTCTCGAACAGCTGCAGGACCTTGAGACGAATGCTCCGCGCGTCGCCAATGTCTCTCAGGAAGTTGGCGTATTCTTTGACACCCTCGATGCCGAATGTCTGCGAGTAGGCGCCGACGGAGATGACCAGCTTGTCGTACGGCACGTCTATCGTCTCACCCTTGGGCTGGTGCTGCTTTGCGGGCAGAGTTTTGGAGGTGGGGTCTTCAGAAGTGACCTTTTCGATGCGGACGAGCTTGCGGGAGAAGTCGACGTCGTCGGCCCACGCCTGGTGGAAGGCGTCGAGGTTCAGCCGGCGGACTGGCTCGAGCGTTGAACGGAACTCGAGGGTGCCGACTGACGTTGAAGCTAGCAGGGGGGTGAAGACAAAATATGATCGTGGTGAGATGAGGATGCGCTCATATTTCTTTGGGTCGAGTTCGCGAGCAAAGGCGTAACCCCTGCGACGTGTGAGTAAGACGAGACCGAGGCACAGGTGATATAACTCACGCCCATCCCGAGCCTAGTATGACTACCCTTTCTCTCTTGTCCTCTTGAATGTGTGTAAGTAAATTGCATTTTCAACAAAAGTGAATGTCCAGTCGATGACTCACCCGTTGACGAAGACGAGCTTGTGCTGTTCCGATACTTGACCATGCTGGTGTTAGTCGGGGCCGACGCTTGCAATGCGGCTCCGGCCCCTGCACGTCCGGGGCGGGCCAGACTTCTCCAATATTGTTGGGCGACTTTTGATGAGGCCATTTTGGGGTTACAATCATGCCACCAGATGCACGAAGGGTTCAGTGTCTTGATGTCATATATAGAACCAACCGCAAGACCCCTAGACTGACGTACCCAGAAGGTAAACGGTCCTTCTTTGATGGAATATGGGGGCCACGAGAATGGATCGGAACCAAAAGCTTCGGTGTCCGGGGAGCTGGTAAAGAGCGCAAAGCGCAGGCAGGGGCGACTAAGACGGACGGGGTTTTTTTACATGAGGATTGCTGGGTTAAGGCCGAAGACGGACGGTTGTGGGAAAGTCAATGCGCTGGCTGGATCAATCAGACCTCGTGCGTAGCTAATCTAAAAAGGAATTTCGGCTGTGACACAGCATAGCTTTTGTTTTGTAAGACGCCTAAATACAGATTTCTATTGACCTTCAGCTTTGCGTCATAGGTACAGAGCCTGAAAATAAGTTTGCGGCCGCTTGGCGGCTGCGAAAAGTCCACGGGCTAAAGGACGTCTACGCGCCCCACACTGGGCGTCTTCTCCGTCCCGAGCACTCCGGCCCCGAGACCCACTCTTTGTGTCCAAGGTATGACGCCCCCATGACTCTCAAAATTCTCACCATTACACGGCAGACGCCCGCTTTTTTCCGTCCGAAATGCCGCTCAGTATCTTCTAGCCTCTCCACCCTCAACGGGTCTAGTTTATTGCAGCATGGAGTCCAGACTCTCGCCAAGGACACCTTCGATCTTGTGAATCCACCGGTGCGTCTCCCGTTCAACGACCTCATCGTCATCGTCCTGGAGCTCACTGATGTACGGCAGCATCTCAGGTAGGGCTGGCAGCAACTCTTCTCCAAGCTTGACAACGAGTTCTTGCTGGCACTTGACAGCCGCCAGACGTACTGCAGCCTGTTCCGAACGGAGGTGACGGAGAATGGAGCTGTTGAGCTCCTTCTGGTGGTCTTGAGAGTCCGCAGCGGCAGCCAACTCCACGATCGCGGGCATAAGCTCGGCGGTCAAGTCCATGGAGGAAGCGTGGAGGAACTGGTCGACCAGGACCGGCGCAACCTTGCCGAAGTGTGCAGGGGCCTGCCAGAAGTCGTCCTGGTCATGCTCAAAGCATCTCGCCATAGTGGAGAGCACTCTCTGCCAAAGCCCCTTTTGTTCGGGCACAGTGAGGTCGCAGGACTTGACGATTTCGACGGCATCGTCCACAATGTAGGTCGCGTAACTGGTGACGATCGATTTCAAGCTCTCGAAGAAGCGCAAGAAGAAGCCGTAAACGCTGAAGCGGCGGAGCACCCGTCCAGTGATGTCTTGCTTGGGCAGTTGTGTAGACCACTCAACCATCTGGGCGAAGATGGGCCGGAAAGCAGCGTCGTTGAGCTTGTAAATGATGGACAGCGCCACGTCGTTGATGGACGCCTCGATGTTGGCCACGCGTTGGGAAGTTGCGCTGGTGAGCTTGCCCGTTGCCTGCTCGCGTCTCCGTAGATCCAAGGCGCTCAGGAGAATGGTAGACAGAGTGGTGACATTCTTGGTGACGACGGACTTGGTGTGACTCTCCACGATGACACTGAAGATATCCACCCATTCATCGGTTGCCTGCAAGATTGTTAGTCTGGTCGTACTTGGTGCCATTACATGATAACTTACATTGTAACCAGCTTCAGTGGCAGGGATCCAGTTCTTCTCTAAGCTGGCGAGCATGACCTTGGCATCAACCTTTCTCGCAAGGAACCTCAGGCAGTTCAGGCGTTCGTCATCGGCCTCATCATCCACATCGGCTTCGGCAGACTTGTTGGAGGCAAGCAGGATGTTGTCCAGGTACTTGCCAGAAATCATGTATGGCAGGTGTTGGGCCAGGGCTGTGATAAAAGAGTAGCTGGCGTTGTGCAACTCGGTCGCCGGCTCGTCCAGCTCCACGCTTTGCTGGATGTAAAGAATTGCTTGGGGGACAGCGAGAGACAGTACGGGCAGGATGCCGTCTTGGAGAACGTCAACAAGAGAAGCAAGGCAGAGCAAAGACATGACACGGAGGCGAATATCCGGCTGACCGAGGCAGTGGACTCCAGCAATAGTCTGGGCTGCCGCAGCCACGGCCTCGACGTCCTTCTTTCCATACTTCTCTGCAATCTTGTCGACGCAGGCCACGGCCGTGTGCTTGTACTTGATGTCGTCCGTATCGCGGATGGCAGCAGTGAGCTGTGGGAGGAAGGCGAGGAGGGCGGTTCTGGATGTGACATTCGCGACATTCTCCTGGTCCACGCGGACCTCGAGGGCACGAAGAACCTTGCGTCTGAGATCGATCTCTGTGCGATCCAAGAGAGTTTCCACTGACTTGATAAACTCGCCGATGGACAGAAGGTTGAGAAGGTTGGCAAGGGCATTGCCGCAGCACTCGTGAAGAGGCTTCTGCTGCTTGACAGTCTCGGCAAGAGCAAGGACGTCTCGCAGAAGGATTGCATAGAGCTCTCGAATCTTGGAGGCATCCATGTCGTCCTTCTCTGTGAGAATACCAACTTCTTTCCGCAGCTTTCTGCTAGACAGCAGAGCAGGGAACACAGTCAGCTGTTGGAGGGCCGTGGTCTCGGGCTTCTTCTCGGACATGTCTTCGCCGACGCCAAGCAGAGTGGCTGACAAGCCCGGCTTAGGCTTGAAGATGTCGCTGATCAAGTCCAAGAGCTTCGCCAGAGTCTGAAGCTGTACCTCCGCGCTGTAGACACCGAGCAGCTCAGAAGCAAACGCCATGAGGCTATCGCTGGGGCCGTACCTATCGACCAGCATAGCCAGCAGGGCGTACAGGAACTCATCAGGGCCAAGAGTGTTGACAAGAGCGATGAACAAACCTTGCTTGCGGTGAGCCGGGATGTGTTCGTACGCAGTAACAAAGCTTGCCAAAAGCTCGGTGGCACCAGCAACCGGGTTGCGCTTGCCCTTCTTCAGCGACGTCATGAGCGGCGGAACAACCTCTCTGATGGTCTGGTTGACCACGTGAGCAGAATAGTCATCGTTCTGGCGCAGGACAGAGGCACCCATGAAAGTGAAAATGGGCATCACGCTATGAAGAACCAAATCAGGGGCGGCCGTTGCCAAGCTGGCGATCAGCAGAAGGGCAGAGTTCTGCACAATAGGGCTAGAGGACTTCTGGATGCAGTTGACGAGCAGGTCACCATGGCCACCTGAGCTGTCGATCTTCAAGCTCTTATTCTCTCTGTAGGCAGGTACCATAGCAATCAAGCTATTAAGAACCAGGTTCTGCAGGTATCCCAGCTCAGATCCGATCACGGTTCGGAAGTGCTGCAACTCGGATAGAGTGCCAAAAAGGCTATCAAGGAGCTCTGGGTGAGAAGCCGGGTTGGAACCCTCGACGAGTTGAAGAACAAAAGTCACTGATCTCAGGGTTGCGCTCAATTCAGCGCTGGCTTGAGCACTTGTTCCACGGTTGGCCTCAGAGGAGCTCGTCCTGCGCCTCTTGTTTGGTGGCGGCTCAGTAATGAGCTTCGTACCAGTCTGGATTGACTCGAGGAAAGAAGACAGAATCTCTGTGGTGAGGTCAACATTTCTGAGGAAATCGGCAGCCTCGTCGGCAATGATATCCTCATCGTCCTGAGATGCTTGCCGAGCCTGGGAGAGCTGCAACATCGTCTGTGCAACATCGAACTTAGTGTCGGCCTTCATGGAGTTCCAAATGGCACGTATGCGTGCCGAGATAGACCTGACAAGCTCAGGACGCTTCGCAGACTCGGGGTTCTTCATAGTAGAAAGAAGGCATTCGAGTCCGTCGCTGTCGTTTGGAACAACAATCTCGGCGAATCTGGTGTGGAGCAAGGATTGGTCGACCTCCTCAGCGTCGCAAAGACGAACAGTCTCATCTGCTGACAACGCTGCCCACCATTTGAATGCAGGCAGAAGTACCTTGGTCCTTGAGGTGGATGACACTCCCTTAATCCGGTTCAGGATAGAGAGAAGGTTGGATTTGACCCGGAGAAGAGGCGTCGCAACGATGTGGCTGGCAAGGAAGGAAAGAATAGCAATTCTGTTTGCTTGAGTGAGAATCTTCTTGCCCTCGCCGCTCTCTGACTTGGCACTGCTGTCGAGAGAAGAATGCAAGATGGCGCGGATATAGTCTTCATGCATGATGCATTCCTCGATCGACGGAAGAATAACACCGTGGAGCAGGCGGGAGACTGCATCAGCGTCCATCCAGTGCAGCTTGGCGCTGTCTTCATAGACATTCTTTCCGCCCCAGACAGACTTCTTTGCCGCCTTCGACTGAGGAGGGAAGATCTGGCCAAGCTGAATCAGCAGCTCCGCAGCAGCCCGGCGGACCTTCTTGGAGGAATCGACCAGAGCGATGAGGCAGTAAGGGATGAGGGCTTGGAAGTCGAGATCATTTCCATCCCCATCACTAAGACGTTTCTTGACGGCGTCCACGGCAGCAGCACGAGCGAGCGTTGGGTATGGGCCGGACCAAATGCGAACGAAGAATGTGATGTAGGTGTGGTCGCTGACGGCGGTTTGGTGGCTAAGGGAGGGCAACTCGTCAAAGTTGGCAAGAAGAGTCGGATCCTCGGATTGCTGCGAGACGACACGGAGGAAGAGCTGGCTGAATTCGTCGTAAACCTCTCCCGGGCTGGTAGAGAGGCAAGACGGGAGGGTGCGCTTCTGAACAGCGAGCTCCCGGATAGTCTGGTGCAAGTTTTCCTTCGTTGGGGCAAGTGCGTTGGTGCCGTTCATATCGACATCGTCCTGGGTTTCGGGAAGTGCCTTCTTCTGCCTGATTGAGACATCCAGCTTCATCTCCAACTCCTCCACGTCGAAATCGACCTCTTCAAGAACGGTTTGGATGATCTCGCTCGTTTCGCCCGAGAAGCGGGAAAGGTCAATCAGGGTCGAGCCAAGCTCCTTACGGATTTCGCCGTTCTTGTCCACCTCGTCGTCCAATCGGTGGGCAGCCAAGACCAGGGACTTGAAAATGACAGCGACCTGTTTGTGCTTCAGAATCTGGCTCATCAGGATAACGCGGATAATCGGGAGACCACGAGCATCGCCCTTCTTGCACAGCCTCTCGATGAAGGCAATGCAAAGACCGTTGGTCATCTTGTCAACTCGTCTTTCCTGGCCCAACTCCACCAGAATTTCGCCCAGGTTCTGTACTTTCAGGAGAGCCTTGGTGACCTTGGCGGACAACTGCTTAGCAGATCGGTATTGCGCAAGGATGCACAAAGTCACTAGTCCGGGCCGCACAGTCTCGGTCGTCCAACCCTGCACAATCTGCTCCATGAATGCTGACAGAGCCGCGTCTTCAAAGGTCCCCTTGGCTGCAACAACCGTGACGGCCATGTAAGAGGCGATTTGCATGTTGGGCACCTTCTTCATGAGCAGAGCCTCACCGAAGATACGGCCCACGCGTGTCAAAAAGGTCTGGTTGTTCTCGCTTTGAATCGCCTGGCGGCCGGATCGCATATTCTCAAGCATACCATTGACTGCCTCAGTCATGATACCACCCCAGAAAGACACCAAAGTCGGGTATTGTTGCAGATTCCTGCAAGCCTCGAGCGTGTATTCGGAGAGGGTCTCGAGGAAGGCAAACTTGTGAATCGACTCGTGGACCAGAACGGATCGGGGAGGACAAGTCAGAGACTTAATGTACGGGCTCAAGAATCGATATTCTTGCGGGATCTGAGAGGGCAAAATCGAGAGTACGGTAACGAAAGCGGGGATCGAGTGGTACGGAAGGAAGGTCGTGATGAGGGATCGGGTGTTGTATTCGTGGATTCTGCCTTTTGATTAGACGAGTTTACGCGGCAAGATATAGTCCAACATACCGGAATCTTCTCACCAACCACTCCAGGGCTCTGATCGCAGGCATCAGGCGCAGCCTGCTGCCAACAAGGCGCAGGAAAGACTCTACTTTCTTATCCAACTCCTCATTTTCAGCTGCTGTCATCTGCGTTCGGTCTTCGCTCTGGCTTTGCTCGCTGAATAGCGTGAGGGCGAAAGACTTGAATCGGCCGTCGAGTTCACACAGCTCCTCGAAGCCTTCTAAACATATCGTGTAAAGCGTGTGGTAACTTTGCGTCGCCGCAACTCTTGGCTCGAAGATCAGAGACTTGGAGTGGGCAGCTTTTTGCGCCTTGACGTCCAAGGAGGCCTTCGAGTTGGCGGCAATCTGCGCCAATTGCGCAGCGAGAGAGGACGCCATATCTCACAGAAGTTGCGGCGTGCCGCGGTGATTCAATTAACAACGGCGGGGAGTTCGAAAGAATCGGGACTGCGACTGGGACTTTTTTTTTTTTTTTTCCTGAGAGCCTGTACCTGAGCGTTCGCGATGGATTTTTTTTGGACGGATATTAGTTTCACCGACTATTTTGCGGTGATAAGACAGACGGCCAATCGATAAGCTCGTAATGCAGAAGCGTGGGGCCGACCATGCCCACCATCCATTCCCATACCTGCATTTTTCCATCTCTTGTTGAAGCTTGGAGCTGTAGCTCAGCACGTTGCTGAGGTCCGACACTTTTGTGCAAGAGTTGCCCATCTTGGTTTGCATCCGATGATCCGAACTACGATATCTGAGATAACATATGAATTTGAGCGGCTGCTTCGTCACGAAACACCAAAATGTTCCAACTCAAATGCGTTCGTTCCTCGGTCGATTTTACACGCCTGTTGAAGGGCGAGTGCATGCGACTACGTCTGGTGACAAGACTGTTTGTATTGTTGTTGTTTGCTGCAGTGCTGGTTTGCTGTTTCGGTGCGACTAGAGCGGCCATTTCGTGCGATTGATAGGCCGATAACCGCAACCCCCAGGAAACAAACGACCTAGCTGTATCGTGCCTTCGGCTATGCGGGTGACCTGCCGTACAAGTGGCTCCGTTGATCGTGGATGCTTGGAGCAAGGGACATATAAGACCGAGCCAAAGACACGATTAAGTGTTCAATCCGTCCGCTTGGTTCAGCAACCTTGTCTTGCTTTTCAAACAGAACGTAGAGCTACATAAACACTCACTCCCTCAAGCTTTTGCCCGACTTTTTGGCCACGCCACAACCCGGATTCAAGAATGGCTGTAAGTCAACAGCCCAGTCTCTTTGGTTAAAGAGACCGAAACTGAAATATGCTAACCAACCAGAAACCATACCCCCAAATTGTGCTCTTCGGCGACTCCCTTTTCCAGGGATGTGCTCACGTTTCCGACGGTTTCTCTTTCCAGGCCTCGCTTCAGTGCCGTAAGTCACTCTCTTTGGAATCGTAGCGCCGGGGCCAGAGCTCACTGTAGTGCGTCTCGTTAGATGTGATGCGTCGGTTCGATGTCGTCAACCGCGGCTTTTCAGGATGGAACACAGCCAACGCATTGAAGTACCTGCCTGACATTATTGCCCCGCCTTCGGAGTTTGGACCGCAGCTCAAGTATCTTCTGGTGCTACTCGGTGCGAACGACGCCGTCCAGCCAATGGAAACGACAACTCAGGGTGTGCCTCTGGCGGAGTACAAGCAGAACTTGCTGAAGATTGTGACACACCCCAACATTACGGCTCACAAGCCCAAGATTCTTCTCGTCACCCCGCCGCCGATCGACGAGATTCGCATTACCGAGCTCGATCTGCCCTGGGGCCACCCGAAGCCCACGAGGACCGCAAAGATCAGCGCGGAGTACACGCAGGCGGCCCGAGACGTTGCGGCCGAGGTGCCTGGTGTGACGCTGATCGACCTGTGGGCGGCGCTCCACGACTACGCCGGCCGCAAGACCCCCGGCCTTGTCAAGGACGGAGGGCCTTTGCTTGGTACTCCGGAGCTCGGTAAGCGGGGCGGTCTGGCGGCACTCCTGCCGGACGGGCTGCATATGAGCGGAGAGGGCTACAAGGTCTTTTATAAGATAGTGGTTCCTCACATCGGTCAGGAGTACCAAGGCCTGCCCGAGGATGACCGTACGGACTACGTCCACCCGGACTGGCGAGACGTCAACACCCCAGCTTGAACAGCAACACGAACACTTGGAATGAAGGAAAGCAGTGGCCGGGTCGTTGGGGGCCAGTGCGGGAGACTCTAACCGTGTGTTCTGCATGGTAATTTCAAATCGGAGGGCGGACATGGAAGACTCAACAGTCCTAGACCCTTCCTTGAAATCGAATCTATTTTAGACGGCGATGTACATGAAAACGAACGAGTGACAACTTGGCTGGTGATGATGAATGCTATGTATCGTGATCTTGTGTTGCCAAGCGGCCCGGTGGCAACAAAATCGATGCATCTGTGCCGCAGCATAGCATTGTGCAACACATTGGTGAGCGAGTGTGGACGATATTCAAGCATCATTGATGGACATCAGGTTTAGATTTCGGGGGCTGGCAGATGAGCGAGAAGGCATGAGTCTCGTCGTCATTCACAGCGGGGGTTGAGCTTGCACCGCCGTCTTGAATATCCACCAACACCTTGCGACTTGATGGACGGGGTTGGAAGAAGTGTAGCGATCGAGGGGGATTGCTTACCTTTTGCCATAGTTATGTGCCTGGGTAGGTAAGTACCTTGATTTGAAAGGTAAGGCAAGAGAAGGGAGGTAAGAAGGGCGTGTGCAGGATGGGAGGCATTGGCATCTCAGCATCGGCGGCTTTAGAGTTTGTCTGTCTGAGGTGCAGCGTAGTGAAAGTCAAGTTTGCTGTGCTGTTGCGAAATGATGCTTCCACTTTCCATCCAGCACGCAGCAGCACGGGCAGGCAGACACTCTGGAGTCTTCAGCACGTCCCCTGCCCTGCGCAGAACACGAACCCCCCGCCCCAATCAGCCCCTCCTACAGCGTCACACCTCCCAGCGCGGCAAATCACTGGTGGCTCCTGCCCGGACAGGCTCGCCCGTTTGTTCAGGTAAGGTACCTAAGGTAAGGTACCTAGGTAGGTTACAATGGAACCTGAGGTGCAAGTTCCAGCTGGTGGAGGGCAACTGACTGGACCTGACGACTTGGCCTCGCAGCTCCACGGGTGTTCCTCCACTGCAATTGACATGACGGGGGGAAGGCTACACCGCACCAGACATGCTGCCCCGCCAAGGTATCCCTCAAGTACCGCTGGTGCCCGGCTCTAACGCCGTGCTGCCAGTGCATAGTACTAGTTTACCCGTGTCGCTTCCATAATTCCCAGCCACACAACACTGTGGAGAGATGCCGCTGGCTCCAGAGCAACCTGAATTGTGCATGCACTTCGACTCCATACGATACAGTGGTACTTCGACGTTACCTCAATACGCCGACTGGCCTGTCCATCCACTCCCGCCGCCTGCCCTTCACCTCACCACCTACCTACTTACCTTACCTTGTGGTGCTTGGTTCCTGTCCTCTGTCCTGGCCCGACTCGTCCTGTCCACTTCACTAATCCAGTCCCGACTCCCAGATCAACTAACCTCCCACCAGACTTCATTGTTTGTCTGCCCATCTCCTTCACGCCCTTTTCTCTCCGCTTCTTTCCAAAGCAAACCCCCGAGTACCAGACACGAAAACTCCCATACGTAACCTCGAATACGGTTCCCTTCGACCTCAGTTGGACAAAACTCGTCCTCTGCAACAGCATCTCTCCCGAAGAATCCACGACCGCCGCTCGATCCTTAGCAATCCCACCCTTCTGGGCCTCCTTGTGACGACTACGCCTTGTTCAGCGCGCCTTCTACTACAACTTGTTTCTCTCCTCCCGATTTCGCACTCGCGAACGCACGTCGGGTCTCGCAAACTTCTGTCCTTTTCAGTAGCGACTCGTGTCGAAATCTTGCCGACGCTCACACGCAAACCTGCCTAAAGCTGCCCACCTAACGGGCAAGTCCGTCGCCGGTGATCGTTGTGCAACCTCGCAATACTGCCGCCATCGCGCTCTAGCTGCCGCAGTCGCCCAGACCGACTGGATTGTGGACAGACGCTGAAATCAATTCGACAAGGACTCGCTGACGCGCCTACTGCCGCCGCCGTTGACGACCTCTTTGGTCTCGCTGTGCGATGTGGTGGGGGAGGAGGACCTCGTGAACTGATACTGTAGGGATCGAGGTCGGAAGAGCCCACCGTCTTCCCTCGAGCCCTTCATTCGAGAATCGCCTGTACCTCCTGCGCAGTCAGTCCATGGGCATTCTCCCATCCGGATGATCTCATTTCTCCCTGTTGTGCCGATACCCTCATTCACGCGTCTTTCTGCCACAACTTGATCCCATCACGCTCGCTCGTTGTCCCTCGCTCCTATTCCTGCCCTCATATACCCCGTGTATCTGGACTGCCTGACCTAGACTGCACAACTTCAAATAGCTGGAACCATTTCCGGGCATGGATCATCGGTTCCCAATCACCCGAGACGACCTCTTCAACATCCAGATGGATTTGAAGCAAATCCAACTGGTTCAAAATAATCAGGGCGAGAGACTTGCACGACTTGAGCGACGCCAGGACCAAGATGCCAGCCTCAAATCAGTTTGGCAGCAGCATCCGTTTCCTGGCGTCTTAGCTGGAACACCTCAGCAAGGTTGGTCTACGTACTGGTCCAGTGGGAATGTTCATTTGCTGACTCTAATCTACTAGGCCCGACCCATATATCCCCCAACGACATGTTCGACGACTTTGACGAGCAGGGCCAGCACCTGCTGAGCTCCCTGCATCTTGGACCTGCCGAGGAGGAACCTGCTCGAAGAGGCGCTGCATCCCGAGCTAACAGTGTTCGCTTCGATGAGAGTGCCTTGCGTGGGGCCGACTGGGCCAGCCAGAGCAATCGTCATTCTGGGGAATTCGGTCCTCCCCGCCCAAGCAGCGGGATGATGATGGAGCGCTCCCTCTCCCACAAGTCGGACGGCCGGCACAGCTCGGCAGGCCATTCCGTACACTCTTTCCACTCGGTCGCTTCTGGTCGCGCAAGCAGCCTGGGTCTGGATACCAACTTCATGGTCAGCAGCCACGAAGACGACTCTCCCCTAGAAATGCCTGAGCCTCCCCCAGGCTTGTTTATCCTCGGCTCAGTTCCCACCATCATCCGGTGCTGGCTTACGACTCAATTTGCACACAACACGATACTTTACGCCGACCTATGTACCGGGTCGCAAAAGTCTGTGCTAGACTACTCGATCGTTAGGGAACTCGACCTCCTGGAAGAAGTTCAACGCGATGTGGACGGAACGTTCAAGATACGGCTACCCGTATATTTGGTCGAAGCCACCGTCTCGGAGAGAAGTAGCCGGTCATCGAGTCCCGGCCATCAGATTCCTAGCATTCTGACAACCTTCGAGGTCTTGGGCATGGAGCAGGCTGAAGGAGCGGATCCGAAACGAGGTGTTCAAATCTTCATTGGCAGCGACACCCTGAGAGCACATCAAGCCGATATACTCTTGTCTCAGAACCGCATGTGTCTATACGGGAGTGAGCGCGAGAAGCTCTCAGTTCCTTTTGTGCGCCCGGAAGATGAGTCTGTGTTCAAGTACATCAGCACGATGAACTTTGTTCCGGAGAAGCCTCGACTCAATGCCAACGCAGCGCAATTCGTTCCTGGGGAGCCGCGGTCTCGTGCAGCTTCGACACATGAAGGAATGGAGAACAGCGTGTCTAGCATGCAGCAGGACGACGGAGATTCTCTTGGACTCATCTCCCCTATGGAAAATCACTCTGTACCCAACAAGTCGATTGGAGCAAGCAACCTGTCTGAAAGTGGCGGGGAGAGTGAGAGACTCGGTAAAGACGCTGCCAGTGGGTCTGAGTCCGGGGCTAAGGAGACCGTGGGAACGCAGAACGGCTCTGCTAGCACAGACGGCAATCGACGCGAGTCTGCCAGCGGCATCTGGGGATCATGGCGGCAAGGCACGTCGGCAAACGGCTCTGAGAACGGACAGCGGGACGCCAACGGACCGCTGAGTGGTTATCAGCCAGCCGGGCGCGGTAGTCGGAATATGAAGGTACTGAAGCCCCTGAAATCGGGGTCGTCGTCATCTGCCCGAACCGGAGCTGCCTATGAGCCGGCGCCCGCCCCCAGAACCAGCGGCGAACATCGACGGAAAAGCCAGGCGAGTACTGTTTCGGAGAGTACCCCCGCGGGAACGATTCGTTGGGAGCCGAAGCGAACGGTCAGCAGCACGGTAGAATTGAAGGCTCAACGTGAAGCCAAAAACGCGCCGCCGCCGCTGCCGCGGTCGGCGAACCCGATTGGAGGAGCATCTGCCTTTTCGTGGATGAACCCAGCCTCCAAGGTGAAGCCTACGGCCGCTGCTGAGTAGGCGGAAGGAGAAGCAAAGGCCCCGGCGGCAATTGATACGGAGATGGCCTGAAAGGCAAGCGCATTAATCTTCTTTTTATTTGCTTGACGGAATTGCCCCCTCCAACACGCAGAGGCGGGATGCTTCATATCGCGCGAGATGGGCCGACTGGTAGCCATGACAGTGTACCAGGTCCAATGTGAATTCCATGTAGCACAAGGGCTAGAGGAGATGACACAGCGGAAATAAATTACAAAATCGTCGACATGAACATAGGCAGGCAGCGTGACAAAGTGCAATGATCGACAGCACATCAGTGGCGCCTGCAGAAGTGCCCTTGATAGCTTCATCCGCAGATGTTGTATGTAGGCGTATGTCATCAGTGCAGATATTGTACAACGTTCCCTTCGTACGAGGCTCTGCAACGGCGCAGTGGTCTTCCAACCAGATCAAAGAAAATTACCACCGCTACTACTTACAACGTAGAGGTACAAACCTTGTGGTGGGCGCGAGAGTGCAAAGCGATGTATCGGGTATCCTAGCATCGGTCACTCAGACCGGGGCCGTTGAAGGTAAGCGTGAGGTACACTAGGTACCGCCGCCATTTACCCCACCCTCCCCACGATCCGTTGCCCCGCGGTCCTCCTCGACATGTGGACTGGGTAACCACCAAGGTCGTCGGAGCCGAGACCGGTTCATCGACTGATCCAGAGTCACATCAGGTTCAATATTACCTCGCCTGGGACATGACAACAGCGCGAATTCTCCGCACACTCTCAATATTTTCCCAATTGCGCCGCCCTCGACCACAACAACTCACCTTGCGACCCCGCTTCCTGACGACTGCGACAATGTCCGATCCCACGCCGAGGCGCCTCCAAAGGCCGGTCATTTTGTGCGTCACCCTTTCGCAATTCTATGTGCCAGAACTCAGGGCCAGCGCTGTGCAATATCTGTTTTGCTAATCCAGTTGCCCTGAGACAGTGTCTGCGACCTCCAAGACAAGTTCCGCAATGCCATTTTCGAGTTCGAGAAGGTAGTCAAGACAACGAGCAAGCTCCTCCGCGCCGCCGAGACCCTCAAGATCCCCGTCTACACAACGACGCAAAACCGCGCACGCCTCGGCGATACCGTACCAGAACTCGCGTCCCTCCTCCGGGAGTCGGACCTCATCCGGGCCCCCGTGGACAAGACCAAGTTCAGCATGTGGGTGCCCGAGATCAGCCGGCAGTTCGACAGCGCGGAGCCGGCGCAGGTCATCATCGTCGGAATCGAGTCACACATTTGCGTCACGCAGACCGCGCTGGACCTCCTGGCGGTGGGGCACAAGCCATACGTGCTCGCGGACGGCGTGAGCAGCTGCAACCGTGAGGAGGTGCCCATCGCCCTGGCGAGGTTGAGGCACGAGGGCGTCACGGTAACGACAAGCGAGAGCATCATGTATGAGCTCATGGGCGATGCCGCGGTGCCCGAGTTCAAGGGCATCGTGGGGCTCGTCAAGGAGACGGGCAAAGATACGAAGGAGGTTCTGCAAGCTCTGGTGCCCAAGATCTAAGAGACGAAGTTTACGAGACACAGACGCACGAAGTTATATGGACACAGTTGTTATCTAGAATGTCTATAAATGAATTTGCGTTTCTTGTTTTGCACTTTTATGGTTCAACTTCATATTTGGCTCATTGGACCTCGACGGCCTCGACCTTTGCCCCTGACAACCATTTCAAGTCACCCCCGACGGTTTGGTTCCGTATCCTCGCAAGCTCGTCAATGAAAGCCGGCACAAAAGTGCCAGGGCCTTGCACATCGCCCCTGACGGCAGCGTGCTCGGCCGCGATCTCGAAGTGCAACAGCCCAGCAATCACGGCAAGAAGCTTGTCGTCAGACTTGGCCGCCAGCATCGCGGAAATGGTCGTGCCCAACACGCAGCCGGTACCGGTAATCTGTCCGAGCAGCTCATGCCCGTTCTCGACCGCAAACGTCCGCACGCCATCCGAGACGTAGTCGGTCTTGCCCGTCATCAATACCACGTTCCTTTCCCTCGAAGCCAGAACCTTGACGAGCTTGGCCTTTTGTTCGTGGGAGAGCGTCGAGGAGGAATCGACGCCCTTTTGCTGCTCCAGAGACTGTCCGTACACTGTCGCGATCTCGCCCTCGTTTCCTTTGATGAGGTCCAGGTACCCGCCGGAGAGGATGGTCTTGACGGCCGACCTCCGGATGGCTGTTGCGCCGGCGCCAACGGGGTCAAAGACCACGGGTCTCTTGGCCGCGTTGTACGCAGCCAGGGCCTTGATGTAGTTTGCCAAACCATCGGGGGTGACGGTGCCCATGTTGATCACCAGCGCGCCGCCTAGGCGAGCCAGGTCAGGGGCTTCCTCGCCGTAGTTGGCCATGATGGGAGAGGCGCCGACGGCGAGGGCCACGTTTGCCGCGAAGTTTTGGACCACCTTGCCTCTCTTGTCAGCCAACATCAACACGCAGCATTGTGGAGGGGGAAGACTACTCACCAGGTTTGTCATGTTATGCGAAAGAGGTGACGCCTGCGCAACAGCCTTGACGACCTCAGGAACAAGCTCGACAAGCTGCTTCACATCGCTCACGCCTGTGCCCGTCTTGACAACCTGTTGGTACGAGGGACTGGACCTCACGAGCTCGAGCAACCTCCGCGACTCCGCTTCCGGGTCTTCGGCTGCGACGATGGCGCTCACGACGGCAACACCATCGATGGCCGGGCCCGCGGGGGTTGCGGACTGGTAAAGTACGCGCTGGATGTTGGTCGACTTGATGCCGCCGATGCAGACCGTCTTGACGGCGGGGAAGTGACCTGCGGAGTCGATTGCGGCGAGGATATCACGCAGGCCTGCGGTGCCGATGATGTGTTTTGTGTTTTCTTTACTATTCGGTGTGAGTCTCAGGCGAGATAGGATACGAAGGAGGGGACATTTTACGTTGATGTTGCAAAGACGGTTCCAATGCCCAGGTAGTCCGCGCCGCCCTCGCACGCTTTGAGTGCTTCATCGATAGTGCTCGCTGTCACGCCGATGATAGCATCCGGGCCCAGGAGTTTTCTCGCAGTGGTCAGGTCTGCTCACATATTAGTCTCACAGTCTCATGCACATTCTCATTCAACATATCATAACATGAGTAGAAGGGGTTGCGTAGCTCACCCATGTCATCCTGCCCAATATGCACGCCTTCGCAGCCCACCGCCAGGGCGACGTCAACCCGATCGTTGATGAGCAGAGGCACGCCATGCGCGCGGGTGACTTCGTGCAGCTTCTTGGCCTCGGCGACCAGGTCACCAGTGTCCTTGGTCTTGTTCCGGTACTGCACGCAGGTGACGCCGCCCTTCACGGCGGCCGCGACGACGGAGCCCAGGTCGCGGTCGCCGAGGATGGCGGGGGTGGAGTCGGTGACGAGGTAGAGGGCGTAGTCTACCTGCGGCTTGGGCATGGTTGCGGTATTTTTCTTCAACCTGAAAGGAAAGGATGTAAGTGTTGAGAAGAGAAAAACAGCCGGCTGTGCGTGTAACTGAATCAACGGTCCGCCGTTTTTTTCGCGCTCGTGTAAATGCGGATATAATCGGCCAAGAGTGACTCCGAGGCGCGGGATGTGGCTTGCTGCAGAGTGGATGACATCAACTTTCTGAGTTTTGCGGAATTTTGGCTACTTGGCAGCCGTGATTGATGGAGCTTCGGCAACTAGCGACAAATATTGTTGCAGTCTCTTTTCAGTCAAAGTCCCATTAACTTGAGATGCCTCATAAGCAACACTACAGCTGGCCTGAAATCGAGTCTGTGGCCCTTCTGGAAACTTTTTCATGTTGTAGTCAAAAGTACATTGCGACCCGGACGGTCGTTGAGGCCCCTCCGATTCGGCCTCCGGCCGAGTGCGAATTATCGGCCCGGCCGCCGGATTGGTGCACCGGCTTCGAGAGTTCTGAATCAAATGCCCTTGCCATGTTTTTCAAAGGTTAAAGTTCAAGTGTCACAGTCTAATTTTCCCAATCCTATCCGAGGGGTCTTATTATACATTGCCTGTTTTTGCGCCTCCTTAAAACAATAACTAGGAGTAGTTTCCGCAAGGATAGTGTTGTGCATTCGTACACTCATTCCATCATTAGTTTCGTCACTTAGTCCGGAGTTCACCCACTCATATGGGGTTCTGCTGTCTTTGTAGTCGTCCGAGAGATGGTCGATATTCCAGGATCAGGCGTGTATCCTGCTCCCGCCCCTGCTGCATGCGTAATTGTACAGCCTTCTCAAGTCGCAGTCCAGTCCATAGAAGAGAACATATTCCCGACATCCCAGGTTCCAGGATCTTCCCCGAGCATTCCATTCCAGAACGTCGCATCCAGATCCCTGATCATGGCCTGAGTGCCATCAGACAGGTTGGCCGGCAACTGGATGGGTTCCTGGATGGCAGGCTGGGTCTTGAGCTTGCACACCTCCCCCTTAACGAGCTCTTTGAAGTACCGCAGCATCTCGGTCAGACGCAAGAAAGGGTCGACAATCTTTGGACCGGGGATCTCGGCCGCGCCGACCGGAGTTGTAGCTGCTGCGACCGCCGCACTTGGCCGCCTGGCCCTCCGCGCGGTGAAAATATCCAAATGCGCTACTTGGCCCTCAACAACGCTAGCTAAGTCAATGTGTTTTTGGACGAAGGCGATATCCCAGCCCGGCACTTCCAACGTCATGAGCTTCAGGGAGACGATGAAGACGTAGAGGAAGTCGGAGGAGCTGAGGCACGTGAAGCGCGGTTGGATGATTGAGATATTGTTTTCCCTATGGAAGCGTCGCTCCAGGAACGTCTTGACTGCGTTGCAGCATCCCCACAGAAGCTCCAGGCTCTCCGTGAGAGATATGTAGCGCGCCGAACCTTCGCCTTCCGGAATGCCAATTTCGTAGAGGAGGATTTCCGCAATGCTAACGTGCGTGAGGAGACCAGCTAAAAACCTTGTGAGAAGATGCTTCAAATGATATGCAAGCCGGAATTCCTACCATTTCCCTTCAAGTGGTCTGGAATCGAGGTCTTGAAGATGTCAAGCTGCTGCTGGAAAGACTGGACCACCATGGTGAGGGGCAACTGGAGCGACTGGAAGCTCGTGCTCTCCGCTCCCACTCCCAGTGTCATGGAGATGGTTTGAGCCAGCTGTTGGATCTTGAAGAGCTGTACAAGAAGCTCATCGCTGGGGTATTCCACATTATCTTGAATTTGCCTACAGCAAGACTCGAGATATGTAGTGTTCATGAAGGCGTCCGGGCGCTTGTTTGTCGTGAAGACCCTTTCTCATAATCAGCATCGCAGCGGGTCTCATTGGCAGAATGCAACTTACAGCGTGTTGAGGTAGTAGCAACCGGCAAAAGCCCTCATTAGCTCCAACCGAGTTGACATCTGCTCCTTCGTCATGACTGCAGGGGCATCGGTATCTTTTACGTCGATGCAAATTTGGGTGTTTTTCTCCTTGACCGAGATAGGATTGTCCTTGAACCCCAAGCTTATACACATGGACCTCGCGAGGAAAAGCAGATTCGTCAGCTGGAAGCTGTTGATGTTGTAATGATACCTGGAGCCAAGTCAGCCGTCGTCGTCCACCGAAGTATCAATGTCTCCTTCGTACCAAGAAACAAGCAGCTGCAAACCCTGGAGAACATCCAAACTCTTCTTCGGCTTTGTGAACGCTGCCTGTACAATATCTCCAAGTAGCTCGTTGCCAAGAGTCACCTGCCGAGTAGCGTCAAGGTGGGATGCAGTCATCATGATGCCCTTCCACAGGTACGGCCTCTCGGCCGCAAGCTGCGCCGGGCTCATATGAGGCGGTACGATGACGAACGGATACAAAGGCTGAAAGTCATCTCGGAAAGTCTGCAGCATGATGTTCAACTCGTTGTTAAGCGGCCAAGGAGGCTCAATCCGCTCCGGCTGGCCGTGACTGCTCCCGGAGTGGTGTTCATCGAGAGTCGAGGCGCTCGGAGCCGGTGAAGTGTCAGAGCCACCATCTGCCGGTGCGTCTTCTGGCGGGAAAAGGTGGTCGCAGTTGATGGGAATCCGGGCAGATACCGGCTTGCTGCCGTTGGTGATGGGCAGAGGACTAGTGTTGGTATCGATACCTCCGCCCCCACTCCCGCTCCCGCTTCCGTTCCCGTTCTCTCCTGCAGTGATGGCTCCGGCGGATACTGCGGGAGTCCCGCCCTGAGTAGTGCCCAACTGCGTGGTTAACTCGTTGAGTCTCTTCTCCAGTTCCGCAACCTTGGTTGGTTTAGGGTCCTTCTTCGCTCTAGGGGGCGCAGGGGTCTGGGAACCGCAGGGCTTCCTAAGCCGATGGCACCTGATGAGAATGTCAAAAGCCGTCCCGGAGATGGAACCACGTTCGGAAGACTCACCTTTCGCACTTGTTACTCCCGTCCGGTCCTGGTATACACCGCGATTTGGCCTTAGCACATGTAGTGCAGGCTCGAGGTCCCTTGGTCTTTGATTCAGCGTCCATTTGCATCTCCATGATGACATTCGCAACTTCAAAGGTAGCCAGTCTTGAGTTAGGTGAGATGGGAAAGGAAAGCAGGCAAACTAGATACGACACTGCTCCTTTACAGGGACACACTCGCGTCGTAAGCCTTCATTAGGTTGAGCCTTCGTTACGGCTCTCCTGAAATCGTGTAAGTCATGGCTGGGCAGCTCTGGCCAATGGGTTGGATTCCGAGTGCCTTGTCCTTACGATTTTGCTCCGTCTCTCCGCTGGAGACGGAGTTGCGAGCACTCCGGCGGAGAGAAGACCTATGATGACTAAGCAATCTCCAAAGTCCGTTTCCTAGCCCGGCACACTCAGCACGGTACGTACTCTCAGCCGAACGGATTTCAACAATTGCCGTGGCCGGGTTCATCGTGGCTTGGGTCAGTGGGCTGTGATGCAACTCGCTTTCGGATGAAGTCTATCGATACGGATACGTGGACGGGCATGTCACTGAAGCGCATTGAGAGTTGATTTGATGAACGATGTCAATATGTGACATTTCATATATTGGATGTAAACTATTGGTGTTGCGACCAACACTGAGATTAGTCACCAGTAGCTGGTAGACAAAGAATCTCAAATCGAAAGAGAAAATCAGTCACGGGGCGTGGTAAAATATCAAAAACTCGTTGATCGCTCCAAAGAACGTGGTCAAGGTCCGCTGAGCTCCCCGTAGATATCAACGTTGAACGCATTGGGCAAAATCCCAATCAGAGAACGGAATTAGATAGTAGAGCTCACGGCCTGACCAGCCGTCTTGGCCTCACGCTCCAACAGGGCCTCGACAAAGCCGCTGTTGATGTTGCCCGCAGCCTTAATCTCCTTCGCAGCTTGCTCGATGCCAAGCTGGCTGTCGGTCCACAGGGGCTGCTCGGGGGCCGCATTGGCCTCCCCAACACCGATGAAGCCACCCTCCGCAGCCCAAGCAGAGGTGCGCTTAATGCCAAGCTTGGTCCAGATCTCATCAATGGCTTGCACAAGCTGGTCGCGATAGTCCTTCTTGTGGCCCGGAGTGGGCGTCACACGCAGTCTTTCCTGCCCGACCGGAACGGTAGGGTAGTTGATGGACTGCACGTAGATCTGGTAGTCCTGGAGCAACATGTCCGATGCCTGCTTGGCAAGCTCGGCGTTGCCAACCAAGATCGGGATGATATGGGATGGGTTGGGGATGACGGGAATATCGCGGTCGCCGAGGGCTTCCTTCACCGCGCGGGTGTGAAGCTGCTGGAGACGACGGTCACCGTCATAATCCATCTGGTACTCAATGGCGGTCTTTGCGCCAGCCATTGTCGCAGGGGGAAGGGAGGTGGTGAAGATGAATCCAGGGGCGAGGGAGCGGATCATGTCGACGAGCTTGGCGCTGCCGGCAATGTATCCACCAACGCATCCATAAGCCTTGCCAAGAGTGCCGGTGATAATGTCGATGCGATCCATGATACTGCCCTTGGGGCGTCCTTGCTGGTGTGCTTCAAAGTCAAGGTGCTCCGCGACACCTGCACCATTAGGTCCGTACATGCCGACAGCGTGCACTTCGTCGAGGAATGTGATGGCGCCGTACTTGTCCGCCAAGTCGCAAATGGCCTCAATGGGGCCGATCGAGCCGCACATGCTGTATACCGACTCGAATGCAATGATCTTGGGAACATGCAAGGGGAGAGAAGCCAACTTCGCCTCGAGGTCCGCCACATCGTTGTGCTTGAAGACGATCTTCTTGGTTCCGGAATGACGGATACCTTGGATCATGGAGGCATGGTTTAAGCTGTCGGACAGAATGACACAATCAGGCATCTTGCTGCCCAGGGTGGCCAAAGTAGCGTCGTTGGCAACATAGCATGAGCTGAAGACGAGAGCTGCGTCCTTTGCGTGCAATTTCGCGATGGTGCCCTCAAGCTCGACGGCATGCTTGTTGTGCCCCGAAATGTTCCTCGTGCCGCCAGCACCGGCGCCATACTCGTCCAAGGTCTCGTGCATCGATTTCAAGACGTGGGGGTTACGACCCATTCCAAGATAGTCATTGGCGCACCACACAGTCACACGCTCCTCCTTGTCGGCCATATGGGCACGAGGGAATTCCTTGGCCAGACGGTTGATGTTGTTGAAGTAGCGGTACGACTTGTCCTTATGCTTTTTCTCCAGTTCGGACGTGTAATAGGCCTCGTAATTAAACTTGGCCTTCGAGGCATCCGAATTGCCCATGCCAACGTTGTTCGCAGAGTTGTGGCGAGCAGCCATGTTCGGGGGAAGCCGGGCTGGAACATATTAGCCCGAATGCTATTGGGTTTTGGAAACATATCACATACTCTTGTCATGTCCGTTAGCGAAAGGAGTGTCCACGGCGCGGGCGTCGTTGCTGCGGCTGGTATGGATGCTGGCACGACCGGACTTTGAGTTGGTGCTCAAAGCGCGAATGCCGGCGACAGACGAGTTCGCAGCCTTGGCAGCATGGCCATACTGAGCCGACTGAACAGTCAGAGCCTTGCCCATGACGGGGCAGCGGTGGGCAAGGAGCTGCAACTTGGACATGGTGCCGCCGCAAGGGGAAACGGCGACGGCCGTCTGAGGGGCCTGGACGGCATGGGGACGAGCCGAGGTAGACAGCGCGCGAAGCTTAGCGGGCGAGGCCTTCTTCAAGAAGGGGCACATGGCCCTAGATTGACGCAGAGCAGCCTCCATAGTGACGATTGACAAGTTGAAGAGGAACTTCGTGTAACGTCGGTCGAGGATAGCGGTACGGAGTAGATTTTGGTACGGTTGTTTCGGTGTGGCGACCAAGTGCGTCGTTGGCGAACGGGGTCAGAGTTGCCAGAGAAGAGTGTCAGCGCGCAGCCGAACACCAGTCAATTGGCGAAAAGTTGAAGGGGCGACTTTGATCGACAAAGACGGGATTTGGTAGGAAAGGAGGAGAAGTGCGAAATTGGCGGATGAGGAGAAGCGAGGAATAAAAGAGACCAGATTCTCGGACCGTCCTTTATTAGTGCGTCCGGTGAAGAGTCGCCATGACACAAAGAAGCGGCGGTGGGCGCAGGGTAAGGTACCGCCCACCTCAGGAGGTAAGGTACGGTGCCGTAGGTACCGCACCACGAACCCGAGGACAGGCTACCTTAGGACAGCGGACACGCACATTGGACGGGAGGACGCTGACGCTGGCCCTCGGACGAGCTGACTGGCTGACTGGCGTCCAGTTGTGTTGCACACGTCTGGGGCCAACGACGGCGGGGCAGCCGTGGCAGCCACCGGCCTCTGCGACCACTGAGGGACGCTCCGAATGTGGGTTGCCATCATCCTAGGTGCTCTTTTAGTGGGCTGGGCTGCAGCCTGCAGAGCGCTGCTAGTGCCGCTGCACGGGGGACATTCCTGGGCGAGTGGCCCAGCCTAACTAACACTTGCGCGCATTCGATTTTCGGTGTCTCGGCTTCTGCAGGGTCCAGAAAATCCCGCCACTGAGCCAATCAAAATTTATCTAAAGCCAATTTCTGGGGAACTGCCCGCCATCTCGTTGGACGGTACCGAGCCCCCAGCCAACCCCTGTCCAAAGGGACCAGACCTCAGATCACTTTTACCTGCACGTTTTTCTTGCTCACCATGTACCTTTTTTTTTTTTTTTTTCTCTTCTTGCCCCCTCCCCGGTGTCTGCTCCTTCGCCGTGTACGACTTAAAATTTGAGAATTATCCTTTCACAAATGTTCAAAACATCCACTTTGCTCATTTTCGAGCCTCCTGAAATCAACCTTGGGTGGACCCCAACCATCGTACGAAAGACGCCGGTTACGGCGCTTCCCGAGCTGGCCTATATACTCCGTCCAGAATATCTCAAAATGACCAACCTCCGGCCCGGCACCAACGTGTAATTTTCGTGATGGGGCCTAGAGGAGTCACTGTGACGCTGCATTCCCCGAAACCATTCCCGTTGCCTCTCCATGCCCCAATGCCCGCCGAGGTCATATGTCTTTTCGAATCTTCCCCAAAAGCCCACGCTCGCAGCATATCAACTTTACAAACGACGCACCACGCAAAGCTTCATTAGTCACGTGTAATGTATGGTGCAAAACAACTCTCAGGGACTAACATGGCAAGGGATTTCGGGGCCTTTCTGAGATCCCACGTCGTCTTGATTCATCTCTCCGGGTCTTTGTGGCCCTAACGCCGTGCTAATGCAAACCTCAGGCCACCTCCCTTCAGACAGTTTCTCCGGATGCCTGACATCCCTCCTCTAGGCCTCTAGCAAAGGGTATCGTGAATGTCATGCAACTCCAATATCCTCCGTTCCTCAATGCGATGTGGAAAACGCCCTCCAAGAAAAAATAACAAACAGGTAAAACAAACATGATGTCTCCCGTTAGCCCTCAGGCGACGGTGATAGCTCAAAAGGATTCCGCGGCCGTGGTCGTTGCTCCCCGAAACTGGCTTCCTCGACAGCCTTGCTAGCCCATGTTGGAAGTCTGGGTGTTCGGTGCTGCCTGCGACCTTCGACGTCCCTCAAAACCTGCATATCGTCCATCACGGAATTCGCCGGGCCACGTATATCCGCCGCCGTAGCATACGCATTCGTTCGACCGTCTACGTTCGGGACCTGCTGTTGATCAAGGGATTAGTCGTGACTAGGTGAAATTCGAGAAAAGAGCTGCAGAGAGGCGTATAAATCAACAATGACTGAGCATGGCGGGGTCATACGTTGTGCTCCTCGGGCTGGTCGGTGCCCAATTTCAACCGTTCGCGAAACTCCCGGTCTCCGAGCTGCGCCAACGCCTTTTCCATATCTTCCAAAGCCTCGACGGACGGCGCGAGGGCCAGCTCAGCTGGAGTAAAGTGTCCTAAGAGGATTGCCGCTGCGAACCTCGGACTCTCCATGAGGCGGCAGAGTGCCTTCATGTGAGATTGGTTGGGCCACTCGCCAAATTTCTTGTCCTCCCTGATTTTCCACGTAGAGTGTGCGACCCGTTTTGCAATATCCTTGGGGTTTTCTGTGATCCGGACGAGCAACTCGGTATCTTTAATCTTTTGGGACGCCTCCATGATCTTTTGCTCGAATTGGTAAGGCCAGTTGATCAAAGATGGGCGTTTCTTAGGCGCCTTCTTGGCCTGCGGCTTGGGACTCTCTATAGCGGCAGCAGATGCATTTTGTCCGTCCAGCACCGCGATGTTCTCAGGATGAGTTCCGAAGTGAGTGTTAGCACCAGCTATGGGCATCGGTAGAGCACCTCGTGACTACACATCGTTAGCCATGTTTATGAGGTTAAACCAAGTCTTGCGAGGGTCATACATCAGGAGTTTGGTGGGGCGTTCCCGAATTCACAACTGGTTGTACCGATAAAGTTGGTGTATTTGCAGATCCAGGAACAGCCGGATCAGACGGTAGCTTCTGCTCAGCTGCGTGACTAACACCTGTACTTGGCCCTCCAGCGGCTGCTGGGCTCTGTTGGTGGCTGACGAGAACTTGCGGGACGCTTGGTGCATTGATCGGGGTTTGGCTTCCCAATGAAGCAGCGGTAATGGTGCTTCGAGGCAGCCCTGGATGGGGGATCGGAGTCTGAGGTATGGCTTGACCGGCCACAGATGGCATTGTGCGGCTCAGTCTCTCTTGTTCCAGTCTCCTGTACTCCTCAGGGTCAGTAATGCGAAGAGAATGCATACGAACTTGGTCTTCCACGTCTTTCCTGTCCTCAGCTGTCAGAACATCGTCTGGGTCATGCTCCTCAAAGGTATCCGTAGTCTCAATGTCACAGATACCCTGTGAGAGTTCCGGATTGCTCAGCAAACTGTCCAGGACGCTGTCCTTGCCCATGTGATGAGTCAAGTCCTGACGCGGCGGCGTTTCGCGGTCCTTTAGATATTCATTGTCCTTTTTCGACCACCGCTTTGGATTCTCCTTATCCACAACGCGAGAAGCTAGCTGAGTTTTGAAAACGTATCTATTCTGCATTGCAGACTCAAATGTGCCTCCAGACAGAAGCTTGTAGACGAAAACCGGCTTCTGCTGGCCGATCCGGTAAGCTCGGCCGACTGCCTGCTGTTCGTTGACAGGATTATACTTGAAGTCGAAGAGGACAACGCGATTGGCACCATAGATATTGAGTCCAATTCCTCCGGCGGTCGTTGAAATGAGGTAAACTTGAGTGTCGCCAGAATTGAAGTTTTTGATATGTTGCTGCCTCAAGTTGATTGGCGTAGAACCATCCAAACGCGCCACCTTGCGCTTTTGTTGGCGCAGAAGGTTCTCCAAGTAGTCCATTGTCGGAATTGATGATGTAAAAACAAGAACCTTGTCCTTCACCTTTTCGCTTTCGGCAAGAATGGCGACGAGGAGACGCGTTTTCCATGATAAAACCGCAGATTGAATGTCGACTTTCGGACGGTTCATCATCTTGAGTCCGCTACTAACCACCGCGGGAGATAACGCTAGGTTAGCTGAGCGGTTGCTTGGGTTTTTGCTGGTGTCTAGACGGCGTTCCTGTGCAAGCTTGTTCTGCCAACATCTAGGATGGTTGACGATAAGGCCTAGATTACTGACGATTCCTAGGATCCTAGACGAAACCTGTTGGTCCGCGTCGCCCCTCGCAGACTGAAGGTATGCGTCGTAAAGCCGAGCTTGTAGGTCCGTGACCGGGACAGTCAGGATGAATTCTGTCTTCTGCGGAAGGTCATTCTTCGACAGGCTTTTGATGGTAGCTCGATGTGCCTTTGGGGCCACTGTCTTCTCCAGGACAGCAAGCTGCTTCTTGGCCATGCGAAATTGACTGCGGGTACTGTCTTCGTAGAGGCCTTCCTGAATTGTCCTGGTGTAAAGATCTCGGAATTCGGAAGGAGGCCCAAGGTATCGAGGTGCTACCCAGTCAATCATGTAGTAGTATTCCTCGACGCTGTTCGCAAGGGGAGAGCCGGTAAGCGCAATTCGGCTCTGAGTCCTGAACTGTGAAGCAGCCAAGCCAATCTTGGAGTCAGGATTCTTCAACTTATGGGCCTCATCGGCTACGACCAGGTTCGGGCTTTGCGTCAGAATATTCCAGGCCGTTTTGCCATCATTTTCCTTCGGCAGTTCTTCACCAGGTTCGTCGACCAACCGCTTGAACATGTCATACCCAATGATCATGACGCCACCCTCGTCGTCCCATCGACGAATGATGGGCATGCGTTCGTTCTGTTTGGTAGCAGATTCGAGTTTGAAGTAGGGCCCGAGAAGGCCTTCGGGAGCCCACATCAGCATCTCATCCAACCAATTATCGACCAACAGGGACGGGCACAGCACCAAGGTCTTCGATTGTCTCAGGTCATTCGGTATCTGAGAGTTGATGGATCCGTCGGGAGACTGTGCAGACTCGGCGATTGCGACAAGCAAAGTGATGACTTGCATAGTCTTGCCGAGGCCCATGGTGTGAGCCAGGAGACATCCCTGTCGTACTTTGGGATCACAGATAATCTGGTTCCACATGAAGCGGACGCCCTGAATTTGATGGGCTTTGATTCGCCGGCCGATGTCCTCGTTTATGTAGATCAAGCCTTGATCATCCTGCTTGGATTCGTTGATGATTAACCGTGATTTGTCGCTGGGAATAATGGCGGACGCGGCCAGCTTCTTACGTAGCTCGATCCGTCGCTTCTCCTGCTCTTGCAAACGTTGCTGGTCGGTCTCTCGAAGATCTTTTGCAGTTTGATCGAGTACAACGGGTTTCATTCGTCTCTTAGACGGAGAATCTTCAATGTCGTCACCTGAAAGTCTTTCCGAGTCTTCTAAGTCGGCATCTGTCTCGTTTTGATCAACGAAGTAAGGTTCAATCTCTCTCATAAAGTCATAAAAAGGCTCGAAAAGTGCCGCTTGCGCCCGAAGTTTCTTCGCCTTGGTGCCAGTGATCCCTTTCGTAATGCTAGATCCAGAAGTTTGAACTCTGCAGAGGGCGAAAACTCTGAATAGCCGCGCTGCCAAGTTGCACACGTCACCAAAGAACTCTCGGCCCTCGTCGTCTGACAATGCCGGTAAAATGATATCTTCCCAGACTGAGCTGGAGGTCAGTCTCAGGAAGATTGAGAATACGTCCTTCTGCAACTTCTTCCTCTGGACTCTCCACAAGACGCAGATCAAGAGTCGTTCGCGGTCTTTATGATCCTTCCAGACTTCCGGTGGAGTAGCTGCAATTTCCGCTGGTCGATCGATCGGGATTTCAAGATCCTCGTCAGGGTAAGTTTGCGGCTCATCGACATCCATCTCCGTGCTCGGACGAACATCCCTCGGCTTAGTTGGAGTAATCAGGCTGATGTGAACTTTCTGGGGTGCTGCTGCTGCTTCGGATTCGGAAAATGTTAGATCGATAACCTGATGACCTCCGGGATCTACAGAGGTCTTGGCCATTGATTCTTGTCGCAGCGCTAAGGGACTTTGATCAATCTCTGCCGTCTGTTCCGGGTTGTCTAAGTCCATGGGGGTACCAGGCCGAGTCTCAACCGGCTCGGAAGTGAACGCAGTGCCTCTCATATCGTCGATGACGAAGCCATCGTCGTCGTCGCTTGTGATGACCTCACCGTTCTCATCGGACAGAACCTCGCGTTGAGCAGTCGGCAACAGAAGCCTTGGCAATGACTCTGGTCCAGGAGGCTCGGGGCCCTGCAAAATGTCGAGGAACCATCTATCTTTCTTCCGATCTTCAACGCTGGCCTCGAGACAGCGCATCTGCTTCTTCAGCTCATCCTCGTCGTGCCACTCGTTCCGTCGCATCTCGAGGCAGAGCTTCTCAATGCGGTTGGTAAACCCCGCCAGTCGTGCGTGGGCCTGCGCCATAGCCCGCTTGAGACCCTGCCGGCGTGCTCGATTCCATAGCGCCTTTGCATGTCTTTGCTTCAAGGGAAGCTTTCTCTCCTCCCAAGATTCTTCCATGCGCAGTATTTCTTCTTGCATCACGCGGTCGACATCGTCACCAGAAAGCAAGTGGAATTTCCGGGCTTTCTCTTGTCTGATTTCCTCCGCCTCTTCTTCCATTTCTCTCATGGTGTCGGAATCGTATTCCTCGTCGTCTGACTCGCCAAAAGCTGGCAGAATCTCGTCTCCTTCGTCCGAGGGTTCGACTTGGGGGTGAAAGCCACTGTTGAGACTGTTCAGAGATTCGTTATTTTTACGAAACAGTCGTGACATAGCCCGGTGTATCTGACGACGTTTTCCCGCAGGTACCTTGCCACGAGTAGCTAGGTCGAGGACATGCTCTCCCGCCGGAGCCAAGCCATTGATCTCACTCTGTGTGAGCGTACTGTCTTCGCTGACGACGAAGTTGGACTTGGGGACCAGGTCAGCGGTAATCAAAGCCTGAGTGCCAAAGTAGGCGTTGGATGTGGTATCCAACCAATCCGGTTTCGAGTGTGTAACGCCTGTCGCCGCGTGGGGAAAGCTTGCGACGCCAAGCCCAGCGACATCCGTGGAGATCAAGACAGGCGCTAATCTCCGCCTTTTCTGAGGCGGTTCATCGGGGTCGCCGTTCGCCTTCGTACTTGCCAAACCGCCGAGCTGCTCTGCGACGGATTCTTCACAACGAGGTAGATCACTTGAGGACCGTGGTGGGCTAGACCCTTGCTGTAGAGGAGTTTGTTGGATATTGTCGAAGGGCGCTTCCTGAGAGCTGTTCTGAGACTCAAGCTCTTGACCCGCTGACTCAAGTTTTTGCTGTCGGTAGCCGGCGCTCTTAGACTTGAGGTAAGTAATGGCCTTAACCAGAGTCATCTGGTGTGCTGGTTTGGTGAGACCCAGGGTCTCAAGGAGGCCTTTCGTGGATGACATGACATCCTCGTATGTCAGCAGGGTCTCTCCGTCGATCTCGTTCTCTCTCAGGGCGTTGGAAAGAGTTTGGGGATCGGGTCTTTTGCTGGCCTGCCGGGGCAGCCAGGGGCGCTTGTCGGCGATGCAAAGCTCATGTACCACTTTGTCGACATCCCAGTCGAAGGGATCGCCATCGGTGCCTGCCATTTTGACTTTTCAAGCCATCAGGCGCGTTGCTTTTGCAGTGTTAGTAGCTGTCATCGGTCTCTGAAACCGGAGATAGGAAGTAGAATGTGGTGCGTTGAGTCTGGCTCCCGTCAGGAGTGCTTGGGCACTACCTTCTTGGACAGGCAAGAAAGATGAGCTGTGTTCTTTCCAAACACGTCGTAAGTTGGGAAGAGCTCTTGAACATGCTCTGATGGGATAACGACAGAACAGAGCAGGCGGAGCCGCGTAGCCACGAGAGCAGAGTGTGTAAATTTTGAGGTATGACTTACGACGAATCTGGCAGCTGTTCGTGTTGATCGGCGTAAGTGTCGTGAGATAGAGAGACGTTGCATACAACGATGTAATCATCTCCGCATGAGGTAGAGACGCTAGTCGAAGAACCTCCTCCGAACTCGAGGTGAAGGCAAGGAATTTTCTGGAAGGTCCCCGGGCAGTAGAAAAAGACAAAGAAATGAAAACCCCGGCGAGGCAAACAGGTGGTGAGCGGCGGCTGAAAGCCGAGGACTGTCCTCGTCGAGACGCGAGGGACGGACAGTTGAAAAAACGGGGTGACGTTGAGAAAGGTCGAGTTTGAGTCCAGGCGTGTGGACAGTCTGCTTTTGAATGCGCAGGAAGGATAGAAACCAACTGACTGGGTAGACAGCAGGTGCAATGACTTCTCAATTCACGACGCGTGCTGGTGTAGAAGTCGCGGAGGAAGTCGTTCTCGCCCCACATCCCCTCTAGCGCATGTACAGATGCGACGGGGGTCGGGTAACTGTTACAGCAGGGTAGGTCCGCTGGCAGAGTCGATAAGGTACCTGGGTAGGTAGGTACTAGGTAGGTAGACACTGCCACTAGTCCTGCAAGGCTTTGATCATCCTTTACCTCACAGCTAATTTTGAGAATCCACTATTGACACGTGATGGATTTCGGTGTTAAGATAACTGATAAGGCACAGATAGGTAAGAAGAAGCAGATAGTGGGGTGGAGAGGTAAGTAAGACCAGCGCATTGCAGCTTGAGCCTGCTGTCTTTTGATATCAATCCCCGTTGATCTTTCTCAACCCCAAGATGAAAGAGCGGTGCCTCTTTTGTCATATATATGATTGCCTGCGACGTGGTATTTTTCTTTAAGATACCTCGGCGCTTGGCCTGTCTAATTTTTCAACTCTCCGTCCCAGCCGTCTGCCTTTGCCTCACACTGCCGTACCTAGTTAGCTCAAGCACGTCTTCGCTGCATCCTGCGCGCAGGACAGTTACTCTTCAGCTGGGAAACCTAGTCGCGGGGCTTCGCAGTGGGGCCATCAGAGCCTCCCCCTCCTTCAATTATGATGCCCCCTCATCCTCTCAATTGCTAAATGCCCAGGGCCAACGTCTCTCAGCATCGTCATCGTCCAGATTTAATTTGTGCGCCATCTGAGAGACTCCACGCGTGCTGTATACCTAGGCTACGCAACACCACGCTAAGCTTTGGGATTGAGGATCACACAACGCTACTCGTACGAGTGATTTCTCAGCATGTCTACCACCTGCATAATTTTGAGCGCACTTCAATTACTAATGCTGAGATAGAGAGGACACCGTCCGGGCCTCATACTTCCTACCTTTGATTCTCAAACAACAGTTGTCAGGATTTCAGTGGTCTTTCTGCCTTCTGCACTTCCAACCGCTTTGTGGGCGCTGAAGCTGAAAGATGGCATCTGCAACACTTACGACGGAGCAATACCCCCCTCGGCTTTCTCAGCCAGAGCAGGATGCGCTCGTGCAGACCATCAAGGATTGGGCGATTGGCAACGGCTTGTCTGTTAGACCACCTCCCGCCGTTGTTTCAGCGGAAGTAGACCCAAAGGGAATCCTAGCAGTCAATGTGCCAGTCACGCTTTTCCCCAGCCCATTCCCCAAGCGGTGCTTTGCACAAGCACGGTCGGTCCAGAAGACCTACAACGAGCTATATGCCGCCATCAGTAGGGACGAAGAGTTCCTGAGCGAGATGGTCAATGAGTGAGTTCCTGCAACGCTCTATGTGGGAGAGTCGTAATGATACACGCTGAAGCCACTGGATCATGTCTGACTTCAAACAGGGTAAAGAGCGGCGACGACTTCATCGGCAAACTTTGGGATACTCATTTGAGAGTAAAGAAGGAGGGCTACGCCCAGGTTCGTCCGCTTGGATGCTGTGATACGTTGACGCTGGGCTAATTTGGGTCAAGAACCTTTCACTCGGGTTATTCAGGTCCGATTACCTTGTTCACCAGGATGTCTCATCAGGCCAACCCAAGCGCCAGGTGAAGCAAGTTGAGTTCAACACGATAGCTGCATCCTTTGGCGGTCTCTCGTCTCGTACTTCGCTCCTTCACAAGTGAGTCTGTCTCATCTGTTCGGGAGAGTGCGTTGCTAATACCAGCAGATTTCTCTCCGTCTCTGAGTACCCCCTGCTGAACCGCTCTATTGAGTCGGGCTCTCTGGATTTGCCAGAGAACCAGAGTGTCCAGGGTCTTGCAGGCGGCATCCGCGCTGCCTTCGACCAGTACGGCCCCTCGGAACTCGGCCACACGAAGTGTGTAATCTTTGTTGTACAAGGTGGCGAGCGCAACATTTTCGACCAGCGACATCTCGAGTATGCGCTCACCAGCTCTCCCGACCCGGTCCAGGTGTTTCGCATTCCTTTCTCCGAGCTTCTCAAGCACACCGAAATCGCAAACACGCCTAAGCGTCAGCTTCTTTACAAGGTGCCTAGAGATCCCTCAAAGGTCTTTGAGGTCGCTGTCTCGTACCTTCGATGCTGGTATGATCCGTCGGACTATCCCGACGAGAGCACTTGGGAGGCTCGCTACCACCTGGAGAGGTCATCGGCAATCAAGTGTCCTACCGTCTTGACCCAGTTAGCAGGCAGCAAGAAGATTCAGCAAGTTCTAGCAACGCCGAGATCTGGATCGTCTCCTTCAGTTTTGGGTCGCTTTATTGCCGATGACTCTCCTCAGACCGCAGAGGTGTGGCAGACCTTCACCAACATCTTCCCCATGGATGACTCCGAGGCTGGTCTCAAGGCGCGCAAGATCGCCCAGGATCCCGAACTGTGCAAGAACTACGTCCTGAAACCCCAAAGGGAAGGCGGTGGAAACAACCACTACCGCGAGGACATTCCTGAATTCTTGAAGAAGACCCCCGAGTCCCATTGGGGGTCATATATCCTGATGGAGCTGATCACCCCTCCTAAGCAGGACAATATCATTCTCCGCAACGGTAACCTTGAGGAGGGTGGTGTTATCTGCGAATTGGGCATCTACGGGACGGCGGTATGGAACCAGGGCACCGGTGAGATAGTGCATAACAAGGAGGCCGGCTACTTGCTCCGCACCAAGGGCGACACGAGCAATGAGGGCGGAGTCGCGGCTGGCTTCGGGTGCATGGACAGTTGTACTCTTGTCTGATGCCTCTTAGAGCAGACGAAGCCATCGGACTCCTCAGGCCGCCTGCCGCAAGCTTGAACCGGGACCAGTATCGAGCTTTGCGTGTCATCAGGGATACATATAGCATTAGAGAGCATAACCCGTGGTATCAATTATCGTCCCCAAAAAGTTTTGTACAATGTGCCTCATCAGGCCCGATCTGAAGTCATCACACAAAAGAAATCCCGGCACAGAGTGGAGAAGGGCCATTTTCAAGTCAACATCGGATGGTGGGCTCTCGTAGTCGTCATTCAACATAAAGAACTCGGTTCATAGCATTGAAGGATGTATTTACTCGCTGGCGGGAGTGCCGGTGGCAGGGCGTCTAAGGACCTCAATGTTGCCTGAGGGAGAGTTAGAAGGCTCGAATATTTCACTTTGTGTGAAGCGATCGATCGGAACATACGCTGGACGACGTTGAGAGAGCTGCGGGTCTTGCCCTCGGCATCTTGGTAGGTGCTCATGGAGGCATCGCCCTCGACGAAAACCATGGTTCTAAAGAGTCATTAAATGTCAGTCGACAGAAATTCTCGCAAAGTGAACGTGGTGTCGCTATATCGTACCCCTTGGGCAGGCTCTGGAGGAAGTCACGACCGGGTCCCTCAGGAGCGAAGCTGGTGACACGGAACCAGCTGGTGTGACGGTTCTCGCGGGAACCGCTGTTGCTGGCGACAGCGTATTTGACGATCTCGCGGCCAGTGCTGGTGGCGTGGAGCTCGGGGGTATCAGCGAGGTTACCGATAATGGAGATGCGGGCAACGTTGTGGGCGGGGGAGGTGCTGAAGGCACGGGCGGCAATGCGCGGGGCAACGGCGGCGCGGCGGAAGAGCATGGCGGACATGTTGACGGCTTGGAAGGGCGATTTTTGTGGTGTTTGGGGTTTCAAAGGAGTGTATGAAGCAAGACGATGGTGAACACGAGTCGGCGAGAGGTTTGCGGTGAGCTAAACCCGCGCCAAACGCGACTGGACGCGATCACTAACTTCCCCAGATAGGGCCAGCATTGATGTGGCCCGTGCATCTGGGAATGAGGTTCATGCGACGCTTCGGTAGTGCTGCTATCGGGGGTTATGCATCTAAATGGTAAGCTGGCGACTTCTCATGAACCAGCAGGGGGTATTTCTAAACGCAGGCACATCAGACCTCAGAACATGACAATGGCCTGGGTGATGTGAAGCCCAACAGCTCACTAACAGGGCGAAACCATCTTCTGAGTGAATAAATCATTGTATTTCTTTAGGAAGGCATAGTGTGTTCCGCTCGCAAATGTGATATGATCAGCTGGTCTGTCACATCTGATCCTCGACAGGTCAAGTTTGTGAGCCTGGGGCGGAGATTCGTAACCGCCACGTCCATCAGCCTTGGACTTTAGCCAAGGTCTTCACCATTATTCTTCCGTGGTAAAATATGATTATACCTTCATGTTAACGCGGCCCGCTGGTTGCCTGAGATGTGTTTCTACCTTACGCAGTTTGAAGCAGGACCTCTGCAGTTGCGTCCGAGAGTGCCCCTTTCCTTTCTCGTCAAGGCTTCGTATCATCAGGGCCTTCCTCCATAGCCGCCTTGAAGAAGGGGCGGGATTCTTCGTCTCTTCCCGGTAGGGCATACATCGCCCTGCTGTCCTAGCCACAACGACTACTGTTATGTCAATCTGGCCTCGTTCCTCCTTCCCCCCCTCCAGAAAACTTCGGCTTGCGAAGGATACTTCCTCCAGTTACACTACCCGCCTCTTGCGTTCCCTTCCCACCAGCACATGGCTCTCATCCGCTAACCACCTGGCAATTCGTTGTGCCCTGGTCGCACCATTTGGAAAGGGCATAAAGCCAGGGAGTATTCTATCTTCGTTTTCCATGACCATCGGGTCTCTCGTTTTCATGAACATGGCACCCATTTCAGAAAGCCTGATGGCCCGCAGCCTCGAAGTGATTCCTCTTTTGCCAACAGCACCTTATACGACACCCTCTATGAAAGCCAACCTGATCTGCCGAGTGGTTTCCGCATGCCTGGCCAACCTGGTTTGTCTGATTCCGCTGAGAAACCTGTATCGCAACGGCGAGTTTGCGGCGGTTGTGCTCGTTTCGACAGTCATCCTTCTTAACCTTCTTACAGTCGTCAACTCTCTCATCTGGCGCGACGACAACATCAAAGAATGGTGGAGAGGCTGGATCTGGTGCGATATTCACCCTTACCTCTACCAACCTGCTTTAACCATCTACGCCACATCGATCGCCGCCATCATGCGAAATCTAGCAGAGCAAGTCAACTTAGACCGCGCCGGTCCGCTCACTACCATCGAGAAGAGGAAGAGGATGTGGTTCCAGGCTTTGATAATATTTCCGCTCCCCGTCATTCAAGTCGGCTGGCTATATCCTCTGGCAGGACAGAGATACATTATTGGCACACTCAAGGGGTGCTTATGGAGTACAACACCAAATTGGCCATGTATCGTCTTCTTTCTGCTGCCAATCCCAGTTGTGACTCTGATGACAGGATTCTATTCAGGTTGGTCAACTCGAGACATGACAGACCTGTCTGCTAACCCCTTGCACAGTTCTCACCTGGAGACGATTCAAGCAGATTGAGAGCACAACTCGTTCTGCTCTCGTCTCAAACTCCTCAACCGCTGCGAGATCGAATCGAACACGGCGTAGGTTGTTCTTGATGACAACCTGCATTCTTGTTCCTTACGTCCCAATTTCCTGCGTCTATGCGGTCTACCAGATCAAAATTTACTTGCCTTTACAAGCATTCGACTTCAAAGAAATTCACTATGGTGACGGCGCCTGGCCATGGGATTCGGTAATCCTATACCCATACGACCAACTAACCTTCTTCGAACTCAACTCCAACTATCTTCCAATCATCACGACAGCAGCAATATTCGTCTTCTTCGGCATGAGCAAAGACTCAATGGATACATATCGTCACTGTTTGTTGACCATGCGTCTCGATAAAGTGTTCCCGAGACTAAGTGACGACGCCACATCAAGCACAGGTCAAACTCCAGCAGGCTCCTGGGGGACAGTCTCAATGTGAGTGTTAAGCGCCCCGAAAATATTATCACGTTGCTGACCAAGACTTACCAGGTCAACGCTCGCCAAGTCTCCAATGTATAGTTTCGGTCGATCTGTTCATGTTAGCCAGGTTTCAAAGGGACAAGGCTCGTTATCCTCGCCACCTCCACCATACACCACAGAGGTCAACGACCCTTCCGACGACATGAGAATTACCGTCATAGAACCCGAACCCTGTGCGATTAGCGAGCACAAAGATTATACCACTGCCAGGTGTATTTCCTCAGAGACAACTGAGGGAGGCTATCATCACGGGGACTCTCCCCTCAATAATCTCACTGGCTCTTTCCGCGGCCGACTGGGAGTCCACGGGTTCTCAGGCAAACAGATACCGGCGGCTAAGTCCCGTGTGCACGCACACTTGGGGTCGGACATGAACCACCTTCAAGCGGAGCAATCAACTCAAGACGATTGGTTACCCCGACTATCTCCTCAGCCGAAGTTGATTACCATGATTCAAGCGCATATGGAACAACCAGAAACCTACAGCCAGGAGCGCCGGAGATGATTTCATAAGTCTTCCTTGCCTATTGTTACGGGTCGAACTTTCCATGTGCTCTCGAACGAAACCGCCAATTGTTTCTGCACGTCACACTCGTCAAGCAGGACGAGCATGATCGTTGACCGACCTGCTTAGTGTATCACTCATATCCCGCTTGAAACGGCGGGTGTACCGTGAACCACACCACTGACGAGACACGGGAGGGTCTGCTTGACATCTGAGAAACGATCAGCAGTAATGGAATGTTGGGAAGACTGGTTCTCGGCGGTGGCGGTGCCGGCATCACCGCGATTGGCTCAAATATTGACAGACAGACGACGCGTTTGCTGTGGCATGGTATTTCATGAATACGTAGAGTCAAATAAGGAACCAGAGTAAACCATGTTCAAGAAGGCGAATAAGCCGATAGGTATCTACGTAAATTAAAAGCAGCTCATCATTCTACCTCACATCGTGCGTCGGAAAAGGTCCGAGCGAGCGAGCTCACTGCCTCCGTCCATCCATCATCTGCCCCATTCGTAAGCGGGCTCGGTCATCTCCTCCATCAGCCCACGTTCAAAAAAGGTTTGCAGACTGCCACTCTGGTGAATAAAAAGGGATAAGGTGGGAAAAAAAGACTTGAAAGCCAAGAAACCAAGTAAGGGAACAAAAAAACGTCGTCGAATCACATTCGTAACCGATTCCCCAGCCCGGGGACCCAAAACTCCGCGCCATGCCTTTGGTATAAGGTACTACTGTGGTAGGTGGGATGAAGAAAGACTAATCCCGGTAAAAAGGATATCGAGAGCTCGTGAGAGCGCGGCTATGGTCGTATAAACTCATGTTGGTGGTGCAGCCGAGGTCGCCGCCGATCCGATATTAGAAAAGAGCGTACGGTAAAATAGCGGATTCGAAAAGAAGAACGCAAACATGTGAAGCCAGGCCGAGGGGCCTGTCATCCTCGCGTGGGATCATGCCGTCACGGCAGCCGGAGGCTCCATGGGCATGTTCCCCGACCCTGTTGGTGTGCTTGGGGCCGGGGCGATTTCAGGATCAGGAATCTGTATGTCCAGCTGCGAGGACCGTTAGCTTGAGAACGTTGCAAACACCGGGGGAGAAAGACTCACAGTCATGTAACCCGTCCGCCTCAACGAAATAATGCGCGGCGCCGTTGAGGGGTCTTCGTTGCCCACCGTCTTTTCCATCTCGTTGTTCCATTGGTCTACCCACCGTTCCAGACGCTTCAGCCGGGCCTTGACGCCAGTGAAGCCCAAGTCATCCCACAACCACCCCGTCACTAAACCCAGAACACTGTCCATTATGTTTCTCCAGTTGTATGGGCTGAATATTGGCACAAGCTCACCATTCAGCCGGTCGATGATACGGCGGAACTCTTGCTCTGACAAACCAGCCGGGTCAAGAATTTCGGGGTATAGATTTGAGAACGTCGGAGCCAAATCTCCTTCCAACAACCAGTCCCGCCGAATGCGAATGATACGCGTGTTGTGATACTCGGGAGAGTCGATCGGAACGTGGGGATTTAGATGCGGGAAACACGGGTGCTGGGGGCCCCATTCCTCGCCGAGATCTGGCGGCAATTCCTCTCCCATGATAGATGAGTTCGATGAGGATATAGCCGAGCCGATTCCATCGCCGGCCGACACATTGGAAATGCGTGGAAGCACATCAGGTCCACGCTCCAAGTCCTTAGAAGTCCCCCGCACCTGTGCCTCGGTAGTCTGCTCCATGATTGCTTTTCCTTTGCCCTTGTCGACGTAGGCGAAGTCCACGACCAGAGGGTTTGACACGCTTTGACCTCGCTTTGGAAGGCCAGTAACTCGAGGTTCGACGGGTGGTTCTGCAGGCGCGTCGCCTTTATCGTCACCCAGGCCAGAGTCGGGGTCTTGAAACGTCGGTGAAGGGTCGGCGGATCTTCTTCCGTCGTATGAGTGACGAACCGAGGGCGGAAGGCTGATGCGGTGTTCGGCGTTTCTGTCGAGCTGGAGGCTTGCGCGGTTCGACGTGGAATGTCTAGTCTGACGTTGTTCGGGGAGTGTCAAAAGCGGGTAATCGCCTGCGCCGATGCCCAAGGGATCGGAGGGATCGACGGAGTAGGGATCGAGGGTCGGATGTGAGAGGGGAACTGCGGGAGGAGGCGGTGTCGATGGACGTCGTTTGCGAATGGTCTTCTCAGGGAGTCGCGGGGTCGAGTTCGTTGGGTTCCAGAGACGAGCAGCAGAAAGGTGAGGTAGGCGACGGGCAGCGGAGGAGGATGCACGATTCCGAAAGGGAGACTGCGTGAAATAGTCTTTGGGGTCGTAACCGCGAAGAAAGGATGGGCTGCGGCCCTGAGGCAGGCCGGCAGCGGCTACTGAACGGTCAAGGTCGGGCGAAGCGCCAGGGTAGGCAGGCTGCTGCGATAGCGTGGGCAGGCGAGTGTTCGCGGATGCATCTAAGGTGGCCGGGTCGGTGGACGGAGAGGTGAATCTCGCGTGGGAAGCCGTGGGAAAGATGGTTCGAGGAAGGCCGCCGAGAGGTCGACGGCCTTACGGGGAACTGTGGAGTACGGGTCTGGTCGAAGAGGAGTTTGCAGCGACGCCTGGGCCACGCTCGTGGAGATCGCCAGGGCCTCTCTACTCGACGGGAGCGACGGCGACGGCAGTGACGGGAAAATCTGGAAATGCGCTGGCGACAGAGATGGAGGGGACGTCGAAGGACTGTGACTGGTGAGAAAGCGACAGCGCAGGTTGGAGTCGTGCAGCAAAACGATGAGGTTTGCGGCTAGAAGAGTGGAGCCTCGAACAAAGAAATGCAGAAGACAGGCGAGAGAAGAAGCAGCGACTGCAGCGGCAACGACAGCGACGATGGTGGCTCGGACAGCAGGATTAGCTTTCGCAGAGGCGGTAGGGGTGGTGCAGGTGGAGGTATTGGTGCTGCTGGCGGCGGAGGTGGTCTCAATGCAATCGTGAGTTATGCGGCCAACAACGGCGCTTCGTCCTTGGAGGGAAGAGCAAAATGTGCTGTCGCAGGTGGTATCTCGGGTAGTGGTGGTGGTGCGGCTGCTTTTCCTGCTTGACAACGACGACGGCAACGACCCTGCAGCGGCAGCAAGCCCAACGGAAGGATGGGGACCTGGACGGGGATGGGTCTTCTTGCTGCAGCACCAACGGGAGCAGCGCCTGGTCGCGTTGGTGAATGATGAGGGCCAATTATTGGCAAAACCTGGCGGCCGTACAGGCGTGACGAGGGCGCAATGGGGCAGCGAGTGATGATTTGTGGGGCGAGCGTTCAGGGGGGAAAGGAGAGTCGCCGAGATTGGGTTAGCCTGTGAGTGTGCCCTGAGTCTCGGTCCCGGCATTTTGGGAAGCCTCTTGCTCTGGAGGCTGGGGATGCCTTCCCTAAGGCAAGCTTCCCTACCTTACCTCACTGGTCCTTGGCTCTGGGCCGGCCCTGTGGAGGTGGGTGAGCTTTGAGCTTTGAAGCCCGCGCGTTGATGCAGGAACGGTGAAGAGCCTGGGCCTGGACCGCCCAGCACCAAAAGACTTTCCTCCTCGAATGCGTGAGTGCGTGCGAGCGTACGTGCTTGCCTGCTTGTGCCTGCGCTATGCTCTGCTGCTTGGATCCTGTCGGGTAGAGCGAGGCCCGTGACGATATGTTTCTGCCACCAAGCTGCTGCTGCTGCTGCTGCTGCTAGGTGAGGCGACGCGCTTGCTTGGTGACGATGTATCGCGTGGTGGTTGTGCGTAGTCCGCCGTCGGCCTCATGCGAGATCACGATTTGCCTGGTGGCCGGTTCCCCCGTCTCTGTCTCTTCGTCCTTGGTTTCTCTCCTCCAATAGTCGTCTGGTTTTCGCCGTTGGTTCCGGAGGCGCCCCGTGAGGGCGATGTCTATCGTGTGTCTTTTCGAGCGACCGATATGTCAGATGTCGGCCTGAAAACTTGTCGCGGGCGAGTCGAGGGTGGGAGACAAGGGAAGAAAGAAGAAGAGACAGACACCAATAGCTTAAAACCCAAAAATGCCCCGCTGCTTGGGGGAAACGGCCAGAAGTCGACGACTCGACAATCGGACGTTCCGCCGGGCAGTCTCTGTCACAGATACAGTGAACAGCGTCGAAGCTCCCTCCTGACGCAAGGCTCGGTGGAGGCGGGAGGGTTCACGGTAAAAAAGAAAAGAAAAAGAAGGACCTGACACGATGCGGAAACGCTTTCCAACGAGCCGTCCCCAGCCCAACAATATATGACGCCGGCTGCTTCAAAACCAACCTCACGACTTGTAGCCATCCCGGAACCTCCTCAGCCTGGCAGGACCCTGTCTTTCCGCCTCACCAGCCATGGTGCTTTAAATTGTCCATTTTGCACTCAGGTCTACCGTTCTGCAGAGATTTTCGCCCAACACCCAGGCTCCCGCTCGCCTTGCCTTGCCCTCAATCAACACGGGCTGGGCAACTTTTTCCAGCCTGGCCTCCAGGTGACGCACTCACTACTCCGTACCTTCCTTCCCATACCCTTTCCCGGGCCCATTGAACCATCCTGGCTCCCCTGGCTCCCCGAGAAAACGAGACCAGGGTTTGACCGGGTTGTCCGCGTCGGCAGACTTCTTTTTCAAGCGTTGGCGATGTTGCCGATGACACCTTGCGGCGCGTTTGGCAAAACATTCAGTGGTCCTGCTGACCGGCTCATCGGGATGGCCACGTCTTCGGGATGAGGGAGACGATTGCACACGATCCGAGCACACTCTCACGTATGTACAAGATTGAGCCTCCTCTCTCCTCTGATAGGTAGGCGTCTGCAAGTGGGTAGCCGACTTGAGCATTGCTTCGTCAGCGGCTTATCCTCGAAACTCCCAAAATGGTGCAACGGCCACAGCTCGACGAACCCATACGCCACGCGCTTCTTCGCGTCCCCATCGTCCTTCTGCGCGTTGATCAAGCAGATGCCGTCGCGACCAGAGCGTCTGTGCGTATCATCTCATTTTCACATGATGAGATGCCTTCCATGCAGTTCGAATCTTGCTGTGCCAGGTTCTTGGAGCTTCGAAAGCCCCGAACGGCTGGCAAATTGGCTGGCTGGGCACGGTGTTGCTCTCGCCCTCCTTTACCTTCTCGCTCTACCGAATTTTCTTGCTTGGCCCAAGACATGTCCATAGAACAAGAAATAAGCACCAAAAGGGACGCTGATCTACAAGGTTCACCGAGACTATCGCGCTGAGATTCGACAGATCTCTCATTCGAACCACAATTCCTGGTCCCAAATCTAGCAACTTTAGTACAGCTACAGTCCATTGCACTAACAGCATCCGCCCCCCCCTTTTTATTGAAATTACGCACGTATAATCCCTATGTAGATATAAAAATTTACCTAACGCTATATAGATATTTATAGTATAGTAATTAACTTATTTTAATAACTTTAATTAATTTATTCTCATTAAATCTTATAATCTAAAAGTATTATAATACTTTTTAAATATTACTATATATTTTAATAAGTAAATAATAACTTATTTAAGTATTATTTATTACTTGTTACTAATAATATATAGAAATAATAATATATATAATAATTAGTATAAAATATTACTAGAAATCCTTTTTAATATTTTATTTTATTATTAATTAGGATTAGTATATTTATTAAAAAAGCTTATTAAGTTATTACTACTAAAGAATTATGAAAAAAGTTATTATTAAAGTTATTATTATTAGAATAAATGTTAAAACTAATAATTTAATAGTTTTAAATCTATATTATAATATATATATATATATATATATATATATAGCTTTTCTATTATTATAAAAACCTTTAAAAATATTTTCTTATTAAAATATAAAAAAGTCAAAAAAAAGATTTATTATAGAAGATTTAGTTCTAAAATACTTCATTCTTATTAAGATTATTATTTTAATTAAATTTAACTTTAGTTAACTTAACTTTTTATTAAACTATTTAATTTATAAATAATATATTTATAACTTTTTATTATGATATTAATAATATATTTATGTTATTTCTTGATATACTTAAAGAGAAAGAAAATATAAATAATAATAAACTAACTTTGTTATAAATCTAAGTTATTTATAATTTAATATTTAAAAATCATAGTTTATTTATTTCTAATCTAACTATTAAAAATATTATATATAATAAATTTAACTTTATTAATATATCTAATATAAATAATAAGAACTAAAAAATAGAAAATAATATTTAATTTAAAATGGAAATAGTTTATTTATATAATTTAAAAAAGCTATTATTATTATTATTATTATTATTATTAAGAAGAAGTTAACTAATATATCTAAACTAATATTAATCTTTATTTAAGTATATCTACTTATTAGAGAGGCTATTTACTTGAATATTCTATAAATTAATATTATTTCTTTTTTTAAATAAACTAAAAAAAAGAGATAAAATATATTTTATTTTTAAGTAATAATATAATATTATATTAATCTCTATTAAAATAATAACCAATATATAGATACTTTAAAAAAGTAGTTAAACAAATATTTTAGTTGATATTTAAAAAGTAATTAATTATAAGTTTAATAATCTTATAAATATTAAATATTAGAAAAAAAGAACATAAATAATATTTCTATATATATCTATTTAAAATATTATAAATATAAAAATAATTTAAATAATAAGAAGTTTAACTAATGTTATATATTAAATTAGAAATGTTAACATATAACATTCTTTTATAATAATAATAATAATAATAATAATGTAAGAATAATAATAACGCTTAACTTACTTTAATATTCTATATAAAATAAAGTAATAACATTTAAGGTATAAAACCTTATATAAAAATACTCTATTTATTACAACGTATAACTATAATATTGATTATGTAATACGTATAGTTATGTAAGCACCTTATGTAATTAGCAGTTTAGTAGGTTACGTTTCAGATTATCTTTCCCCTCACTTTTCCCTACTAGAGGATGCAACCTGCCAACAACAATAAGAGTAATCACAATGCATCAATTCCTTTATTATTCTCTAAACGATTAAATGCCTATAAATGCTTAGGATTATTACATTTCATCATAAAATAAGCCCATCTATAACCCTATACTATATAGGCGTATATACCACGCCCCTGAATACGCTTATACCTGTGTTAACAAAAAGCTATAAGGTTTTTTAATAAGTATAAAATCTATTTTAAGAAGTAAGTAAGTAAGCAAATAAGTAAAAAAGAGGGGTAGTAATAAAGTCTATATTACTAAAAATTACTACTACTATTACTATTATAGTATATATATACTATAAGTTATTTAGTTAGTAGTATTATATACTTTATAAGATATATAGAAATTCTAATGATAATTAGTAGTATATATAACTATAGTAATATTAGTTAAAGTAACTACTAATATTACTATTTTTTACTTATTATAGAGACTACGCTATATATATAGGTATAGGAGGGTGTATGTTACGACCCGTTATGCAGGATAACAGTTAACCGACCCACTTGGGCATCGAGCGGCTAGGACAGAACATTTGTATTGCAGGATCACGGGAACAACAGGGACTCGCTCGGAAACGGAAGAACTATGGTACAAGTCACGTGACGATAAGATAACGATCATATTGGATCAATATGATCCAACACGACTTGGGGGCCGAATGATCATTCTGGATCAGAAT